>NC_138773.1:158815471-159118466 GCF_965119305.1 Pelophylax lessonae
CCCTGTGTAACTAACCCCCCAAAGGGGTCATCCACACCCGCCACCGAGCTAATCCCTCACAATATACACACACACACACACACACACACACACACACACACACAGTGCCTTGCGAAAGTATTTCGACCCCCTTGAACTTTGCGACCTTTTGACACATTTCAGGCTTCAAACAAAGATATAAAGCTGTAATTTTTTGTGAGAATCAACAACAAGTGGGACACAATCATGAAGTGGAACGAAATTTATTGGATATTTCAAACTTTAACAAAAAAAAAAAAAAAAACTGAAAAAATGGGCGTGCAAAATTATTCAGCCCCTTTACTTTCAGTGCAGTAAACTCTCTCCAGAAGTTCAGTGAGGATCTCTGAATGATCCAATGTTGACCTAAATGACTAATGATGATAAATAGAATCCACCTGTGTGTAATCAAGTCTCCGTATAAATGCACCTGCACTGTGATAGTCTCAGGAGGTCCGTTTAAAGCGCAGAGAGCATCATGAAGAACAAGGAACACACCAGGCAGGTCCGAGATACTGTTGTGGAGAAGTTTAAAGCCAGATTTGCATGCAAAAAGATTTCTCAAGCTTTAAACATCCCAATGAGCACTGTGCAAGCGATAATATTGAAATGGGAGTATCAGACCACTGCAAATCTAGGAAGACCTGGCCGTCCCTCTAAACTTTCAGCTCATACAAGGAGAAGACTGATCAGAGATGCAGCCAAGAGGCCCATGATCACTCTGGATGAACTGCAGAGATCTACAGCTGAGATGGGAGACTCTGTCCATAGGACAACAATCAGTCGTATACTGCACAAATCTGGCCTTTATGGAAGAGTGGCAAGAAGAAAGCAATTTCTTAAAGATATCCATAAAAAGTGTAGTTTAAAGTTTGCCACAAGCCACCTGGGAGACACACCAAACATGTGGAAGAAGGTGCTCTGGTCAGATGAAACCAAAATCGAACTTGTTGGCAACAATGCTAAACGTTATGTTTGGCGTAAAAGCAACACAGCTCATCACCCACTGTCAAACATGGTGGTGGCAGCATCATGGTTTGGGCCTGCTTTTCTTCAGCAGGGACAGGGAAGATGGTTAAAATTGATGGGAAGATGGATGGAGCCAAATACAGGACCATTCTGGAAGAAAACCTGACGGAGTCTGCAAAAGACCTGAGACTGGGATGGAGATTTGTATTTCCAACAAGACAATGATCCAAAACGTAAAGCAAAATCTACAATGGAATGGTTCACAAATAAACATATCCAGTTGTTAGAATGGCCAAGTCAAAGTCCAGACCTGAATCCAATCGAGAATCTGTGGAAAGAACTGAAAACTGCTGTTCACAAACACTCTCCATCCAACCTCACTGAGCTCAAGCGGTTTTGCAAGGAGGAATGGGCAAAAATTTCAGTCTCTCGATGTGCAAAACTGATAGAGAAATACCCCAAGCGACTTACAGCTGTAATCGCAGCAAAAGGTGGCGCTACAAAGTATTAACTTAAGGGGGCTGAATAATTTTGCATGCCAAATTTTTCAGTTTTTTTATTTGTTAAAGTTTGAAATATCCAATAAATTTCGTTCCACTTCATGATTGTGTCCCACTTGTTAATTCTTCACAAAAAAATTACAGTTTTATATCTTTATGTTTGAAGCCTGAAATGTGGCAAAAGGTCGCAAAGTTCAAGGGGGGCGAATACTTTCGCAAGGCACTATATATATATATATATATATATATATATATATATATATATATATATATATATATATATATATATATAAATAAAATGAACGCATATACAAAACAAAAAAAAAAAAAAAACACCACAAGCAGGATCAATTGATGGAGGATCAATTGATGGCCTCAATGCTTTCCAGACAACCTTTTAATGCCACTGTAGATGTAGATACCTATCAAGCTGATAATGGCTTCCTCAGAGGATCACATTGTCTACAGGTATTCTGTGATCCGAGGCATCTCAAACAATAGATCTAATAAGGATGATATTGATCACGGCTGGATATTACTGATCAATCTCGTCTGGTCTTAAGGTAGGGCCATCACTAGGGCTGTAAAAAGTGCACATCTCCAAATATATACGTACGCATACACACACGCACAAACAAGTGCGGCTCGACAAGTCCTAAGCTAAGAATTGCATCCTGGCACCTGGGCTTTTGTCAGGAGTGAGCAATTGCTATTGCCTGACACCCCGGACATGCAGTTCCGGGTACCAGGCAGCTGGCTGCCGACTGAGGTCAGCTAGTTCTAGTAGGGTATCTATTGACATCCTTCCAGAACCCTGTCTCCTGTGCGTCTTCTGACACAGCCAGTTACAGATCGGCCTATACCATGTGATCAGCTGTCTCCAATAACAGTTGATCACATTGTAAACAGAATTGCCAATACTTTCCTCACATGCAGTCACAGAGTGGAGGGAAGGAGAGCCGGTAACCAGCAATTCTGACAGTCACATTTACACAGATTATCAGTGCCGCCTCTCAGTGCCACCTCTCAGTGCCACCTCATCAGTGCCGACTCATTCTTGAAGAAGAAAAAAAATAATTTGCAAACAGAAAATTTTAAAAAATGTTTTGTTTCTTCCAAATGTTTTTTCTTTTTTTGTTTAGCAAAAAATAAAAACCAAATGGTGATTAAATACCGCCAAGAAAGCTTTATCGGTCTCAAAAAAAAAAAAAAAAAAAATTATATATGGGTACAGTGTTGCTTGACTGTGCAATTGTTGAAATATTTTCTGGTGCGCTAAATAATTAAATGTCTTTCTATAACAAACAAACAGCGCTGAAAGCATCCGGGGATCGCGGCGTGTGCAGCGGATGTGTTCCCGGGACAGCCGGTACTGATCGGGGCTCACAGCGACCGGGAGAGGAGAGCTGAGCAAACACAGATATTGGAACGAGTACAGCGTAAGATCATAGGAGACCCCCATCATAGTTACATCAGAGGAGACCCAGAGTGGGGGGGGGAAGAGAGAGTCCTTATCAAGGGATTACATTAAGGCCCAAGATTTATCATCATCTGGTAAGAGGTCTACCCAACCCCCCTCTTTTTAGGCAGTGTGGAAAGATATACATACCTCTCTTTCCAGACACGTGGAGTTCTCCTTCGAGGTGGTTGTTTTACGCCCCAACCATGTATTAGCTGGTAAGAAGCAAACTGGAACAGGTGGTGGGACATCAGACAAATTGTTTTAAAAGTTTCCGTCTGAATCGCACTCCCCATTTATCTACAATATATCACTTATATTTCACCGGCTATTGTCACTTTCATTTGGACTGTAGATAATTTGCACCGGTTATTTTTGCACTTTGTGTTGCAGCCAATTCTCAGTTTGGGAAACTTTTGTAAAGCACCTTTTTGCACTTTAAGACACTTAATGTGAATACTGAAAATTTGTATTTTGGTTTTTGATTTTTGTTCAATCACTGTTTATTGTTTGTTATAGAACGACATTTAATTATTTAGTGCACCAGACTATATTTCAACATTTTATTTCCATACTTGGATCTTTGGTTGCAGCTTACACCTATTATCAGCGCACCCTTTACAAATTCACTTGACTGTCCAATTGTTATTCAAAATGTGACAGCACTGAAAGCTGAAGATTGGTCTGGGCAGGAAGAGGGTGAAAGTGCCTGAGAGGCAAGTGGCAATCTTAAAACAAAAAAAAAAAAAAAAAAGCCTTTAGCTCAGTTTTTTTCTTCTTCTTCAGATATGGGCACCTCCAGGTATTCTTGGTGTGTAAACCTGTGTCATGCATCTGTAAGTATACACATCAGGGAAGGGGTTTGGTTGTTGGGGGGGGGGGGGGGGGAGAAACACACACACACACACACACACACACACACACACGTAGCAACTTTTTTTATCTGGCTGCAAGATTCAAAGCAAATGTGTCAAGCCCTGTATTACACACACTGTTTGAAAAGAAAGATATAGTTAAGTGTCCCGGAGAGCTCAGTCAGGGATTTAATTGTATTTTCTGCCTATTTCCAGTTTGAAATCTGCTATTTTACAGGAAACAAAGAAAAAATAACCACCATTGTCAAATAGTTACACAGAAATGTAATGTAGTTCTCATAGTGCACATGAGATTTTTGTTTTGGGTTTTTGAACTTCATAAATAAGAATGGCCCAGAATGAAAAATAAAGTAACATTATACAATTCACCAGTCTCCATGGTTCTACTTCAATGCTACAGCAAAAGAGCCTTTGTTTTTGTTTCTATGACAGTCAACAAGGAATTTGCAAACTATTTTGTCCAACACAGTGGTCCAACTCGAAGCAGTAAAAACAGAATTAACACAACCATTTCCATACAAATTGGTTTCACTAAACTTTACGATCTTTACCATCACACTATCTGGTATATTATTAAGCCAAAATTATGAAATTTTAATTAGCTATGCTTAACAAAATAAAAGACTAAAAGACATATGTGGACGAGCTAACAAAAATAAAATTAAATCCTAGGTTAAAATATTGCTATAAAAACAAAATGAGAAAAAGCATTATGAAGTTGCACTTTGAGGGCCCATTGACACCTCTGTATTGTGGCAACATGAGTAGCCATAATGCATGGCAAAACAGCATGTGCATTGTGCTGCTGTGCCATTCCTAATGCAATACAATGTGCATTGCATAGCCGTGAATGCCACCCTAATGCATCTTACACTAGAGAACATAATGCATTGCAGCACATCATCAAAACTCATAAACCCATGCATTTAAATGGGCTGCCTAGTTCACCAAAAACAAGTGCATGTACCATTTTTGGCAGCAGAGGACACCGCAACACACACATTGACTGACAAATAGTGTTGGTATAATGCCACGCAGAATGAATGGCACCTCATCACACCAACATGCACATGTTACCACAGCGCGATGGTGTATAAGGGTTGCAAAGTCTTCCCCGCTATCTGTCCAAACCACGCTTTTTACATCTCACAACTGAAAATGTAAACAAGACCTTCCAAACTTTACCAAAAGCTAAAATATACAGTGGGTATGGAAAGTATTCAGACCCCCTTAAATTTTTCACTCTTTGTTATATTGCAGCCATTTGCTAAAAAACGGATTTTTGTAAAATCTTACCGTAAAATCCTTTTCTCTTAGCTCATTGACAGACGTAGTCCTCGGTGATTCAACACCCTCGGGTTATGCTGCCCTCTACAGGAGTAGGACTAGACAGGAAAGAAAACGTTCTGGCCACACCCTAGGGGCAGTCCCAGAGGGTATATCCTCTCACTTCCTGCTCTAGCAAATCAGTTATGTCACAAAGCAGTGTTTAGAGAATTTAACCCAACCCAACTCAAAAACAGAGGGGCGGGTACTACGTCTGTCAATGAGCTAAGAGAAAAGGATTTTACGGTAAGATTTTACAAAAATCCGTTTTTCTCTGTCGCTCATTGACAGACGTAGTCCTCGGTGATTCAACACCCTCGGGACGTCCCAAAGCAGTACCACAAATGAGGGGTGGGAAAATGGAAATCAAATCCAATCTAGAAGGCCCAACTGGTGCCAACTAGAAGTTTACAATGCTCATCCTCAGTGATGAGACTCAACAGAAATTTTTCAACAGAAAAAAACCCCCGAGGTAGACCACCGGTCTCCTCAAATTGCGGCCTGCAAAACCTTGCGGCCAAATGAGGCATCCGCCGATGCCATCACATCAATCTTATAAAATTTTGTAAAGGTATGTACCGACTACCAGGTGGCCGCCTTACATACCTGGACCACTGACGCCTGATGGCGATAGGTCCAGGAAGTACTGAGCGCTCGAGTGAAGTGCGCCCTAACAGGGAACGGAGGATTCCGACCCTTAATAGAATAAGCCTGTACCACCGTCTGACTGATCCATCTAGATATGGTCGCGGCAGACACAGGCAATCCCCTTCAAGGGCTATCCGTGATCACAAAAAGTGAGTCCGTCTTACTAAATTAAGATCCCAGGCGGTAAGGGTGCGCGCACTGGCGGAGCCAGATGTCGCACTCCCTGGATGAAATTCCGCACCAAGGAATGATTAGCCAAAGGTTTCTTGAAAGACGATTGCGAACGTCGAAAACCTGACCCTTGATCGTGCTCAAGGATAGTTTCTGCTCAACCCCTTGTTGCAGACAGACCACAATTCGGGTCACCGAATAGGTATGTGGGGGAAATCCAATAGATTCACACCACGCAATATAAGACTTCCATGTGCTGGAAGTCGCTTTCCTTGCTTTAACTGGAGGTAGGAATAACTGAAGCTGACACTCCCTTGTCCTTCAGTACCTGGGTCTCAATGGCCAGGCCATTAAGCCAGCGACTGTAAAGCAAGATGGAAGATCGGTCCCTGAGACCGCAATCCCCCTGAGAGGAAGTCTCCAAGGAGCATCCGCGACTAGCCTCACCAAGTCGGCGTACCAGGCTCGACGAGGTCAGTCCGGAATTTCCAGAATAACTGGAATTCCCTCCACCTCTATCCTGCGAAGAAGTTCCCGCAGCAACTTGAGAGGATGGAAGGCATGCCGTAGCCGATACTGCCCCCACGGGGCAATCAGCGTTCCTGTTGCGTCCGCTAGAGGATCGCGGTGCGAGCTACAAACCTCCGCACCTTCCTGTTGAGCCAAGGTGCCAACAGATCCACATCCGGGATGTCCCAATGAAGGGACAGCTAGTGAAAAACCTCTGGATGAAGAGGCCATATGCGATTGGATCCGAATCGGGCTGCTCTAGAGCTGCTCGATCCAGTAAAATCAGACAAAATCTGATCGCTCTCAGTTCCGATACCCTTATTGGTAATCTGGATACTATCGGAAGAAATGACTTCCCCTGGTTGAGCATCGGAGACTTCCTGGTCCGCTCGCTCAGCCGGATCCGATTGTCCAGGGAATCGGAATTCTGATTCCTATTAAAAAAGAATCTCCTTCAGGAGAATTCGGGTATGAGACTGGGTATACGATACTGCCTCTAAGAAGGCCACCATCAGTCCCAGCCAATTGACGGACAGCAACATCCGAATCGTTGACTGAACCTTCTGGAGTTTCTCCGCAAGGAGAAACTCTTGCCCAGGATGTATCCAACCTTAGGCCCAGATAGTTCAGTCTCCTGGTGGGAACCAGGGATGACTTTGGGAAAGCGAAAAAACGCTGATGCCCTGCGATGATGGGGATATAAAGATAGGCCTCCTAAATGTCTATGGACGCCAGGAAATCCCCTTGATGCAGGGAGGCCACCACTGTACAGATGGACTCTATTTCTTCCCAAGTCCAGATTTGGACGCACCTTGCCCTCTTTCCTGGGCATTGTGAATAGGTTCGAATAGAACCCCTGAAACCGTTCAATGTTAGAAGGGAAGAATCGCACCGGTGGAAGTGATCGAAACTCGATCCTGTGTCCTCCAGAAACCGGTGAAGACATCCCCCCCACCCCAGAGATGGGTAGGGGCGCATCAGGCTGTATTCTTCAGGCTTGGCTGAGCCGGACTTTTTGTTTAGCCGACCAGCGCCCTTTGAAACCCCTCTAAAGGGGCTTTGGAGGGTTTCGCCTTATCGCCCGCCCTCGCGGAACGAACAACTCTTTATGAGCAGAAAAGGAAGGTCCTCATTAGTTACGAGGTCCTTTTATCCTAACAGTCTGTGGCAAGACAGCAGGTGGTACCGTCTATCCTCTAAAGAGGAATTCCTCAAACGGATAGCACCTAGTCATGCGTTTGGAAATAACAGGGGTTCGTTTCAAAATGACCCCATTTGGGTAAAGGAAAATCCTTCGCCCTTTTGGTAGGCTAACAAGTACCAAAAAGGAATCTCAGTCTCAGCTACCTCTGCCGGT
Organism: Pelophylax lessonae; assembly: GCF_965119305.1. Classification (NCBI taxonomy): domain Eukaryota; kingdom Metazoa; phylum Chordata; class Amphibia; order Anura; family Ranidae; genus Pelophylax; species Pelophylax lessonae. The sequence continues at coordinate 158,823,305 of NC_138773.1, forward strand.
GTAACCTCAAGACTAAATGTTTCCCGGACGGACACAACTAGTGCATCCACCACTCTTGTGCTATGGCGGAGGCAGAAACGTGCTCCTTACTGCTGAGGAGATCTTACCTGAGACAACAGCTCCCTAGGAGGGACCTGCAACTGTATTGACCAGCTCCGAATCCGTATCTGAAGTATCTGATAAACAATAGGGGTAGGCGGGGGTCGCTTCTTGACCCCCGTCCCTGACAGGCCACCTCCACCCGGGATACCAAAGACTCCAAAACGGACGATAATGCATTAAAAACAAGTGGGGGTACTGGAGGGTCCTGCGGCCACCTTGAGGGGATCAGGTGGGGGATACCTATGCGGCAGGGTCAATGATAATACAAGACACTTGCCAGCGACAAAAAATGACAAAGTAAAAAACTTTTTTTTTGTGTCCCCCAGTCGCAACAGCGCCCCTCAGTGTTACCTGCCTTTTTGGACCCCACAGAGAGAGAGAGAGAGAGAGACCCCAAGGCTCATCCCTGATGCACAGAAGTTTTCATCAGCTTGCTCAGTGCTGTCCTGTTACAGACAGGAAGTCTTTGGCCCTATTTCCTGGGTAAAGGAGGCGGCTCCGCCCCTTAACACGCCTGCCGGCGCCTCCCCCTGGCTCCACGAGGTGTTTGAGTCACCTCAAACATGGCCGCCCCCATGCTGGAGACACGAGGCTACACCAAAATGGCGGCCTCGTGCGATCTACCAGACAATGGCGGCGGCCTGCACAGAATAGCGGCATGTCTGCAGAATGATCTCGGCCTCACAACCCTTCACCCTCATGGTGGTCAGCGGTACCGGGCCCTGGCGGGACGTATGCGGTCCGTGGCCGTCAGGAGGCATCTGCTTAGCTGGACGAATGATCTGGAATGCAGTATACATGTATAGATATCGCCCTGTGGCTTCTGACAGGTAGGATACCTTATACTATCACAGTAAAGTTCTAGTACTGCCACTGACTACAATCATTTTCACATTTTTACAATTAGATTGTCAGCTCCCAAACCAAGCCTTCTGGCTTCTTGTACACAAAAATCACACTCAATTAGGGGGATCTGTGACATGTTATAGGATAGAGGGGAACCCATCCTTACCATTACAGAGAGGGACCCGCGTTCACCACAAGACCCGTCAGGGGGAAAGGGGGGAACATACTACTCACCATACCGGAACCAGGCGGGCGCCAACTCCTGACAGTACCCCTCTCCACCGATGTAGGAGGGCTGTCGACCAATACGGACGCCGTGACTCATGGTCTTTGGCGTTTCAGCGAGACGTTTAACTCGCAGGTTCAGTCCCCGTCCAGTGGGACTATGTCGCGGCCGACCCAGCGCGGAGCTATGGCCTGCACGCGCTCGTAGGCTGAACTGGGGTGACCACTGGATCTCAACATCCAGCCCGTTGCCCAGTTCAGCTTTCTTGCTTGAAGATCTCACAGGAACACAGGAGAAAAAAAGCTGTCTAAAAAATCTTTTCCAAGAAAAAAATCCTGCCAGGACTGAAGATCCCAGCAAGGTATCTAGGTCCTTACTCCTAACTAGACAGAAAAAAACTGATTTGCTAGAGCAGGAAGTGAGAGGATATACCCTCTGGGACTGCCCCTAGGGTGTGGCCAGAACGTTTTCTTTCCTGTCTAGTCCTACTCCTGTAGAGGGCAGCATAACCCGAGGGTGTTGAATCACCGAGGACTACGTCTGTCAATGAGCGACAGAGAAAATCATTTAAGTTAATTCTTCTTCCTCATGAATGTACACATAGCACCCCATACTGACAGGAAAAACACAGAATTTTTGACATTGTTGCAGATTTATTAAAAAAGAAAAACTGAAATATCACATGGTCCTAAGTATTCAGACCCTTTGCTGTGACACTCATATTTAACTCAGGTGCTTTCCATTTCTTCTGATCATCCTTGAGATGGTTCTACACCTTAATTTGAGTCGAGCGGTGTTTGAATATACTGATTGGACTTGATTAGGAAAGCCACCTATAACTGGTGGTGATAGTAAGGAGCACTGGAAGGGCAAACGCAGATCAAAAACAAAGGTAGAGTTAGGGACTGCAGATATCAGGGTGCCTTGGCGCGGCCTGCAGCTTACACATGTATTTGCAAATGTGTGCAACTAAACCCCTGTTTTTAACGCATACTGTTAGACAGGTTAATTTGGCTGGTTGCTGGCTGGTTGGTAAGTAGTGACTGGAAATCCCTTTGTTTTTGAAAGGCACAGATCTGGCCAAGGTTACAAAAAGATTTCTGCTGCACTTAAGGTTCCTAAGAGCACAGTGGCCTCCATAATCCTCAAATGGAAGACGTTTGGGACGACCAGAACCCTTCCTAGAGCTGGCCGTCCGGCCAAACTGAGCTATCGGGGGAGAAGAGCCTTGGTGAGAGAGGTAAAGAAGAACCCAAAGATCACTGTGGCTGAGCTCCAAAGATGCAGTCAGGAGATGGGAGAAAGTTGTAGAAAGTCAACCATCACTGCAGCCCTCCACCAGTCGGGGCTTTATGGCAGGAGTGGCCCGACGGAAGCCTCTCCTCAGTGTAAGACACATGAAAGCCAGCATGGAGTTTGCTAAAACACCTGAAGGACTCCAAGATTGTGAGAAATAAGATTCTCTGGTCTGATGAGACCAAAATAGAACTTTTTGGCCTTAATTCTAAGCGGTATGTGTGGAGAAAACCAGGCACTGCTCATCACCTGTCCAATACAGTCCCAACAGTGAAGCGTGGTGGCAGCATCATGCTGTGGGGGTGTTTTTCAGCTGCAGGGACAGGACGACTGGTTGCAATCGAGGGAAAGATGAATGCGGCCAAGTACAGGGATATCCTGGACAAAAACCTTCTCCAGAGTGCTCTGGACCTCAGACTGGGCCGAAGGTTTACCTTCCAACAAGACAATGACCCTAAGCACACAGCTAAAATAACGAAGGAGTGGCTTCACAACAACTCCGTGACTGTTCTTGAATGGCCCAGCCAGAGCCCTGACTTAAACCCAATTGAGCATCTCTGGAGAGACCTAAAAATGGCTGTCCACCAACGTTTACCATCCAACCTGACAGAACTGGAGAGGATCTGCAAGGAGGAATGGCAGAGGATCCCCAAATCCAGGTGTGAAAGACTTGTTGCATCTTTCACAAAAAGACTCCTGGCTGTATTAGATCAAAAGGGGGCTTCTACTAAATACTGAGCAAAGGGTCTGAATACTTAGGACCATGTGATATTTCAGTTTTTCTTTTTTAATAAATCTGCAACAATGTCAACAATTCTGTGTTTTTCTGTCAGTATGGGGTGCTATGTGTACATTCATGAGGAAGAACAATGAACTTAAATGATTTTAGCAAATGGCTGCAATATAACAAAGAGTGAAAAATTTAAGGGGGTCTGAATACTTTCGTACCCACTGTATAACACTTCTTGGGTTCCCCTGGGTTACCATTAGCAACTGATAACAGATACGCGGCATTAACAGTTCTTGGCTCAGACAATGATGTGTTTTTTATTTTTTATTTTAGAACTTGTATGGGAGAAGGGAATGAGTAGTAAACTCCAACTTGAACTATGCACAATCCTGAGGACAAATGCAGTGTGTGTGGCAACGCCGCTTCTTCACTTTGCCACTGAAGTGAAGATAAGAATATTAACTCTTGTTTAGTTTACTCTTCAGGGTCTAACTTGGCACTCCCTTTCTCACTTGCTGTGTGTGCTGACCCCCTGTCCGGTTATACTCTACTGGAGTGGTCCCCTTCCTGGACAGACCCCTGGTAAGCGTCCCGGTACTCACGGACACTGTTTTTCTCTGGGTCGCTCTGCCTCCAACTCCCTTGTCAGCATCCACTGGACCTCCTGGTTCAGCACTACACTTCTGGTCCACAAGGCTGACCGCCTGTGACCATCTTCCTCAGCAAGAGGAGAGACAGCTGTCACCCTCCTCCTGGGACCTGGCTTCCTGCCCAAAGACCCGTCACAAAATCCCTTGGCTTATACAACGTATCCTAGGATGCACTACTGCTTGTGCCAACCCTCTGGGACAGTCAAAGCCTGTGTGTCACTGGCTGGGTTTCCTCCTATTGGACACAGTGGGGACACTCCCTCAGACCATGTGAATCACACATGGACACATGTAACAGGCAGAACTACCCACCAGGCTCCCCTGATAAGCAGATGGAGAAAACTATAGTTTACCTACTAGCACCTACCTAGGAGGGTGCTACATACATGATATAGATTCTCTCTCCCTCTCTCTATATCTATATCGGCTATAAGAAGATTGCCAAGACCCTGAAACTAAGCTGCAGCACGGTGGCCAAGACCATACAGCAGTTTAACAGGAAAGGTTTCACTCAGAACAGGCCTCGCCATGGTCGACCAAAGAAGTTGAGTGCACGTGCTCAGCATCATATCTAGAGGTTGTCTTTGGGAAATAGACATATGAGTGCTGCAGAGGTTGAAGGGGTGGGGGGGGTCAGCCTGTCAGTGCTCAGACCATACACTGCATACTGTATCAAATTGGTCTGCATGGTTGTCGTCCCAGAAAGAAGCCACTTCTAAAGATGATGCACAAGAAAGCCCGCAAGCAGTTTGCTGAAGACAAGCAGATTAAGGACATGGATTACTGGAACCATGACCTGTGGTCTGATGAGACCAAGATAAACTTATTTGGTTCAGATGGTGTCAAGCGTGTGTGGTGGCAACCAGGTGAGGAGTACAAAGACAAGTGTGTCTTGTCTACAGTCAAGCATTGTGATGGGAGTGTCATGGTCTGGGACTGCATGAGTGCTGCCGGCACTGGGGAGCTACAGTTAATTGCGGGAACCATGAATGCCAACATGTACTGTGACATACTGAAGCAGGAGCATGATCCCCCTCCCTTTGGAGACTGGGCCCGCAAGGCAGTATCCCAAACACCCCTCCAAGACAACCACTGCCTTGCTAAAGAAGCTGAGAGTAAAGGTGATGGACTGGCCTAACATGTCTCCAGACCTAAACCCTATTAAGCATCTGTGGGGAGTCTTCAAAACAAGAGGTGGAGGAGTGAAAGGTCTCCAAGATCCACCAGCTCTGTGATGTCCTCATGGAGGAGTGGAAGAGCACTCCAGTGGCAACCTGTGAAGCTCTGGTGAACTCCATGCCCAAGAGGGTTAAGACAGTGCTGGAAAATAATGGTGGCCACACAAAATATTGACACTTTGGGCCCAATTTGAACATGGTCACTCAGGGGTGTACTCACTTTTGTTGCCAGCGGTTTAGATATTAATGGCTGTTTGTTGAGTTATTTTGAGGGGACAGCAAATTTACACTGTTATACAAGCTGTACACTCACTAATTTAAATTGTAGCAAAGTGTCATTTCTTCAGTGTTGTCACATGAAAAGATATAACAAAATATTTACAAAAATGTGAGGGGTGTACTCACTTTTGTGAGATAGAGATAGATATATATATATATATATATAAAAAAATACCTGCTCTGTGGAAGGATTTTGCACATGGTGGGCCTTCAAAGCTCCTTTTCTGTATGCCATAATAGCAAACACCTCACTAGCAACATCAGGCCACACCTGAAGGCTTGATCCCCAGCCAGGCTGTGTGTCTTTAGGTCAGGGGTGGGGAACCGAAGCCATCTGACCCGGCCCTGCCATTGGGCAACTCTGGCGGGGAAGGGGAGGGGGAGCGCCTCCTGATTACACGCAGAGCGGGTTCCTTTGCTTACCCGGCGTGGCCGCTGTCATACAAAGTCACGCCTCCTACCTATGATAGACAGCACAGTAGTGACGTCTATTATAGGAGTCGGTCCAGGAGGCGTGACTTCATATGCGAGCGCCCGCGCCGGGTAAGTAGAAGAACCCTGCTCTGCATTGATTGGGGGGGGGGGGGCACTCATCACTCTGCATTGATATGTGGGGGCACTCACCACTCTGCATTGATATGTGGGGGCACTCACCACTCTGCATTAAGGGGGCAGACCTGGAAAACCAGTTGCGAGTAGCAGCATCATCAATACCAGCTAACATCACACACCTCACCAAAGAGAAGCAGTTGCAGCCATCACATTAGGGGTGAGTTAATTAAATGTTCGACCAAATATAAAAAGGCACATTTTTAAATTGATAATTTTGTACGGCCCCCAAATGATTTTAAAAATACCCAAATGGCCCTCGGCAGAAAAAAGGTTCCCCACCCCTGTTTTAGGCAGACACACACAGGCGCGTCCCCCCTCCGCTCACAAGATTTGACTGACAGCAGCAGGAGCCAATGGCTCCCACTGCTGTCCTAATTTTTGTGAGAAGAGGTGAGAGGACCTGAAACAAGGACAGAGCTGAATCACTGACAGGCTAAGGTAAGTGTTCAGTGAAGAGGGGGAGGGAAACAGTGCAGTGTTTACCTCAATGCAGAGAATGCACGGAATTTACAAATGTGAAAAAAAAGGCACCCAGGGAAACCCATGTTAAAGAGGTTGTAAACCCGTACAACCTTTTTTTTTTTTGGGCAACCTGTAAGAGAAACACATAATGAGCTAGTATGCATCGCATACTAGCTCATTATGCAATACTTACCTTAGAACGAGCCCCCGCCGTGCAGCACGCTTACCTGTATGACAGGCAACATGTCCAGTCGCCCGTCTTCCGGGATCGCGGCATCCGGCCATCTGATTGGCCAGAGCCGCAGTGACGTCACTCACGCGCGCGGGAGCCGACAGTCACGGCACGGGTGTCTGAATAAACGGCACCAGCGGCCGTTCCTTCAGAGCGCATGCGCCAGTGACGTCACTGGCTGCATGTTAGGTAAATATCTCCTAAACGGTACATGTTTAGGAGATATTTACAGTACCTATAGGTAAGCCTTATCATAGGCTTACCTATAGGTAAAAGTGTCAGAGGAGGGTTTACTTCCTCTTTAAGCATTCAGGGGATTGCAGTGTCTTTTCCTGTATCTACAATGATCCATCACTCAAACCTGTCAGTTCCTAGTAACCGCTTACATCAAATTACTAATGCTATAGTGGCTCAAGAATGGAGTTATTTTTTCCATGCTTGCCAAATAAGTTAATTGGTATGGGAAACATTTCTACTTCATACTCCCAATTTTTTTTTTGCATCACACCCGCTGTCTAAAAATAGTAAAATTTTAAATCTCCAGGAAAGCAGCCTGGCATTTATGAAAAATACAATACTTACTTCAGTGATCGTGATCTGTGCTTAGCTGCAATAATGCCCTGTTTACGTGCTGTGAAAAAAGCAAGCGTGGACGTGATGCACATCTATGATGAACTGTTCCTGAGCTGCCTGAGAATGCCTGTATCTCCAATTCACTAGAACACATTCTCTCAGAATTGCACACTTTCACATGTTTGTGCTGTATTGACTCAGGATTATAGTAGTTCTATTCCCTGCGTGGTTTCTTTGCCTTGTTAGCCCCGGTTCACACGAATCCGCAGCCTGTTCCCGCATCGCACACGCACCCCCGGCAGTTCACACTGCCATATGCGATACGCTGGGGGTGTCAATGTAATCTTAACGACACCCCCAGTTTGATCGCATATCGCAGTGCGATCTTGCAGTTCGCACAGGATCGGATCGCACAAGTGTGAACCGGGGCTAATAAGCTCACGTAATGTGGTTGCAGTTTGTAGAGTCAAAACTGGTAGATTCCCCTACTCTTCATTCTCCTAGCTGAAGAATGTTTTTGGTTGGTTTTGGGATGGTCACGGACACGTAAGCTGAGATTGTGGATGAAAGAGAATATGCCTGAATTTGCAAAATTGGGCTTATGAATCTAAATAGGACATACATTGCCATTTTGTTTTATTAATGGTTATCTGGTTGTGGAGCATATTTTCCATCCCTTTCTGTATTCTCCCAAAGGCCGTAGTTTGTAGACTCGGAGCAGATTGATTTCTCTGCAGCCAATGAAAAGCCAGTTTGACCTTTTCGAACACGGCAGATTGGAAACTTCTGGATACAGAGATATAAATGTTCAGATCACTTTCAATCCCATCCTTGACATAATGGCAGGGGGAATACTTCCGGCCGCGAAACTGCAACTTCTGGGCGAAAGGAGGCTGATGCTTAGATCATATCCGGTCCTCCGCAAAATGGCGATGGGACCACTTCCTGCCACAATCGTGACAACACCTGTTTCTGTGACTATTTATATGAGGTATGTACAGGGCGCTAGTGATAGGCACTCCCCTGTGAACGCGTGTGTGTACACGAAACGTGTCAGAACCTACACACTAGTGTCTTGCCCACCGTATCCTTCCATTTAGGAACGGCAGTCACCATATGTGAGTTATGGTTTTATATTTTTACATGTACATATCATTTTTTAATTATTTTAATAAATACTGCACTATATTGGCACATTTTTGGCTCCGGTTTGTGAGCAATCCATGCAGCCTGTCTGAACCTTGGGCATGATTTGAATGGATTCACCAGCTATCAAATTAATCCTAAGTCAAAGTGGATTTGAGAGAGTTAAGCCCCGTACACACGTACCGATCGTCGGCCGAACGATCGGCCGTCTTTTGTCCAGGGCTGTCGTGTCTGTTGAAAACTGCAAAAGACTGCACACGAATTTTGTCGGCCAACAACAGCCGACTGCAGAAGTGATGTCATGTGATGGTTACATTTCCGTGTCTTTTTTCTTTTCTGAGCATGCCCAGTCTTGCAAATCCACTGTCTGTCGGCCGAAATCTGTACTGACTGGCGAACAATCGGCCGTTCTGGTGTTGGCCTACAAAAATTTTAATGCCTACTCGACAGATTCTTTTCGGCCGAAAGTGCGCTGTCGGAAGCATCATACTAACAAGCCTACAATCGGCCGAACGGACGTTGGCCGAATATTTACGGCCGACAATCTGTACGTGTGTACGGGGCTTAATGGATGCCTTGTTCTGACTGAGAGAACGATCCCAGGTGTCACATCAGTACCTGCTGGACAGGACATAAGGCATTTCTATACCCGATTTCTGGTAAATGCATTGGCACGGTAGAGGGAGCACCATTTGAGTTTTGTTTCACACAAGAAGTAAATTGGTGGCTACTTCTTTTAGGCCCCTTTCACACTAGTGCGACTTGTCCCGTGATTTTGGACCGCAAAATCGCATGACAAGTCTTTTTCCATTATTTTCAATGAGCCCCATTCATTCATAGTGCGTTTTGAAGTCGCACCGACTTCAAAGTAGTTCCTGCACTACTTTGCCACGATTTTAATGCGTTTGAGGCTTATAGCCTTGCCATTGCTTTCAAAATTGCGTCAAAATCGCAGCAAAGTCGCGCCAAAATCACGCCGCAAAATCGCGTCGCATAAGTGTGAAAGGGGCCTTAAGGTGTATGCATAACCAGCACATCCCCTTTCCTTTCTTTATAAATTGTGACTTAACGACACGTTTTTTTTTCCAAGGATTCACACTTCTTTTGCTGGATCTTTAGCATACGGACTGGTCTCATCATAGCCTTATACATGGCTATTGTTCACATTTAGGCCCCGTTCACACTGGGGCGATCCGACTTCCCGGAGCGACCTCCGAGGTCGCGGTGCGAGCAGCGCGCCACGACCTCGGAGCGACCGGCACGGACTTCATAACATTGAAGTCTATGCAGGTCGCCCCAAAGAAGCTCCGGACCCTTTTTCTAAGTCGGAGCGACTTGTGTCGCTCCTATTACAACGGGTCCGCAGCTTCTCTATGGAAGGCGACCTACGGCGACCTGTGAGGCGACCAGGTCGCCTCACAGGTCGCCCCAGTGTGAACGGGGACTTAACTATAATTGTTACATTTTTATTTTCTTTCTTTCCGTTGCATCAACCTTTTTGTCAGTTGTTTGTGTCAGCAGCTTATACACTTGATTGGTTAGCGCAGTTTATGCACCCCTTTTTTCCACTTATAATTGTTACAGCACTTATTTGGACATTGATCACATTTCTTGTTTATTTATTATTTTTTAAGATCACATATTAAGCGCTGCGCTTTTTGTTTTATATGTAGATTCATTAAAGTACATTCTTTTTTTCTTCCAAATGCATTAGTATTTTATTTATTGAGAGCGCATCTTAAAAATGAGCCTTAGGGCTCTTTCACACGGTCCACTCCGTAGGTGGATCCGTGTTGCTCAGCAGGGATCGATCCGCGATCCCCGCTGAGCCGGGCGGATGACAGCTCCGTCTCCGCTTGCAGAGCGGAGAGGGAGGTGTCTCAGCCCCCGCTGCCCTCTATGGGGGATCGGATGAGAGCGGACCGCTTGTCCGCTCTCATCAGATCCGCTCCGATTACTGAACGGATGGAAAAATAGGGTTTCCATCCGTCCAGATTTCACGCACAGGATCGGATGCGGATGGCAGCGGGTGTCAGCGGAGGTGTCTCCGCTGCCCCATAGAGCTGCATGGAGGATCCGATCAGATCCGCCTAAAAAACTGACAGGCGGATCTGATCGGATCGCCCGTGTGAAAGAGCCCTTACCCAGCATTTACCCCCGATGCCTAAAGTGCCCCATTCATTTCAATAGGCTGCCCTACAACCAATCGGTGCGGCAAAAAAACTCAGTCACCTTTTTAAGCTAGTAGGTTTTTGCTCATTTGTCATATGTTCTCATGCATTCAAAAACACATTTCTTACTTGGCATATTCAGAAAGCCATTCTGAATAAATGCCACCACAAGGGCAACCTATGTTTATCACGTGTTGCGCTTTAGTGAATGCAGGCTCAGTGTACAGAAAAGGTTCCAGACTACCTTCCTGCCTCCCAGAGCAACTTAGCCAGGTCTTCACTACTGTGGCCTGTGCACAATTATTTAGCCATTCTCCCATCATAAAAGGAAAACATGATATAAAGGGGACTACATGATTGCACCTAATGAATATGTGCAGCATCCTAATTTTTTTTTTTTTTAGAATGGTTAAATTATAGTGCATACCTTGCACTGCCCATATCCAACTGTTTTGTTGACGGAATCAGATTTTCTCAGGTTTCTACTAAACCTCAGTAAACTGCTTAGGTCAGTTGAATATGATAAATATAAAATGTGCACACATACTGTATTTTAAAGGACAAGAAGCTTAAAAAAAAATAATAAATTATACCTAGTTGTCATAGTAACCCTAAAGATTGGTGGGTGGGAAAGTAGAAATAGCAAAGCAATTCAATGTAAAGGCTCAAATACTTTTAAATCACTGTGACAGCTTTTCAGATGAGCTATTACACGGTTGCCATAGTAACCGATTGGGAAAATCTTGACAGAAATCTGTAATTACTAGGAGGGCAAATTGAACTTTCATAGTCCAGTAATCAGCACACTGCAGCGATTCCAACTGTCATGATCTCTCCAGGAAACAAATGCAGTGAACTTAGGGAACACAAGAATCTATGGAGCAAATGTGCCACAAGGTTTTCTTCAGTAGGAAAAATACACAATCGTTAACCACTTCCATACCGAGCCTATTCTGGCACTCCTCTCCTACATGTAAAAATCATCTTTTTTTGCTAGAAAATTACTCAGAACTCCCAAACTATATATATTTTTTATATAGGGAAACGCCACATCGTTTGAAAAGGATCATCCTACAGGGCTGAATTCAAAGACACCCCCAAAAATAAAAGTGAAGAAATGATTCAGCAGGCTAGTCCATTTTGCTGAAATATCATTGCAGCAACTCAAAAAAATGGTACTCCGTAGTTTTTTTTTTATGGTCCCCATGTGCTTGTATGCATGCCTGACATCGGGGCATGCTCCTAATGATATGATGGATGGTGTCCTGGGGTATTTTCTCACAGATCTGAACCAAAAGAGCTGGAACTGATTAACAACCCTCTCCGCTACTTAACTGACCAGATCAATATCCCAGGAGTTTAACCTCCCTGGCAGTCTGATGTCCAGATTTCTGTGCTAAAAGCGGTACATTGTTTTGCATAGAAATCCGTTTTACATTTTAAAACTCACCTTCCCCCTGTGATCCCCTGCCATCCTCCCCCGCCGTCCTTCCGCTGTCCTCCCGCTGTGTGCTCGGCCGATGCCAGCATCTGCCTTCCGGTTCCCTTCCCTGCGAGCGTTGCGACACAGGGGGGTGGAACCGGCGGCAACTTCAAAAATGTAAATACACTCAATGACATGATACAAAGCTGTGATACTAACGGATTACACTGTATCATGCCATTTCACCACAGGATTGCACCTGGTGACTTTTCCAGTGCCCTGCCTGTGCTTTTCCAGTTTTGTGCCTGGAAAATAGAGAAAGACCATGGTGTCCAAAAAGTGTTCTTTTTGCGCAAAAGCGCTTTTAGATGGAACTGGAAAACAGCAACAGCGAAACTGAGTTACTTACGGTCGTTGGAAATTCTGAAGAATCATTTGATATACTTCCCAAATTCCACAAGTTATGTGCCAGAAAGACATCAGAATCGTTGCCGTCGTCACTTTCAGTACCTCATAACGAATTTTCCCACAAATCGCTATCGCTCAGTTCTTCAAGTAACTCAGTTTCGCTGTCGCTGTTTTCCAGTTCGTCTAAAAAACGCTTTTGCACAAAAACACCCTGAGTGTGGCTCGGGGTTACCGCTTTTGGTACTGAAAAGTTAACCCCGAGCCACACTCAAGAATAATGCCAGGGGGGTTAAATGACTTAAGGCTATACTCCGAATAAAAAGTGTTCCTTTAATTTCTTTGAGAGATATATATAGTTAAGGATGCATTCATAAAAATGTGTGCAAAGCTATTCACCCTATGAAATTGCACACAGTGCATCCGGAAACTATTCCGAGCGCTTCACTTTTTCCACATTTTGTTATGTTACAGCCTTATTCCAAAGTGGAATAAATTCATTATTTTCCTCAAAATTCTACAAACAATACCCCATAAAGAAAACATGAAAGAAGTTTAAAATATTTGCAAACTTCCTACTAAAAATAAAAAATTCACATGTACATAAGTATTCTTAGCCTTTGCTTAATACTTTGTTGAAGCACCTTTGGCACCAATTACAACCTCAAGTATTTTTAAATATGATGCTAAAACCTTGGCACACCTATTTTTGGGTAGTTTCTCCCATTCTTCTTTGCAGGATTCCTCAAGCTCCATTAGGATGAATGGGGAGCGTCGGTGCACAGCCATTTTCAGATCTCTCCAGAGATGTTCAATAGGGTTCAAGTCTGGGCTCTGGCTAGGCCACTCAAGGACATTTGCAGAGTTGTTCCGTAGCCATAACTCCTTTGTTTTCTTTGCTGTGTGCTTAGAGTCGTTGTCCTGTTGGAAGATAAGCCTTCTCCCCAGTCTAGGGTCCAGACCGCTCTGGAGAAAGTTTTTATCAAGGATGTCTCTGTACATTGCTGCATTCATCTTTCCCTCGATCCCGACTAGTCTCCCAGTTCCTGCCACTGAAAAACATCCCCACAGCATGATGCTGTTACCACCATGCTTCACTGTAGGGATGGTATTTGCCAGGTGTTGAGAGGTGCCTGGTTTCCTCCAGACATGACGCTAGCCCCGCAGGCCAAAGAGTTCAATATTTGTTTCATCAGACCAGAGAATTTTGTTTCCTATGGTCTGAGTATCCTTCAGTTGCCTTTTGACAAACTAGAGGTGGGCTTGTCATGTGCCATTTACTGAGAAGTGGCTTTTGTCTGGCCACTACCATACAGGCCTGATGGTGCTGCAGAGATGGTTGTTCTTCTGGAAGGTTCTCCTCTCTCCACAGAGAAACACTGGAGCTCTGTCAGAGTGACCATCGGGTTCTTGGTCACCTCCCTGACTAAGGCCCTTCTCCTCCAATCGCTCAGTTTGGCCTGCTCTAGGAAGAGTCCTGGTGGTTCCAAATGTCTTCTATTTATGGATGATGGAGGCCACTGTGCTCATTGGGACCCTCAATGCTACAGAAATGTTCCTGTACATTTCCCCAGACCCTCGATACAATACTGTCTCGGAGGTCTACAGGCGATTCCTTAGACTTCATGGCTTGGTTAGTGCTCTGACATGCACGGTTAACTGTGGGACCTTATATAGACAGGTGTGTGCCTTTCCAAATCATGTCCAATCAACTGAATTTACCACAGATCAGTAAAAACAGGATGCACCTGAGCTCAATTATGAGTGCCATGGCAAAGGTTGTGAATACTTCTGTACATGTGAATGGTTTCCTTTTTTATTTTTAATAAATTTGCAAAGATTTCAAACAAACCTCTTTCACATTGTCATTATGGGGTATAGTTTGAAGAATTGAAGAAAATATTGAATTGAATCCATTTTGAAATAGGGCTGTACCTTAACAAAATATGGAAAAAAGTGAAGCGCTGTGAATACTTTCCGGATGCACTGTACATCCAATCTGCGGAAATAAATGTTACTAGGATATTTTCTTTCCAGGTCAAATGTTAATCACTCATACAGAATAGCATTAATCAGCAAAATACTGTATTATAGATACTAGATGGAGCGAATGGTCATAAAAAAAAAAAATATATATTATATATATTATATATATATATATATTTTATAATAAAGCAAAAACACTTGTAGTCTTAAAAAAAAAAAAAAAAAAAAGTGTAGTCCAGTTTGCACAAACCAGAAAAAAAATCCCTATCTGAGCTATAAAGGCAATCTGACAACTCCACAAGTAATTTCCTATATAGATTAATAGCTGTCTGGTTCAGATTAAAGAAGCATTAATAAAATGTGCTTTTTGTAGCCTTGTACACTGGTTAAACACTGATCCTGGAATGACCTCAGCATATCTTTATGAACTTTGCACATCACAACAAGATAGAATTCCTGACCATCCCTAGCAGAAATACATAAGAACTTCAGAATCATATCTATTCAATGCACACATCTGTGAATCCTACTGGAAAGTGACCTAAATAGAATCGCTGAAGGCAAACCTCAGGCTTCCCAAGTGAGAGTTTGCATCATAGATCCAACCTGTTTTCAGGGCTTCTGGGGTGCAGGCATTGAAAATCAAGGATACCTGCAGGCAGCCCTTCATCTCATTGAATTGAAGATGAAGATTTACCTTTATGAACTGTGACTTTCAGTTAGTGACTCACAAAGTAATTATGTAAATGTTGGGATAAAAGCCCAGGAGAAGGTAGGTCAGTAATGGCAGCTTCCATAGGTTTAGTCTCACAGTTTCCATGTTAGATTGAAATGTAGAGCACTGCAATAATACAAATAGATGAAAACTTCCAAACGTTGAGTAGCTTTAAAAGCAGCAACCATATACTGAAGGATTTCTTAAAGCTGAACTCAAACAATATCTGCACATGAGCGCTGCGAAAATGAATTAGCACTAATGAAGTGTGTGCCATGTTTGTACGGTAGACTGCAGTGTTCTATACAAAACTTACTTTCATTCACAATGAAATTTATACTTCCAGGCTGAAGTAAAGCTCTGGTAGAGGCTTCACTCGGCACCTTTCTCAGTAAATGTCTTACATTCTTTTTTACAGGAAGATGGTAGAGAAGAGATGCTAACGTTCATCTGTATCGCCTCCAGTGGCGGCTGGTGCTCAAAAATTTTTTTTTGGGGGGGGGGGGGCGGCGCAAAAAGAAAAATGTAATAGGTATTGCTTCGCGGCAAAAAAAGCGGTAAAAAATTGCGTGACTTTGAGGTCATGGTACAGGCATGGCACAGGTGATGGTATAGGCATGGCAGAGGTGATGGTTTAGGCATGGCAGAGGTGATGGTTTAGGCATGGCAGAGGTGATGGTAAGGGCATGTCACAGGTCAGGTCACAGGTAGGCTTGTGACGGTATCAGATTTTCATGCTGCGATTAATTAAGGTTTTGCCACGGTATACGGTATTATCACGGTATTCAGTTATTAAATTTCTACCTCACTTGAATTTCATTGCTGAATTTAGGGACTTTGGTTCACCTATGCACATTATTATATAGTCAGTCAGCACAGACTCTGTGAACCAGGCCTAAAATAAGCCATCAAGCAGTGTCTGGCTTACCTGGTGATGACTGGTCCTGGCACTCGGCTCCGATCCGATTGCCTGGTCATTAAGGGGGCAAATCCTTGTGGCCAAGAAGTGGTTAAACCTGAAGGAGGACCGGTGTTGTTGTTTATAAATTACTTTACTATTGCTTTAGGCCTGGTTCACATGTATGCGGGTTAGCGGCACACATTTGCACAGGCATAGCAGCCCATTGATTTGAACGGGCTGCTATGCCCTCATTTTCCACAGAAAAAAGGTACATGCAGCATTTTTCTAAAATTCAGTGGCCTTGAAATCCATCCTGTTTTTGCACTCCACTTACCTGCAGTTCCTGCTCTGGCAAGCTTTCTGTGTTTTTTATATACGTGGGCCCGGCATTTAAAAACACAGTTTGCATGTGCAGCAACTGCAGGTAAGTCGCATGGTACAAAAGCAGGATGGATTTCACGGCCACTGCATTTTTTTTTAATTCTGCATGCACCTTTTTTCAGCCGAAAATGCAGGCATAGCAGTTTAAGCACATTCTAAATCAATGGGCTTCTATGCCTGTGCAAATGTGGGCCCCCAACTCGCATACATGTGAACCAGGCCTAAAGCAATAGTAAAGTCATTTATAGATAAAAAAAAACACCGGTCCTCCTGCAGGTTTAACCACTTCTGGACCGCAAGGATTTGCCCCCTTAATGACCAGGCCATCGGATCAGAGCGCCAGGACCAGTCATCACCAGGTAGGCCAGACACTGCTTGATGGCTATATAATAATGTAATGTGGGCTGCTATGCCTGTGTGTGTGTATATATATCTCTTATTCTATCTGCAGTGACTTGCTTGTATTAGGCAGTTTCTGTCTGTGTCTGAGCCCTGGAAGAAGCATGTGTGTGTGTGCTGGGAGCCGTCTGATTGGTTACAGGGAGGAGCTAAGTCTCTCACTCTAGGATCATATTACCAGAGCTTTTTCTATTGAGTGAGTAAACTGTTGAGCAAGAGCCGGTTCACATTAGAGCGATCCGACTTGCCGGGGCGACCTCACAAGTCATGGTGCGCTGCTCGCACCGCGACCTCGGAGCGGCCGGCACGGACTTCATAACATTGAAGTCTATGCAGGTCGCTCCGGGTCACCCCAAAGAAGCTCCTGACCCTTTTTCTAAGTCGGAGCGACTTGTGTCGCTCCTATTAGAACGGGTCCACAGCTTCTCTATGGCAGGCGACCTACAGCGACCTGTCAGGCGACCAGGTCTGTCTGACATGCTCAATAGCCATCCCATGCCGTGGCAAAATGCACCGCTACAGGTTTGTTAGGATCGGCTTGTTTGCCTTTTTTCAACTCTCGCTAATGTGGTCCTAATGTCAATCCTGTGTTTCTGAAACCGTTTTTTTAAACATACCCTTCGTCTTACCAACATATGTCAACGCACAGGGACATTTCAAAATATAAACACAAAATTCAGTATTGCAGTTCAGATAGTCCAATATCCGGTATTGGTTGCCCCTGTGTGGGTGTGAAAAATATTGATGACTAAACCACACAATATATAAAGCAATCTCATAGCACATATGTGGGTTTAAATCCTAATCCAATTTGATGAAAAATTGGAAATAGTCCAAACAGAAGTATTATAAAGAAGAAGATCTTTCAACCAATGTGGCCAATAGTGCAAAAATACTGTTCAAAACAGGTAAATTGCAGAGTTCATCCACCCAGGTGATAATGGAGATGACAGACAACGTGAGGTCCCTACCACCATACACAGCCTCTTACCGGAAAGCAGTGGGGTAAGCGCATCGGGTAGTTCAGGACTACTCCAGCCTATCTCACAAGCATAACTGCTCCCAGGACATCCAAGCCGCCTGATGGAAACGGCATAAACTCCACTCAAAGACCCCTCTCAGGACGCCTCACAGGATATCTCATAGAAGGTGAGAGACAACAAACAGACGGGATGAGCCCATGGTGCATTACCTCAATGACGGTTTATTGAAGATAAAATAGGAGATACAATCACCCACAAAGAATAAAACAAAGCATGCAACGCTGCAGTATACTGGAGGCTCTCGGCGATCGACTCCTACCAAGAAGATGGCCGACCTCGGGCTTCCGGGTGTGACGTGGGGACGCTGAACTAGGGGAAGGAGCTAGTTGTCCATTACTGCATGCTTGATCCTGTTGGATTCGCAACTAAAGGTATGACCAAATAGTGGGCATTCGTTAGAGTCGTTAGTTCTGCGTCGTTCAGACGTGGCTCTATCAAGGGCACGATCAAGCACCTGGGAAGGGTAACCTCTTGACAGAAATTTGTTGTACATAATATGAAGTTGCCACTGTCTATCTTTGGCATCAGAGCAGATACGTATCACCCTCATGAACTGTGAAATTGGTAGGTTCTTGGATGGGCGCTCTGATAATGGAGCAACGTATTTCTGTCAGTGGGTTTGGTATAAAGAGAGGTAACAACAGTGCCATGTTTCTTGGTAATCAGGACTTCTAGGAAAGTAATCTGGTGGTCCGTGATATCTGGGTTGAACACTATTCCGGGGAATATTCCATTAAAAAAAAAAAAAAGACAGATATGGAAAAACGCATCACTACTCCCAGTCCAGATCAAAAAAATCTATATACCTTATCCACCCCCTCACAAAGCTGTTGAAGGTAATGGACGGATAAACATGCTGATCCTCAAGATAGCCCATAAACAGATTTGCAAATGATGGGGCCGCTGAACTGCCCATGGAAGTCCCTCTAGTCTGCACATACATTTGACCATCAAATCTGAAGTGGTTACTGGTAAGAATAAACTCAAGGCACTCAACAACATATTCATTTGGTAGTTCAGGATTGTCAAGCATGGTAAGGAAGTGTCTAACAGCCTGTAATCCAGCTGTATTAGGTATGCAAGTGTACAGAGAAGAAATATCCATAGTTGCAAGCTTCCAATCCTCATGAAAATGAGGAAAAGGTTTGTAATTTATCAAGAAAGTCACTAGTGTCCCAGACATAGGCTGGTAAAGTTTTGACAAATGGTTGTAGGTGTGAGTCTATGAATTGTGCCAATGGTTGGGTAATCGCACCTGTGCCAGAGACGATGGATCTAAATTTCAGTGGGGTGGTTCCCTTATGTATTTTAGGGAGGCCATAGATTACCGGTTTAATGTAAGCGGTAGACGCTTAGTTTGCGACACTACCCCCCTCAACGAAGATTGTGATTCGGGGTTCCTTCATAATTAAGTTTTACCTTCCTCGCCCCTATAGTGGATGATGGAGGCAATATGGAACGTGCAATTTTGTGTTGTTCATCAATGTTTTTATTTTTTGTTTATACGTACATTTCTTATGCTCTCTTTTCTATCATCTATGGCTCTTTGTTCCTTAGTGCAGCGGGACTTCCCCTAACAATGGCGTTCGTTCACATCTTCGGAGCTGGTTTCCATGGACTCCCAGGCTAGATAAGCACAGTGTTCCCTATAATTTTTTCCCACCTCACCACCCATCTACCTCCAATAAACAGGATACAGATATACTCCCATAATGTAAACGGACTAAACCCTAACAAAAGACATCTGGCACTAAAAAGCTTCAGAGACTCGGAAGCAGACGTAGTATTTGTACAAGGGACGCATTTTGATAAGAAAGGCACTCTAGGGTTTGCGCCTAGACATTTCCTTTAAGGTTATTTAGCCTCTCTACATTAAGGGTTGTACTATCTGTACACATGTGCCTGTTTATGCAAGTACCAGGGTATACCTGCATATAGCCGATGCTTTCTAAGGGCAGATGTACATCATATGGCCCCAAGCACCTGTGTTAAGAAGTGCCCTGCTCTCCTCTTGGAAAATGAATCCTCTACTGAGGATGATAGTGGAAGTATGAATAGAGATAAGTTTGGAAGTATGCCTATGCTCATCTTGACTGGAGACCTAAGGCCCAGTTCACAAAGCTAAAAAACACAAGGATAAGGATCCTTATTTTCAAACAAAGTGACAGTTATTTTAGCTGAGCCCAATTGAAAAATAACAGTCATGTCGGTGAACATGAAGTTCTTTTCTTTATTATAGCTTTGTCAGTTGTCAAATGTACATAATTTAATAGTAAGTCTTAATAGTAATAAGATTTTTTTTTTTTTTAATGTTTACATAAGCTGAAAGTGTATCTTCAAAGCAAAAAAGAAAAAAAAATAACTTGTCTGATTTTGTAATGCTGTGAAAGCACATTTTCATAAGCTGACCTGTCTAGTCAAGATTAAAATAGTTAATCAGTTTTACTTGTGTTGCATTCATTTTTATCTTGTGCGTAAACATTAACAGATTTGTTGATCTGCTCCACCAAGCTGGCTTGGATATTTTCCATATTTTGCTGTTGGTGGGAGGTTTTAGGTTGTTTTTTTTTTTCATTTATAGTAGCCATGATTTATTTCAGGAAATGTACTAGTTATGCATTGTGAATTTAAATGCTTTTCACCATCTGTCTATTTTTAGTTCTATAGGGCTCGGTTACAACAGACCCTGCACACTAAAATGGGCTGGTATAGCGAGCCTGCTGGTGTTAGCTGTATAGCGGCAGGGAGGACGGGGCCATGCAGTTTTACATTGGCAAAGTACTTTATCAATTTTTTTTTTTTTAAACTTTATTACAATGTCACAAATTACCATTCATTCACTTCTGGTTTGAGGTGCAGTGTGAAAAATGCAACATTTATTTTTACTCCCAGCAACGCAGCCCAACTCAAAGCAGCATTGTGGCATGAACAGGGCATATAGTAAACAATTGTTCTGTGTCCTGGTGTTAAACCTGCAGTAATCTGTGCCAATCACCGTAGCTCAGCTGATGTGGTGTGAACAAGCCCCTTAGTCTTTTCTGTGTTTTTTTATTTTATTTCATATACTATCAAAAGTATTCCAAAATATGAAAGCTTAGTCGTAAAGAAGTGCCTAAGCAGGTTGTATATGCAGGAGAATAGTGTAAATGATATGGCAGCAGGGTGGATTTGATTTAAATCAAGCCAATTTAAATCCCCAGTAAAAAGGCTTGATTTAAATCATAACTTTAAAGAGCAATTGTCATCTCTCTCCCGCAATGGCTTCTCCTTTGACCCGCTGTTGACTCAGACAGTCCAATTCACTTTAAAAGGATGGCTGGTGATGTGGCAGTGACATAAGGTGAGGGATGTAGCAGCAGCAGGTGAGTGGATGCCTGCAAACAGGTGCAGCCATGATGGATCTTTAATGACAGGTGCTCTTTAAATGTAAGGACTCATTCTTGCTAGTAGTTAGTGTGAAATTGTGTGAATGCATCAATGCAGTGCAGGTTAGCTTCGCTTGCAGTCAGAGCTTGGATTAATCGAATGAGTTTACCAAAAATGTAAATATTGCAGAATATGCAGCCTCATGCTACATAACTAAGCTACATTTCATGCTGTACAAAACTAAATTATTATTGTATCTTAAATAAAAAAAAAAAAGTATCTTTTAGAATTATTTTTTTTTTTTTTAATTCCAAAAGCATTTTATCAATATAAACTTGATTTAAAAAATTTTTTTATCCACCCTTGCAGCCAGTATGTTCAGTATTGGAGTATTAGGACAGCTAGCATGTTTAAGAGAGAAGTACAGAAAGTATGATACATTGGGGGTTGATTTACTAAAATTGGACCCCTAATACCGGAGTCCCATCTCGATCCAGCGATGTTGCACGAGAGTAAAAGTCAGTGAGCCAATGAGAGAGTGGGGCGGAGACAAGCCACGGTTCCATTTCTGAATGTACACACAGCAGTGGCTTGGCTTGGGTGCACCCATAGCAAGCTGCTTGCTGTAGGAGCATTCGGCAGGAGGGAGAGGCCAGGAGCGCAAGTGAGGGACCTGAGAAGAGAAGTATCTGGGCTGCTCTGTGCAAAACCATTACACAGAGCAGGCAAGTGTAACCTGTTGTTTTTAAACAACAAAAAGAAAACCAAGAATTTATTATCCCTTTATTTGAACAAGCCGAAATTAGAAGCGGATTGGCTACCATGAACAGTTGCACCAGATTTTGCACTGTCCAGTTTTAGCAAATCAACCTCATTAAACCTTAAGGGGTTACCCTACATGAATTGGGTATTGGGGCCAAGGGGTTAAGAAACATGCCTGGGAACTTTCCATCCTTCTCCAGGAACAAAATCCCAGTCGGGTTGGGCACTGCTTAGCTATTCACAGGTAGCTTTGTATTCTATTTAGGGGTGGGCAGATGTTTGTGATCTCCATGTCAGCCAACCAGAGGAAGCTTTTTATTCATTAAATACAAATCCTTCTGTGAATGGCTGAGGAGCTCTCAGCTTGACTTGATTCTCCCCCTGAGAGTGGGGTGGGAAATTCCTGTCCTGCTACTGGAACGCTGCACTGTATACTGTATGATCCTGATGGTTATTCAGCACAGACAGCGGGCGCATGTGTTAGTTTAGAGTAGACAGTCTGTCCAGGGCAGTGTGTCCATACCAATGTGCAGGTTTACACAAGTACCATTGTAAAGACATTGCTTTTTACAGGCAACTGTATGCAGCACCTGTGGCCTCCGGAGAGGGATACATACCTGAATTTGACATCATATGACTCCGGGTGCCAGTGTGTATAAGACCTACAGCACTACCATCCAATAAGAGGCACACACTGTAGTGTTTGGGCAACATGGAACACGAAGAGCAACAGAACCAAGAGGTAGATGAAGTCTCTGGGTCAGTAATTTTCTTACTATAGGTGCCTTATGACTACATTGCAGATATTGATTATATAATCTCTATCAGAAATACATTTATTAGTTTTCTTGCATAAACTGGTACAACTCTACCACAACAAATACAACCAAATAAATAGGACAGCACAGATACAAGATACAACACTGAAAATCAGATTATCCATTAAACATAAATACAAGGATCAAGGAACATCTTTTCTCGCATATCTTGAATTGAGGCAAGACTGTCACTGCTAAAAAACAAACCTAGGATACAGTAAGAGGGTACCAGGCAGTAATGAGGGCAAATAAGGGAAGGGTGGAGGAGGAGAACAAGGAAAATGAGTGCAGAATCTGGTGAAGCTCTGCATGGAAACCAGCAAGCTGCAGTTAGAAACTGGTGCAGCTGTGCATGGTAGCTGATCAACTTCTGAGTACACCAGTTGTAGTAAATCTCCCTCATGTCTCAATTGCAAAAAGCTGCTTGCTGTAGGAGCATTCGGCAGGAGGGAGAGGCCAGGAGCGCAAGTGAGGGACCTGAGAAGAGAAGTATCTGGGCTGCTCTGTGCAAAACCATTACACAGAGCAGGCAAGTGTAACCTGTTGTTTTTAAACAACAAAAAGAAAACCAAGAATTTATTATCCCTTTATTTGAACAAGCCGAAATTAGAAGCGGATTGGCTACCATGAACAGTTGCACCAGATTTTGCACTGTCCAGTTTTAGCAAATCAACCTCATTAAACCTTAAGGGGTTACCCTACATGAATTGGGTATTGGGGCCAAGGGGTTAAGAAACATGCCTGGGAACTTTCCATCCTTCTCCAGGAACAAAATCCCAGTCGGGTTGGGCACTGCTTAGCTATTCACAGGTAGCTTTGTATTCTATTTAGGGGTGGGCAGATGTTTGTGATCTCCATGTCAGCCAACCAGAGGAAGCTTTTTATTCATTAAATACAAATCCTTCTGTGAATGGCTGAGGAGCTCTCAGCTTGACTTGATTCTCCCCCTGAGAGTGGGGTGGGAAATTCCTGTCCTGCTACTGGAACGCTGCACTGTATACTGTATGATCCTGATGGTTATTCAGCACAGACAGCGGGCGCATGTGTTAGTTTAGAGTAGACAGTCTGTCCAGGGCAGTGTGTCCATACCAATGTGCAGGTTTACACAAGTACCATTGTAAAGACATTGCTTTTTACAGGCAACTGTATGCAGCACCTGTGGCCTCCGGAGAGGGATACATACCTGAATTTGACATCATATGACTCCGGGTGCCAGTGTGTATAAGACCTACAGCACTACCATCCAATAAGAGGCACACACTGTAGTGTTTGGGCAACATGGAACACGAAGAGCAACAGAACCAAGAGGTAGATGAAGTCTCTGGGTCAGTAATTTTCTTACTATAGGTGCCTTATGACTACATTGCAGATATTGATTATATAATCTCTATCAGAAATACATTTATTAGTTTTCTTGCATAAACTGGTACAACTCTACCACAACAAATACAACCAAATAAATAGGACAGCACAGCACAGATACAAGATACAACACTGAAAATCAGATTATCCATTAAACATAAATACAAGGATCAAGGAACATCTTTTCTCACATATCTTGAATTGAGGCAAGACTGTCACTGCTAAAAAACAAACCTAGGATACAGTAAGAGAGTACCAGGCAGTAATGAGGGCAAATAAGGGAAGGGTGGAGGAGGAGAACAAGGAAAATGAGTGCAGAATCTGGTGAAGCTCTGCATGGAAACCAGCAAGCTGCAGTTAGAAACTGGTGCAGCTGTGCATGGTAGCTGATCAACTTCTGAGTACACCAGTTGTAGTAAATCTCCCTCATGTCTCAATTGCAAAAAGCAGAAAAATCATGAAGTTAGCTAAAGCATAAGAGGCTTTAATGCATCATAGTTTGGCGGAGTACCCTGGGGCACAATATGATGCAGGATTTTAATTCTGTAGCCAGCCCACAATTGTGGGTTTGGGATACTGTGCATATGTAGTAAATTGTGGTTTCCCAAAGAGGAATATACAAAGAAAAGACTCCACAACATGAAATCATGCTCTAGCCTGTCTACAAACTGTAGGAGTTGGACGGGTTAGATCAAGGACCACTAAAAGGTAAGTTGCTTAACTCCAAGTAGGGTCCTAGGAGTACAGCTTCTAAGGTGACAGCAGCATTATTATGCAGCTGAGCAAACCACCATCTCACAGTAGGGAAGACTGCCACCAAGTAATAAGTTAGAAAATTTGGAAGGGCAAGACCACCTCAAGTAAAAGGCAATTGCAAAGTAGATTTGGCTAATCTAGGATTTTTCCCTTTTCAAAAAAACAGAGGAAAGAATTCGATCTACCTTCCTGAAAAATGATTTAGAAAAAAATTGGGTAGGAAAGCCATCTTGAGAAGATTCATGTGACTAAGAGGAGGGGACAGCCATGTGTTATACTTTCAATTAGGATGACCTAAGGAGGGGTGAAGACTATCCTTGATATAGTAGGAGAGGGCATTGCGCATTTTGACTCCAAGATATTTAAATTTAGAGACCTGTTGCAAGGGAATTGGGATAGTAGGAGAAGGAGTAGAAGAGTCAAGGGTAAAAAAGAGGGATTTATCTAGACCTTAGGTTCTGAATACATTTCCTGCAACAAGGAGACAAAATTAGGTTAAAAAGCTTGCTGGTATGAATTCCAGCCTCGACACTGCCTGCTTGGAGTTTGCATCTTCCTTCCGAGGATAAGGAAGGACGAGCTGTCATAGGAATTCCCGCCTACTCTGCCGAGACGTGTGACGTCTATCATAGGCGGAACTTCCGATTACGAGCGCTCGTTCTCCCTTCTCCTCGGCCCGGCCCGCCTCCTTCTGCTCTCAGCTCTGCTTCCCGACCTTTTTAAAAACTGATCGTGTCAATGGCGCTGGCGAAGCTGCATTGCTGGACACTGCTGATGAGGCTGCATTGCTGGACACTGGTGAGATGTCATTTGATTAAAAAAAATATTCAAAGCTGTTTATTTTAAATTTAAGCTTTTTTCCCTGAAATTTCTCTCCTAATATTGAGGTGCGTGTTATACACCGATAAATACGGTAATTAAAAATTCAACTTATCATAATCGTACAGTAAAGGACATAGGCAAAGTATTCGTAAACCTTGAGATGTCCCCAGGCAATGAATGAGAATGGAGGGCAACAACTAGGCAAACAGAACTGTGCCAACAGGCCTCAAAAACAAGGGTCAGCAGACCCAACTTTGAAAAGCCAGAGCAAGAGCCTTGTGGTCAAAAAGCTGCATCCACAGAAGATTGCACATCCACCTGGTAGAACTTTGAAAAAGTATAAACAGAGGACCAGATGGCAGCCTGACACTGCTGAGCTACCTATACAAAATTTTGGAATTAAAAAAATTGGATTTTTGTAAGATCTTACCGTAAAATCCTTTTCTCTTAGCTCATTGACAGACGTAGTCCTCTTTGATTCACATCACTTGGGTTATGCTGCCTCCGCAGGAGTAGGACTAGGCAGAAAGAAAAAACGTTCTGGCTCCACCCCAGGGGCAGTCCCAGAGGGCATATCCTCCCTCTCTCTGCTACAGGGAATCAGTTCTGTTGTAAAGCAGTGTCAGAGAATTTAACCCAACCCAACTCAATGATAGAGAGGCGGGTACTACGTCTGTCAATGAGCTAAGAGAAAAGGATTTTACGGTAAGATCTTACAAAAATCCAATTTTCTCTGTCGCTCATTGACAGACGTAGTCCTCTTTGATTCACATCACTTGGGACATCCAGAAGCAGTGCCACAAATGAGGGGTGGGATTGAAAGAAATCAAAATCCAATCTAGAAGGCCCAACCGGTGCCAACTAGAAGTTTTAAATACTCATTATAAACAAAGAATGAGACTCAAATAAAAATTCCAACGGAAAAAACCCTCGAGGTAGACCACTGGTCTCCTCAAATTGCAGCCTGCAAAACCTTGCGGCCAAACGAGGCATCAGACAATGCCATTACATCAACTTTATAATGTTTTGTAAAGGTATGCACCGACGACTAGGTAGCCGCCTTGCACACCTGGACCACTGACGCCTGATGGCGAAAGGCCCATGACGCACTAAGTGCCCGAGTGGAATGCGCCTTAACAGGGAACGGGGGCTCCCGACCCTTAATAGAATAAGCCTGTACCACCGTCTGTCTGATCCATTTGGCAATAGTCGCGGCAGATGCAGGCAACCCCTTTTTGGGTCCATCCGGGACCACAAAAAGTGAATCCGTCTTGCGAAACGAGTCGTTTTCAAGTATACCCTGATCGCCCGAACCACATCCAAGGAGTGTAAAGCAAACTCCCGATGATGGCTGGGCTTAAGACACAGGGAAGGTAATACAATTTCCTCATTCAGATGAAATTCTGAAACCACTTTTGGTAGGAAGGATGGATTCGGACGAAGAACCACCTTATCTCTATGAACCACCAGATATGGGGAACGACAAGATAATGCAGCCAGTTCTGACACCCTGCGTGCAGAAGTGATGGCCACCAAGAAGGCCACCTTCTGGGACAACGTAGGTAAAGGGATCTCCCTAATATCTTCAAAGGGAGGTTTCTGAAGAACCGACAATACTAGATTAAGATCCCAGGGTGGTAACGGCGCACGCACTGGCGGAGCCAGATGTCGCACCCCCTGGATGAAATTCCGCACCAAGGAATGAGTAGCCAAAGGTTTCTGAAAGAAGATAGCTAATGCTGAAACCTGACCCTTGATAGTGCTCAAGGCCAGTTTCTGCTCAACCCCTTGTTGCAAAAAGGCGAATATTCGACTAACCGAATAAGAACGTGGGTGGAACCCTAGAGGTTCACACCATGCAATGTAGGACTTCCATGTGCGATGATAAATCTTTCTGGAAGTCGCTTTCCTTGCTTTAACTAGAGTAGGAATAACTGAAGCTGACAATCCCTTGTCCTTCAGCACCTGGGTCTCAATAGCCAGGCCGTTAAAGCCAGCGATCATAAAGCAGGATGGAAGATCGGTCCCTGAGACAGTAGGTCTTCCCTGAGAGGAAGTCGCCACGGGACGTCCGCAATCAGCCTGACCAAGTCAGCGTACCAGGCTCGACGAGGCCAGTCCAGAGCTACCAGGATTACTGGAATTCCTTCCCCCTCTATCCTGCGAAGAAGTCTTGGCAGTAACCCGAGAGGAGGGAAGGCATACATTAGCTGGTATTGCCCCCACGGGGCGACCAGTGCGTCTGCGGTCTCTGCTAGAGGATCGCGGGAGCGAGCCACAAATCTCCGTACTTTCCTGTTGAATCGAGATGCCAACAGATCCACATCCGGGGTGCCCCAACGTAGGCACAACTGGTGGAAAACTTCTGGATGGAGGGACCATTCCCCCTGCTCCAGAGTCTGACGGCTGAGATAATCTGCCTGCCAATTCTCCACCCCCGGAATGAACACCGCAGAGATAGCTGGAACAAACTGTTCCACCCAGCGAAGAATGCAAGCCACTTCCTTGGCCGCCCGGACACTCTTGGTGCCCCCTTGGTGATTGACATAAGCCACGGCCGTGGCGTTGTCCGACTGGATCCGAACCGGGCTGCCCTGGAGCTGCTTGGTCCAGTGAATCAGACAAAGTCTGATCGCTCTCAGTTCCAGTACATTTATCGGTAACCTGGATTCTTCCAGGGACCAAAGTCCCTGGACGGATAATTGACCAAGAATTCCTCCCCATCCGGATAGACTGGCATCCGTGGTCACTACCGTCCAATATATTGCTTACTCCTGACTAGACAGAAAAAAACTGATTCCCTGTAGCAGAGAGAGGGAGGATATGCCCTCTGGGACTGCCCCTGGGGTGGAGCCAGAACGTTTTTTCTTTCTGCCTAGTCCTACTCCTGCGGAGGCAGCATAACCCAAGTGATGTGAATCAAAGAGGACTACGTCTGTCAATGAGCGACAGAGAAAAAAGGTACAGCTGTGCCTCAAAGGTTTGTATAACTTTGGAGAATTGGTAATATTTAAAACCATTTTTAAAGAAAACATGAGTGAGCAGGCAAAGCACATTTCCTTTATTTCTTATGGGATGCATATTCAACCGTAGGTCACAACAGATTGGCACAATCATATAACAAAACATTGCAACAAGTAAACAAATGAAATGACCCCTGTTCAGAAGTCTTCATACCCTTAGTTCTTATTACTGTGTATTGCTCCCCCTTAGCATCAACGACCGCGTGCAGTTTTTTGTAATAGTGGTCTATAAGGTCCCGAATTCCTTCATCAAGGTAAGGAGACTGATGGCCACTCCATAACCTTCACTTTTCTGCTGTAACCACTGGAGTGTCAGCTTGACCTTGTGCTTAGGGTCATTGTAGTGCTGGAAAGTCCAAGAGTGTCCCATGCTCAGCTTTTTATACAGAAGAACGCAAATTGTCTGCCGGTATTTTCTGATACCTTGCTGCATTTATCTTGCCATCAATTTTTCACAACTTCCTTGTGTCTTTAAAGCACAACCCCCCCCCCCCCCCACCGCCCCCCAAACATCAGTAAGCCACCACTATGCTTCAAAGTGGGGATGGTATTCTTGTCACTATAGACCTTGTTGACCCCTCTCCAAACATAGCGCTTATGGTTGTGTGTGATTTATAAAAAAAATGCCGTCTTTACCTGCTTTCAGAGCGCCGTTCAGGTGACTGGCCGCCTCTCTCCTCATCTGACAGCTGCAGCGGGAGGCGGCTGGTCACGCGAGTGCCGAGTGGCACTCTAAAAGCAGGTATAGACGACTTTTTTTTTTAATAAAAATCACACACACAGGGGCACACTGGATTAGGAAGCAGAGAAGTTCGTATAAAAATGTAGATTTTATTTCAGCAGCAGGAGTGGAGGGGCAGGCACTGTCACTAGCTGACAGGTAGGGAGTGGGGGGGGGGGGGGGGAGGACAGAGGAGAGCTGGCAGGAGGGCTGCGGATGACAGAGGCACATAAACAGACCAAAATGTCAGCGCTCAGCAGCCATGGTAAATCATCGTCAGTTTACAGGGGGGAGGGTAGAAACTGGCTGGATCAGCAAGGTTTTTTAGGTTAAACAAGGGGCCAAATTACACAGCATAAACACTGTGCTGTATAACATGCTTTAAAGGGACAGGATCCTTTTTTTTGGGTAACACTTTAAAGTCTAGAATTGATGAATACCCCTGTGTGGCTTTGATACCGTGAACAGGTTTGAATAAAATTCTGTCTTTTGGGGATACTGGCACAAGTATTCCCTGGGTCATTAGGGGTTTCAGGGAATTTTGCAAATTTGACTGTTCTTGAACAGTCTTTTGGGGATGTGAGAGAAGAAAGTGGTGAGGAAGAGTTTTTTTTAACTATTTTGTACCCCCTTGAAATCACAAAATTGAATCCAAAGGTTTGGGACATATGTGACCCAGAGCGAGACAAACTGTAACAGACATTACCCAACTCTTTAGAAGTGAGGGAGCCTCGTCACTGGGAAGAGAGCTAAAGGAAAACATGGTGGGCATTGTGGCACAAGTCTTGCGCCAAAAGAAAGAGCTAAACTAAGGTTTAAACCATGGGTAGGGTAATTAAATGCTCTGTATTATGCATAACAAAAGGCTCCTGAGGAGAGGGTTGGCATCTTCCACTTTGGAAGTAAAACCTTCCCTCCTGTGAAATCTTTAATGCATTGGTCTACTTCCTCACCAAACAGACATCTTCTATGAAAAGTCATACATGTGAGGCACTACAGGCAGCTTCAGTTTTCTAGCCAGAACGCGTGTGAATGGAGATTAGGGCCATTCTTGCTCAATTCAATTCTCACTACATGTTTTACGGCATCCCTACAAAAAAAGCAGACATGAAGGTAAATGCTGTAATTGCCCTGATTGGTTTTCAGGGTCCTGTACACGGCTAGACTGCCAAAAAGTCACACACATGGGGTATCCCTGTACTCAGGAGAAGTAGCAAAATGTATTTTCGGGTTTCATTCAACATTTACCCATGGCATTTACCCATGGCATATCATTTAGTGGCAACTTTGTGTAAAAAAAAAAAAAAAAAAAGTGTCATGGGGGGGGGGGGGGGGTAGTATGCCCAATATTAGAAGCTTATGCCACACATCACCCACTCTAGCCACTTGAAGACCAAGCCTTTTCTGCCATTTTTTGTTTACATGAAAAAATGATTTTTTTTTTTTTTTTAAACTAGAAAATTACTTTGAACCCCCAAACATTTTTTTTATAGCAGAGGCCCTACAGAACAAAATGGTGGGTGTTGCAATTTTTTTTTTCCACACGGTATCTGCGCCGCGATTTTCCACGCAATTTTAGTATAAAATAAGATATTATGCTGAGTACATAGATACCAAACATGACAGGCTTTAAAATTGTGCAAGCCCCTGCAGCAACAACAAGCTACGTACATTTTTAAATGCCTTTACAGGTTACCACTTTAGATTTACAGAGGAGGTCTTACTGCCTTCGATCTGATGTTCGCGGCGATACCTCACATGCATGGTTCAATTGCTGTTTACATATGACACCAGACCGATACCTGCGTTTGCCTTTGCGCACAAAGGCGGGGTGGGGGGGGGCACAGGTGCTTGAATTTTTTAATTTTATTTTGACACCTTCCCTTTCAGTTTTTAAATTTGTTTTTTTCTTGTTATCACAGGGAATTTAAATAACCCCTATGATAGCAATAAGTAGTGACAGATACTCTTTTCAAAAAATTGGACGACATGTTGCTTATGACCATAACTATAAAAAATGCCTAAAACCACATTCATGGCCCTCAATCAAATTCATATCCTGGCAAAAGGACGGGATTGGAATAAGAAGCTATTACAAATAGAAATGCGCTGGATCAGATTGTTAAAAGCAACATCACCACCTGGTTTAAATGAAGTGGAAAGTTTTTGCCTCAGGAAAAACTGACTGACTAATCCCCACAGAAACAAAACACGATCCATTCACCAAAATTCTAGTGATTCATTCACTTAAATCCTTGAGAAAGATCTAGCTCTACTGTGACCCCCAATAAGCTTCAAAATCTATCCTCATCAAACCAAGAAGTGTTATATACACTTGATAACACACTTCCTAGCCAAAATCCAGTCCAAAATCGGCTGGTAGGGAACCCCCACCAAAGGGACCCTTACATTATATTTATATTTCTTATATACTTTTTACTTAAGTTCTAGGATCAAACCAAGGAAAGAAACTAATATCCAAAACTTTGAACTCCTCCCTTCCAATAAACTAATGTCCGAAAAATATGGCTAGACACCCCCTAGAGACCCTATATGGGCTCCACCTGTGACAGTGGTTATAACAAGGGTTTTGAATGACTTTCTAATACAAGATGCATCTAGTCCCATGGGATGCATCTTTTATGCCCCCCCCCCCCCGGGCTATCCTCTCTCCCCCTACCCGCAAGCCGACCCAGACACATCATGTGTCACTTCCCACCCTTGTATTTAACTGCTGTTAATATGAGAAATGTTTAACGAAACTTAGGTCTCCTTTATACCATAATTATTATAATTTATATAATCTAATGATTTTCATAATACTTTTTATGCTGTACTACCGATGTTAAGTCGATAACATGAAATGACTGCCCCTCTGATCCACTTAAATCGCACCCGGCACGGAAAGTCCCGGTACCCCTGGACCGGGGCATAAGGAGTAAAAGGATGGTACGGCTACACGGCATCCCAGATGTGCACCAAGCCTCTCCGGGCGCAAGAGCACTGGGAATCTGCCGTGTCACGGCCATGACATGTGGTATCGCGCATGCGCAAACCACTATATAAGGCGGCGAACTGCTCAGGATATCACTTCCCTCTGTGAGAGGGATAGAGGCACATACTGAGAAGCGCTGCCAAATTGGACCTTCACCTTACTACAAGACTACTAAAAGTGAGTGTAATAGTGGAAACTACTTGATACTTCTACAATCACCATAGGAGCTTTTTTCACCGGCACTTTTTGGCTTCCTACAATAAAATATTCACCACAAATTTATGATACGTTTACTTTTTTCTTTTCATTAGTCATACACTTACCTGCTTGATGGGAATCAGGGAAACCTAGGATTCCACCAGCATAGCTAATTTATGAGAATTAGCTTGCGAGTACAATATGAATTCTCACTATATTATATATATATATTAAAACCCTGTAAACATATTTAACTAACCCTATATATACACATACCATCCGCAGAAGCAGCATAAAGTTCTTGATGCGATTCAGGGACCTGAGGGAACCAGCCTGCATACATGGATCAGACAAAAAAAAGTGATATGTACGTACCAAATTTCTTTTTCATTTACTGTATTTTCAGACATGGTGACCAATCCTTGATAAAAGGCACTTATACTGTAATCCAGCCGAAATGCGCAGGAAGTTTTCGGATATTTTCTCTGCAAAGTTCCAAGCCTGAACCATACGCATGGAAAAACAGAGATAAATGTTCCAAAAGTCACCATTTTTCACCCTTGTCACCTACTTTATTATTTCTTCACCTTTTCACTGATGGGCCTTTAACCCATCCACTACAAACTTGTCTATTACCTTGTAAACCTTTTAATAAATTGTTGGAATTTTACTCATATTGAACCCAATCTTTCATTAATTGCCCTTAAAGTCCCACTATCTTTGGTTTGAGGCACCAAACCCAAACAAATCAAATTATCTAGGGATGTTGGCAAAAACCTCACTAAAGGGCTAATTAGAGGATCGCAAACCCTTCTCAAATTATCTGCTAGGATTGCTTTTAAATGAAAGCTGACAGTTGGCTGTAAAAAAAAAATGATAGACTAGGATGTACTAGGCCACTGGTGCTTGCCAGTTCACCAGAAGGTTGGGTGGCACTAGTACCGACACTCTGCTGCATACGAGATCCCTGCGTTTGTGCACCTCAACAACAGAAGAACGGAGTCGGGTACGCCTGACCTTTGCAGGGACCACTACTCCGTCGCCAGAGCTATCTGTCAGGGTGCCGCTGCTCTCTACAGGTTCCTATACTGAGCCTGATTCTGACAGTGAGACGTCCCCATCACTCTCATCTGTCATCGTGTAGGCTTCTTCACTAGTGTACCTCTGTTTGGACATTTTGGGCAATAAAATTTATAGGTACCAAGTGTGACTCCCAGTTAAAAGCGCCTGGTTGTCAAGGACTATTTGAACCGCTACCAAAAAATGTAACTGCTAGCCTAGAGATAAGGCCTGACTCTGCTAACGCTGCAGTCTAGTGCACGGTGTATTGGAAGTGACAGTAATCTGGGGGAGGTGGGGGGGTGGAGGGGCTAAACGCAGGTGCTGGGGCTGATCCGGCTAACGCTGCCTTTTGGGAACACTAACCTGCTTGATGGGAATCGGGGAAACCTAGGATTCCACCAGCATATTGGGGACGATAGTATAATTCTAATCAGATTAAAGATATTGATCCGCTCAGACACTATACTAGTAATGGAGGCGTTTAGTGTGTGTGTGTGTGTGTGTGTGTGTGTATATATACCACTGGCAGTCAAAGGGTCAAAATGTATTACTAAATATGTGGCGGGCAATCTGATGTGGTCCTGAATTGACGCTAACTGATGTCACCTGTGACACTAATACGGTGATCAGAAAAAAAGATCTGTACACTATAATCGTGACACATGGCAATGAAGGGGTTAAATCTTTATTAGGGGATATATGGCGGGGACCCTAAACCTAGCTGGGATTAACTACCACTAACAGAAGAAGTCACAAGTGACACTAATACAGTGATCAGTAAATTGTCTGTATACTGTAATTAGTGTACACTATGACAGGGAGTGAAAGGGTTAACAGGGGGTGATCGGGGTTAAATATTTATTGGGGGATATATGGCGGGGACCCCAAACCTATTTGGGACTACCACTGTCTCTTACACTATCTGAAGTCACAAGTGACACTAATTCAGTGATCAGTAAATTTATCTGTACTGTATATGGTGTACACTGACAGGGAGTGGAAGGGTTAATTAGGGGGTGATCAGGTGGTTAAATGTGTATTGTATCGGGGGGGCGTGGCCTGGCACGGCATGCAGCGAGACGCGAGTAGCTGGAGCTCCGTCAGCCGCACATCCTAAACCGCATATCCTGTACCCTCATAGCACTCCACGGCACCCCGCTTTCTCCTGTGCCTCTGCAGACCCCCGCTGGGCATGTCGCCGCCAAAAAAGAACTCGAAAGCCGCGGCCAAGCTTCATAAATATCGGCGACAAGCCGGCAAGGCCTCAATGCAAGATGGCGCCGACCCGGGCATGGACACAGCGGAGCAGACAAAGCGGCGGTGCTGGAGGCGATCGCCACCTGCCACGCCACACTAACAACCAAAATAGATGAGGTCAAGGTGGACATCTCCTTGATCCACCAGGATATGAAACCACTGCGGGAGCGGGTCACGGAGGCGGAGCGCCGGATCGGTGGTGTGGAGGACTCCCTGCCCCCCCTGCAACACTCTACGGACCGGCTCCAGGACCAGGTAACCCAGATCTTAAAAAAACAAGACGATATGGAGAACCGCCTGTGACGCTGTAACCTACATAGTTAGTGAGGTTGAAAAAAGACATCAGTCCATCCAGTTCAAATCTATGCTTTATAGGCATCCCCGAGGGTGCAGACCCCTCCACCTACCTTGAAAACCTTCTCATACAGTCTTATGGCAGGGAGTCCTTCTCCCCCACATTTATGGTGAAGAGAGCCCGCTGCCTGTTGGGCCGCCCGCCCCCACAAGGAGCACCCCCCCTCACCTTTATTGCAAAATTCCTTAATTACCGCGACCGAGACACTATACTACGCCTGGCGAGGGAGAAGGGCAATATCCCCATGGGCAACAGCAGAGTGGCCATATTCCCGGACTTTTCGGCTGAGGTCCAGAGAAAACGCAAAAGCTTTATGGAGGCTAAACGCAGGCTCAGGATCAAAATACGCTATGATGTACCCTGCCCGATTCCAGGTTGAAGGCGAGGACAGAGTCCATTTCCTTGAGGACCCGGAGGCAGCTATCGCATGGCTGGAACACCTTGAAACCCGCAACTGACCAAACGATTGCCGTCCTCCTGGGAAATTTACCACCTACATTCCTCCGGATCTCATCTACAGTCCGTGAACCAGACTGCTCTCTGAATCACCGTTACCCCTTTCTTCTACTGTTTACATCGTCTCCCCCTCTTATCAGGTCTGCCATAGCCTCCTTGACTTTGAAATGGAGGATACACTGCCTTACTTCACCCCTTCACCTGCTGGCATACTACTCCGCACTACCCCAGCCTGCTGTGAGGGCGCACTACGGGGGGAACTGACGGAGGGCCTGGGCCCAGCTGCGATCCACCACGCCACCTGAGAGGAGAACTGTCTATGGCATGTCGTCCAGCGAATTTTCACCCCCGACACCTGCTTGGACCAGGTGTGAGGTCCCTGTGTTGCTTTTCCCCCTATTTTTCCACCCATTTTTTTTCTTTTCCTCCCTTTTTTCATTAGACGCACCTTCTCACCGCGCCCCGTTGGGCATCTACAGCTGCTGTGTGGGTGTGCCTCTATCCCCCTTTGTTTGTTGTTTGATACAGGTACCTTGTTTTTGGGATTTTATGCCCGCACTAGTTTGGGAGGGTGCAGGGTGGGGTGGGGGGTTATTATTGTTTCTTGGACTGTGCATAATCTTTGTTTATTTGATGCAACTACGCTTGCCTGTGCTACCAATGGGAGTCTGAATATTGATGGGCATAGGGCCTTTCTCCTGATTGGGCTATTGCCCCTCTTACAATTCAGACTGACCTGTGACGGGGTGAGACCCGAGATCCCTGTGACATCCCAGCTGCCACTTCTACACTTCCAAACATGGCCACCATAAAATTGACATGGAATGCTCGGGGACTCAGGAGATAAGGTTTAAACGCTCTGCAGCCTTCACTAATCTTAAAAAGCACCGAGCTGATATTCTAATCCTAGTGGAGACCCACCTTAGGGGCCGTATGCATTTGTCGCTTAAGCGCCCCTGGATTGGCTGGGTGTATCATTCCGCGTACACCTCTCATTCCCGGGGAGTAGCGATCCTAGTCGCCAAGTCCGTTCACTTCCAACTCCGGGGATCTTGGGTTGACTCTCAGGGAAGGTTTATTTTCTTACATGGTTTTGATATTTGGGGAGCCTTGGTTGATTTTGGCCTTCTATGTGCCTCCGCCTTTTGCCATGTCCGTGGTTACAGAGGGTCTGTCCTATATGACGCAGTACCCGGGATCCCTGTAGTCTGACTGGGGGACTTCAATACTGTGATGAACCCAGACCTGGACAGACTCCAGACAGGTCCTCGAACGACACGGCCCCCTACCTCCACCAGGTTTGCGCGCCTGGTGGAGAGTATGGGCCTCCGGACACATGGCAGGCCAAGTTTCCCTTGCAGCAGGCATTCTCCTGTTTTTCATCCACTTACCATTCAATGTCCCATGTTGATCTGATCCTAATATCTAAAACCATGCTTCCTAGGCTTGTGTCTGCGGGGTTCTCCCCCAGATCCCTATCTGACCATAGTGCCTACTGGGTTACGGTCAGGCTGCCACAGGATAGGTCACCTCCGTTCTTGCGCCTTCACCCGATCTGGTTGTCTCCACTACCTGTAGAGGCCTCAGATGCTCAGTGGGGGCAGTTCTTTCGGGACAATGAGGGTTCGGCCTCCCCCCATGCGGTGTGGGAGGCATTTAAACTCCATGCCCGAGCCACCTTAATAGCCCAGATCAAAACGCCATAGGGCAGGTTCCGCTACGGCGCACTACCGAGCGGAGACTGATCTTCAATCGGCTGAGGCGGACTTCCGGGTCGACCCCTCTCCTTCTAATGCTTCGCGTCTCCGGATGCTGACGAGAGTTGTCGCCCAGATGGAGTTTGAACAGGCCAAATCTAAACTGTTCTTCCAAAAACAAAGTCTACGAACTTGGAGAGAGGGCTGGAAAATTGTTGGCCTACCTGGTACACTGTGAAGATAGACCACCAGTTGTCATTACATTACAGACTGCTACAGGGGACCCCCTAACAGACCCCCAGGAAGTAGCGGACAGGTTCTGTTCTTTCGTGACCTCTACACCTCTCAGGCCCCTACTGACATGCGGTTGCTACTTGATGGGGTGGAGTTTCCTAGGCTTAGGGAGGAGCAGGTGGCGCTGCTGGAGGCACCGCTAGCGGAGGAGGAGATCGTGGAGGCTGTGTCCAGGTTCCCCAGATCCAAATCCCCAGGAACAGACTGGCTCCCCATTGAGTTTTATGCCCACTATTCTGAGCTTCTCTTGCCACAGCTGTTAACATTGTTTAATTCCATCTTCGAGGAATCCACGCTGCCTGCTTCTATGGGTGAAGCTCTAATAGTATTGATCCCTAAACCGGGCAAGGACCCCCACTTTCCAGAATCCTATCTCTTTCCTACAGGTAGACGTTAAAATATTAGCCAAAATTCTCTCTATCCGACTAAACCAAGTAATATTATCCCTAATTCATGAAGACCAATCAGGCTTCATAGACTATTAATGAATTTACAAGCTCGGCATGAGAACTCAGGTGGTAGGGTGGTGGTGACACTGGACATGGCCAAAGCTTTTGACTCTGTGGAGTGGAGTTTCCTGTGGGAGTGCCTGGAGAGGTTCGGGTTTGGACCGCGATTTATTAAATGGGTCCAACTGATGTATAGTGCTCCGGTTGCCAAGGTCCTGGCAAATGGCAAGACTTCCACGGCGTTTCCACTTACTAAGGGGACGAGGCAGGGATGCCCACTCTCCCCCTTACTTTACGCATTGGCAGCCGAACCACTAGCCATAGCGATCCGACATCACCCTGGTATTCGTGGACTGTGTACGGGGCCATTGATTGAAAAAAAATGAGTATGTACGCGGATGATACATTATTGTATCTCGCGGACACAGACGAATCCTTGTCCACAGCCTTATCCCTAATAGAGCACTTCGGTAAATACTCAGGCCTCCAAATTAACTGGGGCAAATCTCAGATCCTCCCTCTTGACCACCCTCCCCCCCCCCTCAACCACTCTCAAATACAACCCTGCAAAGGATATCACAGATAAAATATTTGGGCGTCCTGGTTACTGTGAGCCCTCAAGACTACATCTCCAACAATGTCCAACCTTTATACGATTTGATTAAAGCCAAGACTCAAATTTGGGCCAAACTGCCCCTGGGCGTCATGGGCAGGGTTAATCTCATAAAAATGGTCCTCCCACCCAAGATATTATATTCTTTGGCACTCCCTAATCTACCTACCCTTGAAATTCTTTAAACAAAGGGAATCCCTCCTGAAAGCTTTTGTATGGGGCCAGAGTAGGCACAAACTCTCCTGGCAAAAACTTAAAAACCCCTCCAATCTGGGTAGGGTAGCTTTGCCCGACTTTAACCTGTATTACCTTGCTGCCCAGATGTTACATCTGTTCCACGTGGACAAAACTGACAGGTCTCACTTTCTGCTGCTCCCGTGCCCTAGGTGGTACCTCCCGACTGACGACCCACTGACTGTTATTCTGCGCTGTGTACGGGGCTCTGAGATTTCGGGTGAGTCCGACTCTATGCTCTATCATTACAGTAGGGTGTGGGAGGTAGTGATGGATAGATTGAAGCACCAAGCGCTGCACACTTATATCCCCCTGTGGCATAACCCGGGCCTGGCGGAATTTCGGTCTCTGCCGGACTCCGCACTGTGGAGTGGCAGGGGAATCCTCTATCTCCCACACCTGCTGCGGGGGGGATGCCCTGGGCACATTTGCAGAATTGAGCTCAACCTACTCCCTCCCGGGCCAATATGCTTTTTCGCTACTACCAGGTCAGACATGCATTCAGAACTCCGTTCCCGTCCGCTCTTCCCTCACTTGAGTCCCTCCCCATACTTGACTTTATCAAGAGCACTGGCCCACAACACCTAACCTCCATCCTGTACGCAGAACTCCACACTCCCTCTTCCACTGTAATAGCCTACGCTGTCAAAACCACTTGGGAGGAGGATGTGGGAGCCATAGATGATGAAGACTGGGATGAGGCTCTTGGGACGTGCAAGGCGGTGTCCCCTAGACTGTCTGACCGACTCACTCAACTCTTCATCTTGCACCGAACGTACCTTACTCCCCTTGGCCTGTCTCGGTACCGGCCTGAGATGTCCCCAAACTGCCCAATGTGCCGGATGGCTGTGGGCACCTTTTTCCACCTCTGGGGTTGCCCCTTGCTCCAGGGATACTGGAAGCAAATCATCACCTTCTTACATGAAAAGATGGGATCCCCTGTGCAGTTGGCCCCTAAACAATGCCTCTTGGGTATATACCCAGATGAAGACATGGACAAGCACCTTACCACCTTTTTGCAGACTACACCGTTTCTAGCTAGAAAGCTGATTGCCAGACAGTGGATGAGGGAATGTCCACCCACGTTCAGCACATGGATGGCAGAGGTCAATAGTATCCGCCTATATCATAAACTCATGTATAAACACAAAGGCAACCCAATTAAGTTTAATAAGGTCTGGGATAGGTGGATCCAGAGGTCGGATACTTGCACCTAATGCACTATGTCCTCACTGGGATCCTTTGTGGTCACTTTACCGCATATACAGAATGTTCTTTTACACTGTATTCCTGCAAGTCTCTGTAGACATGCACTGCTCTTGTTTTATTTGTATGCACAGTTCCTGTTAGATGTTATTCTGAAGCTTTTTTCAATAAAATCCCAGTTTAAAAAAAAAAAAAAAAAAAACATATACATATTATATATATATATATATATATATATTATAATTTTTTTTAATTTTTTTATTGTGTCAGTGTGCTGCTTCTGTACTCACAGTAGATGCTCTCTCCTCTTACGCTGGAACCGAAAAGGACTTCAGGAGCGCCCCCCCCCCCCCCTAGTCCCGCACATGACCGGCGTCCCGGTATGGCGATTCGCGCAGCCGAGCCAGTATATCTGCAGCAGGCGGTCGGCAACTGGTTAAAGTTTAAAAAACCCACATATTT
This sequence comes from Pelophylax lessonae, assembly GCF_965119305.1. Lineage (NCBI taxonomy): Eukaryota > Metazoa > Chordata > Amphibia > Anura > Ranidae > Pelophylax > Pelophylax lessonae. Next base: position 158,863,969 of record NC_138773.1, read on the forward strand.
CAGTCCAATGCAGAGGGATTGCTGAATGCTCTAAGTACCAACAATGAGTGAATCTGTTAAAATTTGGTTTGGCCTGAATTTGACAAAATAAAATAAAACAAATTGACTAATGCAAATTGCGTTAAAGTCCATTGAGAAACATTGTTGGCCCATTAAAGAGCTGATGGACAAGCTATTGCTCCAGGATCTCATGTCAATTCCACAATTCCTCCACTGAGTGTTCTTTTGTTTGATTCAGGTGTGATGTGTGGTTACTTTTGGTGTTTTAGACCACAGGTATTAAAACAAACATTCTAAAAATACGGTGCAGTAAACTGTATAACTGTAAACTGTACAATAAGTAAAAAAGAATACAAATGAAAAAATAAAAAAAATCATGCACCCTCACAATGGTGGTCAGCGATCAGCGTGCACCCTTACATTGACTGTCAGTGCTTAGCGTGCACCCTTACAATGGTGGTCAGCGCGCACCCTTACATTGACTGTCAGCAATCAGCGCGCACCCTTACATTGACTGTCAGCAATCAGCGCGCACCCTTACATTGACTGTCAGCAATCAGCGCGCACCCTTACATTGACTGTCAGCAATCAGCGCGCACCCTTACATTGACTGTCAGCAATCAGCGTGCACCCTTACAATGGTGGTCAGCGCGCACCCTTCCATTGACCGTCAGCAATCAGCGCGCACCCTTCCATTGACCGTCAGCGCTCAGCGCGCACCCTTCCATTGACCGTCAGCGCTCAGCGCGCACCCTTCCATTGACCGTCAGCGCTCAGCGCGCACCCTTCCATTGACCGTCAGCGCTCAGCGCGCACCCTTCCATTGACCGTCAGCGCTCAGCGCGCACCCTTCCATTGACCGTCAGCGCTCAGCGCGCACCCTTCCATTGACCGTCAGCGCTCAGCGCGCACCCTTCCATTGACCGTCAGCGCTCAGCGCGCACCCTTCCATTGACCGTCAGCGCTCAGCGCGCACCCTTCCATTGACCGTCAGCGCTCAGCGCGCACCCTTCTATTGACCTTCAGCGCTCAGCGCGCACCCTTCCATTGACCGTCAGCGCTCAGCGCGCACCCTTCCATTGACCGTCAGCGCTCAGCGCGCACCCTTCCATTGACCGTCAGCGCTCAGCGCGCACCCTTCCATTGACCGTCAGCGCTCAGCGTGCACCCTTACATTGGAATGGTGGTCAGTGCTCAGTGTGCACCCTTACATTGACCGTCAGAGCTCAGCCTGCTCCCTTAGTCCCCGTTCACACTGGGGCGACCTGTGAGGCGACCTGGTCGCCTCACAGGTCGCCTTCCATAGGGAAGCTGCGGACCAATTCTAATAGGAGCGACACAAGTCGCTCCGACTTAGAAAAAGGGTCCGGAGCTTCTTTGGGGCGACCCGGAGCGACCGTCATAGACTTCAATGTTATGAAGTCCGTGCCAGCCGCTCCGAGGTCGCGGGGCGAGCAGCGCGCCGCGACCTCGGAGGTCGCCCCAGGAAGTAGCGTCGCTGATATGTGAACGAGGCCTTACAATGGTGGTCAGTGCTCAGTGTGTGTTTATTTTTATTTTTTTAGCAAATAAATGCTTCGGGCAACAGTTTAGTCCACCCAGAAAATAAACTCACTCATCTGTACAAGCACTTCTTTCAGGCATTAATACTCAGATACACTTAAGTGCTCCTAAGAAGAATGGCACAAAAAAGACATGAAAAGAACCAGTTAAGCGATAGTCACCATGTCATTAAACACGCATGTTGAGCAATAATAAATCTAATAAAATGCAGTATAATCATCATCTACCCTTGTTGGAAATAGTATGTGAATCCTTGACATTTCCTAGGTTTCAGCATGAATGGCTAATAAAATGTATTTAATAAATCATCAGATCATAAAGACAACAGTTGCATTGGTTGCTTTACTAAACATTGACATTTTTTAAAAAATTTTAACCATTCTGTGTAGTTTGTAGAGGTCCATGTGTTTTTCACCAAAAAGGCATAATTGTCCAGTGTTGGCTTGGCAATGCAAAACGTCCTTTTTAGGCCTCTTGCACACTGCAGCCTAAAAAAGCTCAGTACAGCTTTTTTTCTGAGCTAAAATACAGTCCGTTCATTGTAATGTGCCTATGCACATAGGCGCGTAAATGAGCGCCGTGTATTCTTCAGTAAGAATAAAATAGAAAAATCTTCATTTTTGGACAGTAATTTACGCCTAATGCGCGCATTTGCGCACAAATGAACTCACACGAACATACTGTTGATCTGAAAAATGCTAATTTGCATATTTTACAAAAATGCGAGAATATATTTGCGCGAAACAACGCAAATTTGCGCAAACGCATATACGCGAAAACACGTGCATTTCAATAAGACAAATTTACGGCTGAAAAAGGAGGAGATGCTCAAACAGGAGTAAGAGGCCTTATAGTAGTCTGTTGGATGATGTAGTCGGTTTGGATGATGATCAGGCCATATTTTGGGGGCCAGAATTTACAAATTTCACAACTTTTACCCCTTACAAATTTTATTCTTACATTCTTGTGCATTATTTTTGTCTGCCATCTACTTATACTGCCTATCCACAACACAATATTCACTAGTAGTTCAGCAAATCTAACCACTGGTAGTAAAAGGAAGACCTGCATTCTAGACCATTATCTGTGAATGCGCAGGGCCCTAAACTCTGGTACCATTCAGTACAGTGTTCAGCCCTGTCCAGCCGCAGCCTGCCATAGACTAACGGCTGCCTAAAACACAGAGAGGGATGCATTACAGCCAGACGACCCTGTGAGCAAGGGGCCTTAAAGTGATTCTAAAGGCTTTTTAAATAAAAAATGTTGTTCTACTTACCTGCTCTGTGCAATGGTTTTGCACCTAGCAGCCCGGAGCCTCCTCTTCTAGGGTTGTCCACCGGGCGCTCTCAGCTCCTCCTCAGAGTGCCTCCATAGCAAGCCGTCTGTCCATTTACACCTGACTGCCATCTGATCCACTAGACAGAAGGGGAGCGGATTCCCATTTGTTTTTAGCGGATCAGATTGGATGTAGGCAGGTGTAAATGGACATGTACACCCACCGCTCCATGGAGGAAAATAGAGATTCCCGATCAGGTCCGCCTGAAAAACGGACAGGTGGACTCAACCCAAAAGTTTGTGTGAAAGGGGCCTAAATGGGAAAAAAAAAAAAAAAAAAAAAAACAGACATTGTAAGCACCTCTCTGTGTTAAATGGTTTGTCTCAACACGTGGCCTGCCACTTTGATCTGTTAAAGGAAGTTGAAAAACAGCAGACTTAGTGCCGGTTCACACTAGGGCGACCTGTGAGGCAACCTGGTCGCCTCACAGGTCGCCGCCCATAGGGAAGCTGCGGACCCGTTCTAATAGGAGCGACACAAGTCGCTCCGACCTAGAAAAAGGGTCCGGAGCTTCTTTGGGGCGACCCGGAGGCGACCGCCATAGACTTCAATGTTATGAAGTCCGTGGCGGCCACTCAGAGGTCGCGGCGTGCTGCTCGCACCGTGACCACGGAGGTCGCGGTGCGAAGTAGCGTCGCTGCAATGTGAACCGGCGCTTACTGGCTGGATTTTCTGATCAAAATAGAGAAAAAACAAAAAAACAAATCCACATCCACTTCTAAAAATGGATAAGCTTAATTTTAATTAAATGTTTTTGGATTTAATGACACTTGAAATCATTTTGGGTTATACTTTGCAAAGTGAATTTTCCACTAAGCCAGGGAAAATTCCTTTGAAAAGCAGCGTTTCAACAAATGGCAAATTGTGCCTATGTATAAAAAGGTGATATATTTGAACAAGTGACAAAAATATATATATATATTAATTCTCATGAATGAAAATGCAGATTTGTCAAATGGTAAAAGAAAGTACACCCATACATTTACCACCACTTTAAATCCATGAAAATAAAATCTGGTGTTCCAGATTAGTTACCAATGAATTAGAACCTTCTTTGGGAGTATGCAATCGGAACCCACCTAATTTGAAATGGTTCTAACCCCTTACAAATACCTACTGAAGTGACAGGCAAAGCTGAAAAAAAAAAAAATCATCCTACATAAGCTGTACCTGTTTATCAGCAGTCCTTTCTTCTCTACATTCAAAGAATAGAATTTAGGTGTCAGGGGGTGGGGAGCTGAAATTACACTTTGCAGGGCTCAGTAAGGAGAGCTGATTTATTGGGAAGGAACATACACCCTCTTCACAAAGCATACAGGAACAGAGTTGAGGCTGTCAATCACAGGATGTGTGCTGGAGCTCCCCTACCATCTTTATACCTCTTGGTGTCAGGAAAACTTGTTAGACGTTATTCACGCAGATAACAAAGGAACAAGGCAGCAGACAGAAATGACACGGCTTTAGATGGAGACTAGCTCATTCTATAGAAGAATAGGCTTTGTTCATATTTCATGTCAGAGTTTTACAATCATTTAACTACTTGCCATCCGCGCTACAGCCTATATACGGCTGCAGCGCGGACTCGAATTTTCGGGAGGCCGTTTTTAAACGGCCTCCCAGTGACACGCCCCCCGCGCGCTCCCGCGAGCGCGCAGCGGGGAGAATCTGTGTCGGCCGTGTCCCTTGGACACGGCCGATCACAGATCGTGGCGAATGGCCAATCACAGCGGCCATTCACCACGTGATCGGATCATCCAATGAGAGATGATCTCATGTGTAAACATATGAGATCATCTCTCATCGCCGGCGCTCCTTCCTCACACGGAGCCTGCAGTGTGAGGAAGGAGGGAGAGCTGCACAGCGCCAGGGACAAAGAGACATGTAATCAGGGCACTGATCACCAGTGCCCTGATTACTACAAGGTAAAAACATACACACAGTGCCCCCCCCATCAGTGCCCGCCATCAGTGTCCCCATCAATGCCCACAATCAGTACCCATAGTGCTGCCAGTCAGTGCCCATCAGTGCCTGCTCATCTAGGCACTGATAAGCACTGACTGGCAGCACTGTGGGCACTGATGGTGCTGCCCATCAGTGCTCATCAGTGCTGCCCATCAGTGCCACCCGTCAGTGTCCATCAGTGCCATCCGCCAGTGCCCATCAGTGCCGCCTCTCAGTGCCCAGCAGTGCCGCCCGCCAGTGCCGCCTCTCAGTGCCCAGCAGTGCCACCTCAGTGCCCAGCAGTGCCACCTCTCAGTGCCCAGCAGTGCCACCTATCAGTGCTCATCAGTGCCGCCTATCAGTGCCGCCTATCAGTGCCGCCTATCAGTGCCGCCTATCAGTGCTCATCATTGGGGCATATTAGTACCTCCTCATCAGTGCCCATAAGTGCCACCTCATCAGTGCCCATAAGTGCCGCCTCATCAGTGCCCATCAGTGCAGCCTATCAGTGCCCATCAGTGCCGCCTCATCAGCGCCCTTCAGTGAAGGAGAAAAATTTATTTTCAAAATTTACTCACAGAAAATAAGAAACTTTTTTTTTTTTTTCAAAATTTTCTGTCTTTATTCTTTTTTTTTTGTAAAAAATAAAAAACCCAGAGATGATTAAATACCACCAAAAGAAAGCTCTATTTGTGTGAAAAAAATGATAAAAATTTCAAATGGGTACAGTGTAGCGTGACCGCGCAATTGTCAGTCAAAGTGTGACAGCGCTGAAAGCTGAAAATTGGCCTGGATGGGAAGGGTGTTTAAGTGCACAGTAGGCAAGTGGTTAAAGAGGAGGAACGATTATATGGGGTGGTAGAGCTAAAATGTAGGTGGGGGGGGGGGGGATAATTGTGCAGATTTTTAAATCACATATGTTGGTATTACTTGATTATCTAGGGCAGTGATGGTGAACCTTGGCACCCCAGATGTTTTTTTCCCCATGATGCTCATCTACACTACAGAGTGTATGAGCATCATGGGAAATGTAGTTTCAAAACATCTGAGGTGCCAAGGTCTACTGATCTAGAGGTTTATAAAAATATTCTGGGCCACTGAATGAACCCAAAAAGACCCACGTTCTATTTTCTAGCCTTTGTCAGAAAAATGACAGTTGGGGTCTGCAATGAGCCATGCAAATCTTTTTATAAACTTTCAAAAATAGCCCACTGTGTTTGAACAAACCTGTCAATCATTCTGTACACATCAGGAAACCATTTTATTTAGAAAAGTAAAAGGGAGCATTTACAATTCCATAGAAATGGAAATGATTTACTTAGAAACATTACTGTTTACAGAAAGGATAACCAATAAGTGTTCCAAAGTATTTCTGGAATGAAAGTCTAAAGGTCAAGGGACAAACAAGAATCACATAACTAGTGTGGATTACACAGGCATTTCTAAGAAGTCTTAATGAGTTTAGACTAAACCTAGGCCTCTTTCAAAGTAACCTGCTACCATAATAACAGATATTAGGGCATGGGCAGCATGAAACATTCTACCAAATGTCATGTAATGGGTAACCTACAGCCAACTATTGGGGAAATGATCCCATCTGTCATTAATACATACAGGTATGGGGAAGAATGTGACAAACTTCCCAGGATGCACTACTCAGGCCTAAGTGGCCAAATACCTTTCACCTTAAGAGGATACTATTATCCACCCAGTAACACCTCCAACACCATCCTAGATGAGCTCATCCCAAGTTCGACTATCCTCTGTGCCCCTGGCCCCTCCCTCCCGTTGTGTCCCCACACCAAGCTGAGTCACAGCTTCCTGTGTCTATTCAGACAGAGCCGCGACCCGGCCCTGGCCCCTCTCTCTCCTGATTGGCTGACTGACTTTGACATCAACAGGAACTAATTGCGCAGCCCTGCTGTCTCATCCAATGAAGGAAGTATTGGGCAGCAGAGAAACTCCTGCAAAATCACTGGATAAAGATGGGCTCAGGTAAGTATTAGAGGGGCTGCTGAACACAGAAGGTTTTTATCATCTTAGAGCTGGTTCAGATTAGCGTGACACGACTCCTTACTACTTCGGGGGCGACTTGTGCATTACATTGCACCACGACTTCGGAGCGACTTGCAGGGACTTCACATAATGAATGTCTATGCAAGTCGCTCCGAGGTTGCCCCAAAATAGTACAGAACCCCTTTTCTAAGTCAGAGCGACTTGTGTCGCTCCAATTAGAACGGGTCCTGTAGCGGTCAATGGACCGCGAGGGAGCGCGACTTGTCAGGCTGACAAATCGCGCTAATGTGAACTGGCTCTGAATGCATAGAATGCATTAAGATACCAAAAAACTTTTGCCTTTACAATCCCTTTAAACCACCTGGTGCTGCATACAGGCATATAATGCAAGTGCATGGGGGTGCAACGGCTGTATGGACACAGCCGCTTGTCCCAATTTGACAGTCATGCGGCCGGTCCCAAGTGAAGGCATCTGAATATCGGTCATATCAGTCTCAGACAGATGCGTTCACAGAAAGTTCCCAACATGTTTCGAAATGTAACAATTTCTTCTTCAGGGGAAGGTCAGAGCATATTACAGTTTTCTAGGGGTGCAATAATGAGATTTCAATATATACATATGGTTACAATTAATATCAGTACAAGTAAAACATCCAGTGTAGCAACAATTTCAGATACTCACCATTTATAGCTACGGTACATCAACAGAAACATATGCGATAGAGTTTGTCTCCCAGGTCTGCCCCACCACATCAGACCATAAAACTGTAATATGCTCTGACCTTCCCCAAAAGAAGAAATTATGTTACATTTCGAAACATGTTGGGAACTTTCAATGAACGCCTCCTCAGCTTGGCCTCCCACTATCTGAGACCGACCGTGTGTTCCAGACTATGAGCGTTACAACCTTGGTATCTATGTCTGTATGATATGTTTTTGTTCTTACCCATGTACTTGGTTATAGTAATCACTATTTTATTATGTCTGAATAAAACTATCTCTTTGTACTCACACTACCTGGTAGACAACTGCTTTTAAAGTCCCCTTGGAGCCCTTTCCTCTGATACATAAGGTTGGAACAGGGATAGATCTGGATTTGCAGTACCAACATACACATGTAGTATAAACATATTAAACTCATTCAGTACATGCTGTATTACGTGCTGTTCATATTCACTTAGTCACTATGGTATTCGTTTTCTGTATTCTACAAAAAACCTGGTTGATCCTGGTGTTCACTGTCCCTCCCTCCTTCTCCGTGTCCCCCACTGCAGCCTGAGATTGTGTAGATCAGCTGTTCCCAATATCTACTGAGCATGCGCCATTTTTAGCTCCCTTCTACGTTATTTCCTCGGTTTTCTAATCTGTGCAGCCCATGTAACTATAAAGTCACACATTTGGAAGTATACACCCCAGATAAATGACAGCCCTCTCCCTACCTCCTTCAGATTTTATAATAATATATATATATATATATATATATATATATATATATATATATATATATATATATATACATATACACACACACATACATACACACTGGAAATTACGTGAAACAGGCTGTGATTGTCAGAGCCTCCCCCTAGGTCTCCCACACCATGTTTTTGCAAAAAAAATAATAAAGCTTTGAGTTCAAATGCATATTTGTGGGATTATTTAAAACATTTATTAGTTTGTTTTAACATATGACTGGCAAGAGAGGAATAGAAGCCTCCCCCACCCCACTAAGTTTCCCTGCAGATGAGCTGGGAAAGAGGATGGGTCACATGACAGCTGTATATTAATCATTTTGAATTTAAAGAAAATACAGTGCCAACATCCATAAGAGAAGGGATAATGTAAATTAAACCGTGTGCGTTTAGCATCAAGAAATGTTGCTCGATACAGCAAGGACTGGCTTAGTGAAGCCAAGTAGAGAAACAACAAGAAATCATCATCATGTCAACCTGTGCCTGCTACAAGAACAAAGAAAGGCCTGGAAAACTTTCAAGATTTACCAAGCAAATCAAATCCACACGTGAATTTGGGTGTTGAACAGATGTAATCTTTAGTAACATTATAAAAGCTGCCACTCAGGAGTCATAGCAAGCACCTCCAGGCTATTCAAAGCATCTATGAGAGAATAGAATCTGTAATGTGGAAATCTCCCAGACTGATTTGCATAAATAAATCTATAGGATGTTTATGCATGAAAAGTGTGCTATATGGAACATTTCTTGTCATCCTTATCATCCGGGCCAAAACCAGCTTCCAACTCTATTTTTGTAGTACAGAGCTGGAAACAAAAACGAGGATTACTTTTGTCGGCACATCTTTTCTGTGAGATGGATTTATTTGGCTGTTGAAAGTCCTAGATTAAAGAGGAACAAAAACGCTCGCAATCAACATTACCTATTCTTAATCCTTATGCTGTTAGCATTAGTAAGAAGATAGGAAATTATACAACAGTTACTTGTTTTACCCCTTTTTTTTTTTTACATCTCTTTAGTTGCTTCCTGGTTTCTGGCCTAGGCCAAAATGATGGCATAAATCTCAGGAATCTTTTTTTTTTCTTTCATCTGGAAGAGAGGCTTTCTAAACATATCACACAATCCTGTGTGTATGCCTGGCCTAAGGCTAGATGGATTCCAGGAAGAAAATGCTGAATCAATCATCGGCCCTTACTAAACATGGCCATGGCTAAAAATGCTAGGGGGTGTTTTTCAAACTGATTTCCCAGCAAAATAAAGCATGGAGACATGGATGTATGGGTGACTTTGCTTTGAATATTTACATTTAATGCCCTTTTGGTGGAGGAAGGACTTTGCTTCCTCCAGCAAGGAAAGCAATGAACAGCACCAAATCCCACTGCAACCTTCCTGAGACTGGCAGTCAGGCAGCAGTGCCTTAGATCATGTACTGCAAATATACAGCTATGAAACTGTAAGCACCAGAAAGTGCTCTAAATAAGGAGGTTCACTATTCAGGCTGCAGCTTGGGTAATTAACATTTTATTTTATTCACTTTAGGCTTGGTTAGAGCTGCACGATTCTGGATAAAATGAGAATCACAATTTTTGTGCTTAGAATAAAGATCACAATTCTCAGCGTAACATCTTTCACATAATAAAAAAAAAGTTGGGCTAACTTTACTGTTTAGTTTCATTAAAGTGTATTTTTCCCAAAAAATTGCGTTTGAAAGACTGATGCACAAATACGGTGTGACATAAAATATTGCAATGATCGCCATTTTATTCTCTAGGGTCTCTGCTAAAAAACAAAATAAAAAAATTGTGTGTGTGTGTGTGTGTGTGTGTGTGTGTGTCATGCGATTTTGCAGTCCCAAATGGCATGACAAATCGCACAAGTGTGAAAGGGGCCTTACAGATGGAAATGTATTCCATTGATCTAAAAGAACAAAATGAACATTGTAAAACATTGCATTTACAGTTATCCCCCAGCCTTACCAATGTTGATTAACATTTGGAGGCTCTTTTTTGTTGTTGACCGCTGAGTGAGCAGAGAATAGCTCTTCTCTGTATGAATCCAGGAAATGCAGTTTTAAGAGTGTGGGGGGGGGGGGGGGGTGTGAATCGAGATCATAATTTTTTAACGATTAATTGAGCAGCTCTATTCTCCGCATCCAACTCGCATGACAGGAGAGTGTGACCGCCTCTAAATGGGGCCAGCTCACTTACCTCTGGGAAGGCCGCGGTCTGCACTGGGAAAGAAAGGGTACGGTATGTCTTCTGCTCCGTTTGAGGTCTCAATTCAGGCAAAAATTTGGATCCAATTTGCACCTAAAACAGAGCACAGGGACGCACCGGACCCCACTGCTCTGATCCGCGGCCGCAGCTGGTGTGAACCCAGCTTTAACATACCAAATCATCACTTTGCTTTCAGGCTCAATTTAACCACTTGACTTCCAGAAGGTTTTAGCCCCATTTATGACCAGGCCATTTTTTGCTATTCAGCGCTTAATTATTTTAACTGACAATTGCGCAGTCATGCAACACTGTACCCAAATTACATTTTTATCATTTTTTTCACACAAATAGAGCTTTCTTTTGGTGGCATTTGACCATCATTGGGTTTTATTTTATGCTAAATGAACGGGGAAAAAAAAAACAAAAAAAAAAAAAACAGAAAAACGTATTAAAAAAAAAATCTATATTTTATACTTTTTCAATAAAACATATCCAATATCTTCACACATTTAGGCCAAAATGTATCCTGATCCAGGTTTTGTGTGAAAAAATCTTAAGTGTATAATAATTTGTCTGTATGAAAGTTATAGCGTCTACAAACTATGGTATTTATTTCTGAAAATTGATTAATCTTGATGTACTGACGGCCCATCTTATTTCTTGAGGCCCTAAAATGCCAGTGCAGCACAAATGCCCCCTAAATGATCCCTTTTTGGAAAGTAGACATTCCAAGGTATTAAGTAAGAGGCATGGGGAGTTTTTTGAAGTTGTAATTTATTGTCACAATTTTTTGGAAAATAAAGAAATTAAATAAAATTGCAGTGATCAGGAACATTGACCAGTGACAGTATATTAAAAAAAAATATTATAATATATATATTTTTTCAATTAATTTTAACTTTTTTTTTTTTTTTTTTTGTTTACAAAAGATTTTATTAGAAAGTCAGTACAAAAAAAAAACAATAACGCTTACACAGGTCAACAATGTAACATCACATATAAAAAAAATATCTATATATTGCATAGAAAAATACTCTGAAAACATAGCAAGTATACACCGAGCATTGGTCATAGTATAGCAGAATATCAAATAGTCAAATACACATGAGGGGTCAGAACTGTCAAGTTAGACATATTATATAAATCAAGAGGTACCAACAGGCCCAACACAAGTGTCCCAATTGTCCCATTTAGCATGGAATGTCATCATGGAGCCATGAAGGGAGTGAAAGATCTTTTCTGTTAGTTTAATGCATTCCATCCTGGAGAGTACCTGAGGCCATAATAGAGTATCTGATTTCCAATTACAAGCTATCATCCATTGAATGGAACACATCAAAGTATGAATCAGATTGGATGTAATTTAACTTTTTTTAAAGGGGGGGGGGGGGGAGCTGACAAGGATTTTTTTTTTTTTTTTTTTTACACTTTGATTTCCATTACAGTAATGATCACTGTAGCAGCAATGTTTTGAACGGTAATGAATTGGTTACATTCACAACAGCTGTGATTTACTATTGTGTAGTGTGATTGGCCAACAGCTATCACATGGTACTGTAATTGGCCCAGGTACCATGTGATAGCTGTGGACCAATCACAGCATCACTATAGGAATCACAGGTGTCAATTCTTTAATTTCAGCTTTGTTGATATTGTGATCATGTGCTTAGATAGCGAACACATGATTTTTTTGGGTAGCAGGGACCACAATCTGGAAGAGGCTGGATCACTTACAGGTACATGATCCAGCCTGCCCGTGCCGCCCATCTGCAGTAAAAAGTACTGTGGGTGGTCTTAAGGTTGTTCAATGAGAACTTTTTTTGTTTTGAATAAAGTGGGGATGGGTTAGAGCCTCCATCATGTTTTCACTGTTGTCTGCATCCCCACTTGGAGTTTCCCCTCACCTACTGTTCTAGTGACAGCACTCAGGAATAGAGGGGAAATTGCTGAAAAGGTTCCAACTGGTGTTACCTGTGGGTAGGCAGCCTATTCATTTCAATGGACTGGCCTACCCACAGAAACGCAGGGAAAGAAAAAAAAAGTAATGGATTCCTTTTCAAATCACACCAAGCTGCATTTGGTGTGCGTGAAAACGTGTCACATTTTCCAATACGTGTGGTTACCATTAAGAATAAAGTGATTGTAAGGAGAAAAGATTTTTTTTTTTTTTTTTATCTTAACGCATTCTATGCATTAAGATAAAAAACCTTCTGTGTGCAGCAGCCCCCCCTAATACATACCTTAGCCCCTTTCAGATCTGGCAATGTTGCAGCCATGTCTCGGCTGCCCGGGATTCCCCTCCTCATTGGCTGAGACAGCAGCATGGCGCAACTGGCTCCCACTGCTGCCAATGAGAAGAGAAAGGGGGCGGGGCACGGCTCCATGTCTGAATGGACACAGGGAGTGATTCGGCTTGGGTGCCCCCATAGCAAGCTGCTTAATGTAGGGACACCCAACAGGAGGGAGGGACACCGAGGAGGGACCTGAGAAGAGGAGGATCCAGGCTGCTCTGTGCAAACCAAAAAAACTAGACTTCACAATCACTCTAATGGCACCCCTGTGCTTTTTGCCTGTGGTTTTGGAACACGTGTGATTCTGAGAGCGTGAATCCAGACCAAAAACCTTAGAGACATTGGAATTCCTCCTCATTCTATTCAAAACATAAATAGAACCAGTCTATCGCACTACAGAATGTCACATGCAGCCAGGAGCAAGTGCGTGAATCCCAACGCACATTGCACCCGCTCCTACCCACATTTTCACATGGGATTGTCGGTGCCTGTGCATCCACTTCTATGGGCTGCCTGCACACAACTCCAAGGGGGATGCGGTTCTGCACAGAGGACGGGCTTAATCGCACTTCTGAATGAGCCCCAATTCTTAATGGCACGCCATTACACCTTGCATGAAAAATTGCTAGCACCTCTGTGCAATTTTTGCGCTTAGGGCAGCCCATTGAAATGAGTGCACCGCCACTTACCCTAAACAAGACGCACCAAATCACCCATAACATCACACTTGTATGGGGGTTTACAGCACCTTAGAACTGCTGACCCGCAAACCATCAAAGCTGCAAATATGTGAACAGGTCATCGTGTCCATAGGTCCATAGGTCAGGATCTCAGACCCTGTGTGAACTCAGCGGGCTGCGTTAATGTGGGATGTGATGGTTAAAGGCGATGGCATCGTACACATTATTATACAGGGTACCATACAATGACCTTACATACAACACAGATCCCCATCTTCAGTCATTCTTCATCCCACCGCCAGGATTTACCTGAAAGTCACCTCTAGAATACAATCAGAGCACATCTCCTCATAATCAACCATGGATGAGAAGAAGGCTAAGGACAACCAAGGATGAGAAGAAGAAGAAGGACAACCAAGGCTGAGGACAACCAAGGCTGAGGACAACCAAGGCTGAGGACAACCAAGGACGAGAACATCCAAGGCTGAGAAGGACAACCATGGCTGAGGGCAACCATAGCCGGACTCATCATGTCCAAGGACAGCGGGCAATCCCTGGCTCCATTGGTAAACAAGCAGACAGCCCAATGCATAGGATGGAGCTAGGCACAGATCTCCCCCCTCTTCCTCCCGCACTGTGGGCTCTCCTCATATCTCCAGCACCTTCCTAATCAGCCTGCTTACCTTGTATCTGCATATAACGGTCCTCACACAGTACCGGAACAAGAGAGCACGAGAAGACCTGTCTCCTCCTGCCAGAGCGGCCCCTCAGCTCCGGTCACTCTATTCCTGGAGCTCAGAGAACGGAGAAGACGACACCGGGAGCTCACAGCTGTTTGCAGCCCCGGAGTTCTGTTACCGAAGGCATCCTCGGCTTCCCTTTAGATGAGCATGCTCCTCCCTCTGTCGGCCACTGGGTGGTGCTAACCTCTATTATTGCATGGATCGCAATCATCACATAGGTGCTGAGCGGAGAGAGGAACTCTCCCACTAGAAGAGGGGTGACCTGGGGCATGTTAGGCAAAAAAAAAGAGCTACGACCATAAATGGAAATCATTTTTTCTTTAACAATTTTTTTTTTTAAATCAAAACCAAAAAAAAAAAAAATAACCGAAATAGAAAAGAAGATACAAAGCACATAGTCATAATAGATAGGTTACATTAATCACACAGAGTTCATTTCAGTGTATATTGTACATCATAGAAAGGAATGAACAGTTATGTTAAGTATAATACAAGGAGGATAGGGAAAGATAAACGGGGCAGTGGTGCTGAAAGGGGGGGGGGTAGGGTGAGGGGGTAGTAGGGAGGAGATGGGCAGGAGGGGGGGAGAGGGGATAGTAGGGAGGAGATGGGCAGGGGTGGGGAAAGGGGGTAGTAGGGAGGAGATGGGCGGGGGGGGAGGGGGTAGTAGGGAGGAGATGGGAAAGGGTGGTAGGGAGAGGGGGTAGTAGGGAGGAGATGGGCAGGGGGGGAGAGGGGGTAGTAGGGAGGAGATGGGCAGTGGGGGGAGAGGGGGTAGTAGGGAGGAGATGGGCAGGGGGGGGGGTAGTAGGGAGGAGATGGGCAGGGGGGGAGGGGGTAGTAGGGAGGAGATGGGCAGGGGGGGGAGAGGGGGTAGTAGGGAGGAGATGGGCAGGGGGGGGAGGGGGTAGTAGGGAGGAGATGGGAAAGGGGGGTAGGGAGGAGATGGGCAGGGGGGGAGAGGGGGTAGTAGTGAGGAGATGGGAAAGGGTGGTAGGGAGAGGGGGTAGTAGGGAGGAGATGGGCAGGGGGGGGGAGAGGGGGTAGTAGGGAGGAGATGGGGAAGGGGGGTAGGGAGAGGGGGTAGTAGGGAGGAGATGGGCAGAGGGGGTAGTAGGGAGGAGATGGGCAGGGGGGGAGAGGGGGTAGTAGGGAGGAGATGGGAAAGGGGGCTAGGGAGAAGGGGTAGTAGGGAGGAGATGGGAAAGGGGGGGTAGGGAGAGGGGGTAGTAGGGAGGAGATGGGAAAGGGGGGTAGGGTGAGGGGGTAGTAGGGAGGAGATGGGAAAGGGGGGGTAGGGAGAGGGGGTAGTAGGGAGGAGATAGGAAAGGGGGTAGGGAGAGGGGGTAGTAGGGAGGACAAGGGAAAGGGGGGTAGGGTGAGGGGGTAGTAGGGAGGAGATGGGCAGGGGGGGAGAGGGGGTAGTAGGGAGAAGATGGGAAAGGGGGTAGTAGGGAGGAGATGGGAAAGGGGGGGGGGGTAGGGAGAGGGGGTAGTAGGGAGGAGATGGGGAGGGGGTAGTAGGGAGGAGATGGGAAAGGGGGGTAGGGAGAGGGGGTAGTAGGGAGGAGATGGGCAGGGCTGGGAGAGGGGGTAGTAGGGAGGTGATGGGAAAGGGGGGTAGGGAGAGGGGGTAGTAGGGAGGAGATGGGGAGAGGGGGTAGTAGGGAGGTGATGGAAAAGGGGGTAGGGAGAGGGGGTAGTAGGGAGGAGATGGGCAGGGGGGGAGGGGGTAGTACGGAGGTGATGGAAAAGGGGGGTAGGGAGAGGGGGTAGTAGAGAGGAGATGGGCAGGGCTGGGAGAGGGGGTAGTAGGGAGGTGATGGGAAAGTGGGGTAGGGAGAGGGGGTAGTAGGGAGGAGATGGGCAGGGGGGGAGGGGGTACTATGGAGGTGATGGAAAAGGGGGTAGGGAGAGGGGGTAGTAGGGAGGAGATGGGCAGGGGGGAGAGGGGGTAGTAGGGAGGTGATGGAAAAGGGGGGTAGGGAGAGGGGGTAGTAGGGAGGAGATGGGCAGGGGGGAGAGGGGATAGTAGGGAGGAGATGGGAAAGGGGGGTAGGGAGAGGGGGTAGTAGGGAGGAAATGGGCAGGGGGGAGGGGGTAGTAGGGAGGTGATGGAAAAGGGGGGTAGGGAGACGGGGTAGTAGGGAGGAGATGGGCAGGGCTGGGAGAGGGGGTAGTAGGGAGGTGATGGGAAAGGGGGGTAGGGAGAGGGGGTAGTAGGGAGGAGATGGGCGGGGGGGAGGGGGTAGTAGGGAGGAGATGGGAAAGGGGGGGGGAAGAAGGCATAGAAAAAACAGGAAAATAATATCAACGCAGAGTCCTACATATCGGTAGTACAGCAGGGATTTGTGAAGTAGATAACCTCTAAGTCGAAATAGGTCTAGCCTTTGCCCACTCTCCCCAGATTTCCTTAAACATTTTGGGACACTTGCGACTCATATAAGTGAGTTTGAAGAGGGGTAAGACAACGTCAACAGTCAACCTCCATTGAGAGACTGTGGGAGGGTGGGCCTGCTTCCATTTAGATAAAAGTGTTTTTGTGGCATAAAATGTCATGTAAAAAACAAACAGCTGTTTGTGTGTGCTGGGATCAACAGGGTCACAGATTACAAGTTGATTACCTCTACCACCTCCCTCCAGAATTTCTGGATCACAGGGCACGACCGAATAACATGCATGAATGTCCTGGTGTCACTAAGGCATTTGGGGCAAGGGTCAGACTGTGTAGGATAGATCTTTGAGAGCCTCTGAGGGGTATAGTATGCCCTATGAAGAAACATGAGCTGGGTAAACCTATCTCTAGCGGATATCATTAGTGGGATATATTGTTGGATCCCTTCATCCCAATCCTCTGAATTAAGGGTAGGTATGTCTCCTTTCCAGATAATAAACAACTCTGTATTTTTACCAGTATCTCTGGAAGAAGAAGTGGGGGGACAACAGGATCTTGTCAGCATTGCTTGAAGTTAGGAAACGCTCCACAGTGTAAGCGAAAACTGTTGGCACATTAGGGAATTGTGATAGTACTGCACGTATCTGCAGCTGCAGATATTGGAAAAACATCCACGAGGGTAGGTGGAATGTGGTTTTCAAAGTATTATACGACTATAGGCTATATAATGTTGTATTTTATTTATACCAAACCTTGCCCACACATTGGGGTCAGGAAAGGAACAGAGATGCGGTAATCTGGGAATACCCCAAAGTGGCGTATGTGGGAGATCATCCGCGATGCACTAATTGTCATCGTCATCTGTTCCCATACTCTAACAGTGGTAGGCATTGGCGTGGTTATGTTATTCTGTGCCTTTGGGCCTCTAAATACTAAGTTGCTCAGTGCCGAGTACGAACCTAGGATAGCTGCAGTTGGATTTGCCTTCGTCTGTTCAAACCACCAGCGCACCGTCACTAGGACAGCAGCCCAGTGTTATTTACTGGAGCAGGACAGTGCCATTCCCCCCCAGTGACAGAAGCAATTGTAGGGTAGATTTAGCTATTCTAGGGGTAGATCCTGCCCAGATGAAATTGTTGACAATCTGGTCAAGTTTAACAAAAAAGGAGTTAGGAGTAACGGCTGGGGTATTGCGAAACACATATAAGAACTTGGGGAGAAATGTCATTTTTAAAACATTAATCCTTCCCACCAGGGAGAGGGGCAGCAACTTCCATGCCTGGCATTTAAGAGTTAGCTGATGTAATACCGGATATACATTGTCATTTAAACAGGAAGTGAGGGCACTCTAGATACTCGGGGATTGAGATTCAGTCTTAAAGGCCCAGGTCAGAGAAATCCGAGTGGTGGGGGGGGGGGGGTAGTCGGGACAGAGGAAACAATAATGACTTGCTCCAGTTGATGCCCGAGAATACCCCAAAACAGTCTATAATTTCAAGGATAAGGGAGCCAGAGGCATCAGGCAGATACAACAGGGCATCGTCTGCGTATAGGGAGATTTTTTTCCCGTAAGAGGCCTACGGGAAGACCAGAGACCTGAGGGGAGGAGCGAATCAGAATAGACAGGGGTTTCATTGCTAGCGCAAAGAGCCCAGGAGACAGGGGGCATCCCTGTCTAGTGCCTCTGCTTAGACTGTTGTAGATAGAATGCCATTAGAATACCAAAGCCAAACTTCCCCAACGCTTGCCACAGGAAGGCGCACTCAACAGAGTCAAAGGCCTTCTCTGCATCAAGGGAGACCACAACTCCAAAGGAGGCACTATCATTGAGGTTGTCGATGTTGGTATAAAGTCGGTGGATATTGATGTCAGTGCCCTTGCCTGAAAAATAAATGTCCTCCACTCATAGATGCAAAGAAAGCAAAGTAGTGCACTTTTAAAAGAAACACAAAAAAAAAAACAGAACAAAAATCCCCACCTCGCCCCCCCCCCCCCCCCCCTCCAAACCATGGCAACTGCCAACTGGGGTTGTGCACGATAGAACATCAAAGGAGATATTATTAGTGCACTGTCACAGTCCAAACACAAGAAAGTCCGCCTATATTAAAAAAAGGATTAATGGTCTCTGCAGAGCAAAGTTCACCCAGAGAGTTTTGGGGGCACTATACTTCAAATCACATTGCAAATCAGAAGAGTCCTTGCATATCAAATCCAAGAGTAGCCTGCCTGGCTGAGGAAGTCCGGTGTGTATAATTACAGGCACTTCGGGTATAGACTGGAAATACTGAAGTTCCCCCATCTCACAGTAACCAACAGATCCCAGAATCCTCCCAAGGCTTCAGAGGGTCTACACATGGCAGTTTGATACTAGACTTACACAGCAGGGAGGGCAATGCCCAGGTAGTTGGAGTGAACCAGGCAACAATGCAGCAACACAAGGCAAAACAGAACCCAAGGAGGGCTCGGGCCAGCCACTTCAAAAAGAGAAAGAGATATATAACAAGGGCAACATATCCCAGGGTGCTTACGAAGTAGGTTGGATCCCTTCTGATCAAAAGGTGAATTCCTTAATTCTTAAGGGAGAGCCGCCAACTACTTTGAAGCATCTTCAGGAGATGTGAAGAATCGTATTGTTTTGCCATCTTTTACCCGCAGTCTGACAGGAAAGAGCATGCTGTATTTAATCTTCTTGTTCCTCAGGTTAAGTTTGACATGATCGAAAGATCATCTCAGTCTCTGGGTGTCAACAGAGTAGTCCGGGATTATCATAAGTTTAGCAGCTTCATACTGCAAGTTATCCATTTTCCTAGCCTTCCTCAGGACCAGATCCCTGTCCCAAAAATTAAGGAGTCGCAGAATAAAGGTACGTGGGGGGGCCCCTAGCAGGACCACGTGTCACAGGCATCCTGTGTGCTCTTTCCACGATGAAGAAGGCCGAGAATTGAGCCTGGGGGAGGAGTGAACAGAGTAAGCGCTCTGTGAAGGACCGGGCCCCTCTGCCCCTTCTGGAAGACCCACGATACGGAGGTTATTCCTCCTTTTCCTATTTTCTGCATCCTCCACTCTGGATTTGAGGGCTATTACCTTCTTCTTTAGGGTGTGAAGGGTTGTTGTGTGGTCATGAAGCATGTTTTCAGACACCTCCACACGGCGCTCAACCTCTGACCAGCGATTACGGATTTTGTCTATATCTTTGCGGATTAGGCCTACATCCATTTTCAGGGAGTCAATTTTCCCCATAAAGGTAGATTGGCAAGTAGTGATCGCCATCATAAGGGCAGTAGAGTTGGCCTGTCCTATCAGTGCAGGTTCACAGTCCTCCGTCTGTGTCGCCATGTTGTGAGCGTAAAGTATCAGTTTAGTGTGAATATAGGGATAGTGCAGCGCCAGTGTAGTGCGACCATTCATTTTTTACTTTAGTGTGAATTTAGTGTGAATATACTGATAGTGCAGCGTGAGTCTAGTGCGACCATTCATTTTTACTTTAGTGAGCCAGGGCAGGTTTACTGCAGTATATTCCAGTGCATCAGTGTAGAGTGTCAGGGCAGTAATACTGCATTATATTGTAGTGCTTCATGGTACTTTTACTGCTGTATATTGCAATGCGTTAGTGCATGTTTACTGCAGTATAGTTAAGTGTATGAGTACATGTTTACTATGGTATATTGCAGTGCATTAGTGCACATTTACTGCAGTAAATTTCAGTGCGTTAGTGTATGTTTACTGCAGTATAGTGAAGAGTGTTAGTGAACGTTTACGGCAGTATATTGCATTGCATTAGTGCACGTTTACTGCAGTATAGTGTAGTGTGTTAGTGCACATTTACTGCAGTATAGTATAGTGCATTTGTGCACATTTTCCTGCAGTATTTTGAAGTGCGTTAGTGAACTTATACCGCAGTTTTTTGAAGTGCATCAAGGTACGTTTACTGCAGTATATCGAAGTGCATCAGTGCAGTTTTACTGAAATATATTATAATGTGTCAGTGGAGTGTATCTGTCTATCTGTCTAGTGCGTACTGAAGGTAACACCACTTTACATTGATTAAAGTGCATCCATGTACACATTTCCCCATCTCTATTTCATTTCGGTAATAAACCCCCCCCCCCCCCAATCATTTCAGGGAGGCCAATAAGGAGAGGCAGAAGGTCCCATGGCACTGTGAAGGGACCAGCAGTGTATGTATCCACAGGCAAAGGTAGACATGGTCCGTCCTCAGGCAGGGAATCATTTCCTCTGTGTAATAATGTTGCCCATGCTATCAAGTCACAGCATGCAGAGGAGGCGGTGGACTGGTTTACTAAAATATCCTCATTTTCTGACACCCAAGAGACTAGTGCGCAGTCCACCGCAGCTACCAGAGTGGCTTTTTCTGCCTCCTTGTCCACAGCTACTCCTGCAATAGTCCCAGTACCATGAATGGATGATGCACAGCCATTACTTGATTCAGATGTTGGTTCTGAGGTTAAGAAAAGGAGTAACATGAGCCTACAGAGAGGGGAGAACACTGATAAACAACAAATTGGTAGTCATGTTTCCCCCTGAACTTGGGCCTGAGTGTTAGCAGAGATGTATAAAGTACTAGAGACCCAGACTTGAGTAAAAGTACAAGTGCTCTATCAAAAAAGTGACTTGAGTAGAAGTTGAAGTGCTCTTTAAGCACCACACTTAAGTAGAAGTACTTAAGTATTCAACATTTTTTGTACTTAAGTATTGCAAGTAGTTTATTTTAAAATTTAGTACTCAAGCACTGAAAGTAAAAGTACAAGTATTGTGTTAATGTAGTTATTAAAGAAAGCAATCAAAAGGCCAGGGCCCCCCTCCCATTTTAGATCCCCCTTAGAGCAGGCCAGGGTCCCCCTCCCATTATAGATCCCCTTAGAGCAGGCCAGGGTTCTCCTCCCATTACAGATTCCCCTTAGAGTAGGCCAGGGCCCCCCTCCCATTATAGATCCAACATAGAGCAGGCCAGGGTCCCCCTCCCATTATAGATCCCCCTTAGAGCAGGCCAGTGTCCCCCTCCCATTAAAGATTCCTCTTAGAACAGGCCAGTGTCCCCCTCCCATTATAGATTCCCCTTAGAGCAGGCCAGGGTCCCCCTCCCATTATAGAGCCCCTTAGAGCAGGCCAGGGTCCCCCTCCCATTGTAGATCCCCCTTAGAGTGGGGCAGACCAGGGCAGGTCCCTTCCCCCCATTGAATAGGATCCCCTTAGTGAGTGACTTGACTTCAAGACAGTTCTTATTTCTCCTACCTTAGGCTGTCTCGAGTCCTCCTGCCTCTCTCTCCACAGTCCCAAGTCCAGTCCCCCCTGCTGAAAGAAGAATATATTCCTACCTCCATCCAGTTCTCCCACACTGGGCGGCCGTGCTGCACAGTGCCCAGAGACAGTCTAGTAGTCTAGACTCTAGTAACTCACAGTCCCTCCCCCAGCCAGGGCCCAGAGAGATCACTCCGCAGGCAGGTGTCTCTCCTCTCTCGCCACCACCACTTCACTTGAGAGCCGAGTGGGAGGCAGGACTCGGGCTGAGCCGAGGGAGGGCAGAGGCAGCGAGGCTCTGCCCCTGAGCCATCGCATCGGGTCGGGGATTGGTCGTGACTTGTGAGTCTCAGAGACAGTGAGACTCGAGTAAAAAAAGTCAGCGGCAGTGCGGGTTTGGAATGGAATGATTCGTAACATTTTTATAATTGTAACGAGTAACTATGCAGCACATAAAAAAATATCGGAGTAAAAGTATTAAACTCATCGAAAATATGTACTGAAGTAAAAGTGGAAGTAGGAGAAAAAAATTATACTTTAGTAAAGTACACCGCCTTTTAGTACTTAAGTACAGTAGTGAAGTAGTTCTACTTTGTTACTATACATCTCTGAGTGTTAGGGATCGACCGATTATCGGCAAGGCTGATATATCGAGGGCCCATATGCACTTTCCCCGATATATCGGAATCGACCCCGGAGGTTACCGATATTGCCGATATTGTCGTGACATCATTGCGTATGTTGCGCCACACGCCTCCGCGCACTGGGACAGCTTCTGCCTTCTTGGGTGGCCTCGTCTGGAGTTGAGGGGTCTCGGGACAGTGAGTGTACAGTGCACACAGTGTGTTTAACACAGCCGTAACATACATACACCCACCCACAGCTGCCCGGTGCCAGCCAGCCACCTACACACCCACAGGCCTGTACCAGCCAGCAAGCCAGCCACAGGCCCTGCCTGTACCAGCTAGCCAGCGACAGGCCCTGGGCCTGTACCAGCCAGCCACCCAACACACAGGGTGCAAGCCAGCCACCCAACACAGGGTGCCAGCCAGCTACCCACCACAGGGTGCCAGCCAGCCACCCACCCACCACAGGGTTCCAGCCACCCAGCAAAGGGTGCCAGCCACCCACCAAAGAGTGCCAGCTAGCCAGCCACCAAATGGTGCCAGCCAGCCACCACCCACCACAGGGTGCCAGCCACCCACCAAAGGGAGCCAGCCACCAAAGGGTGCCAGCCAGCCAGCAATCCACCACAGGGTGCCAGCCAGCCAGCCACCAAAGGGTGCCAGCCAGCCAGCAACCCACCACAGGGTGCCAGCCAGCCACCCACCCACCAAAGGGTGCCAGCCAGCTGGCCAGCCACCCACCAAAGGGAGCCAACCAGCCACCCACCACAGGGTGCCAGCCAGCCACCAACCAAAGGGTGCCAGCCAGCCACCCACCAAAGGGTGCCATCCAGCCAGCCGCCCACCACAGGGTGCCAGCCAGCCACCCACCAAAGGGTGTCAGACAGCCACCCACCCAAGGGTGCCAGCCAGCCAGCCACCCACCAAAGGGTGCCAGCCAGCCACCCACCTGCCCACCACAGGGTGCCAGCCAGCCACCCACCACAGGGTGCCAGCCAGCCACCACGGGGTGCAGCCAGCCAACCACCCACCAAAGGGTGCCAGCCACCCACCAAAGGGTGCCATCCAGCCAGCCACCCACCACAGGGTGTCAGCCAGCCACCCACCAAAGGGTGCCAGCCAGCCACCCACCCACCAAAGGGTGCCAGCCAGCCACCCACCACAGGGTGCCAGCCAACCACCCACCACAGGGTGCCAGCCAGGCACCCACCAAACGGTGCCAGCCAGCCAGCCACCCACCAGAGGATGCCTGCCAGCCAGCTAGCCACCCACCACAGGGTGCCAGCCAGCCTGCCACCCACCAAAGGGTGCCAGCCAGCCAGCCACCACAGGGTGCCAGCCAGCCACCCACCAAAGGGTGCCAGCCAGCCAGCCACAACAGGGTGCCAGCCAGCCAGTTTTTTTAAGCCTACTGTATATTCAATTTCAGTAGTGTCTTTCAAATTTCAATGGAGATGGATGCAGAAAGAAAAATTAAAAGTGTGGTCTGGGACTAGGGTCTGGACTTCTCATCTCCATGGAAAAGCAGCAGCAGTGTGCAGCACGTGCACACAATGTAAGCATGGGATCAATAACTGCAAAAACCAAAAATACAACAAATCTTTGGGCCCATCTAAGAGTTCATCATGTTCAATTATATCATGCAGCACAAAAAAAAACAAAATGAATAACAGGGTGAAACATCACTATCCCAGGCAACAATAACAGATATGTTTCAGATAAAAAACAGGTGACTGGGGGGGCGTGGCCGACCGGGCATGTGAGTAGAAGCGACTCACGGAGCTCCCTCCATTAACCTGGACTAATTGCCCTTTTCCCCGGCCGGGATACACTGTTCTGGACCCTAATCCTCTTCGGGGGGTCCCCCTGAGGCTAGCGTGGTGTACTGCTCCCGGATAGGTGCCTGGATCGGGGCTGCTGTGGGCCGCGAGGAGGGGACCGCACCGCCGGATCAAAAAACAGGTGACTAAAATTGGATGGAAGATCCCAACTGCTGGACTGAGTAATCACAGAGATGATGGTCACTGATAACCAGCCATTTACAATGGTGTCTGACTCTGGATTTAAGCGGTTGATGTCCATAGTTGAGCCAAGGTACACACTGAGGATTGACAAGTATTATTGAACCGAAATGCTGGGAAAGATTCACCAAAAGGTTGTTGAGAAAGTAAAGGCTATGCTGAAACCAGAGAATGCTGGCAACTCACTCTCATTCACAACTGACTGCTGGTCAGGACAAACAGAATCACTAATGAGTCTTACATGCCACTTCATTGACGAGAAGGCATTTGGTGTTGAATACAAAAGTGATGCAAGGATCCCACACTGGGGAGTACATTAGAGAAAGCTTTCTAGGCATGCTAGAAGAATGGGGAAACACCAAAGACCGAGTGATGCTTGTGCTTCGAGACAGCGGAGCGAACATGGTGAAAGGAATGAGACTTGCTGACATGTCAGACCTCAGTTGCATGGCACACACCCTCCAACTTGTGGTAAATGATGGTCTGACATACCAGAGAGCTTTACTTGACATAATTAGCATACTGAAGAGGTTCGCAGGCCATTTCCACCATTCAATCCTTGCCAAGCAGCGACTAAGCTGCATTCAGGAAGACCTTGGCCTACCTAAAAACAACTTGATTAAGGGTGTTTCAACATGATGGAACTCAACTCTTTACATGCTGCAAAGAATGCTGGAGCAGAAGCGAGCTCTTACCATATATTCAGGTGAATATGGAGGATATTCTTTTCCTACTGCTGATCAGTGGGACATTGTAGCCAATGTCATTGAGACCCTCTTCCCCATAGAGGAAATGACACTAGAGGTGAGTCATTACGACTCATCTGTGTCATCTGTCATCCCATGTGTGAGAGTGCTGAAGATGCTTCTTCAAGAGAATGAAGGACCCAACACACGTGGCATTAAAACATGTAGGCATGCCATGAGGGACAGCCTCGCCAAACGTTTTGAGAAACATAAAGAGAATAAAAATGTTGTGCTTGCATGCCTTTTGGATCCTCGATACAAAAACCATCCTTTCTCTTCTGATGATCTATTAGCCAAGGCAAAACAATGGCTGACAGAAGATATTCAACAGGAGGTGCAGGAGGTTCCTGCCAAAAAGAAAAGTCAAGAAGAGCAGGTTTCTAATGTGGAAGAGCTGGAAGCTTCAAAAAGAGAAAAATGACCAAAAAAACAACGGACAGAAGAGAAACTTCATTGTGTTCGAATAGATGCCATGTTTAGTGTTTTATTGGGCCTCATGTGGAGGATTCTTCTGAATCTGCAATAATGAGCCTGGATGATGAACTTCATCTCTATTTGAAGGAACCAGTAATTGACAGAAGAAGTGGTGATCCTCTTCAGTGGTGGAAAGAAAATGAGGCACGCTACAAAAGACTTGCTTATCATGCTAGAAGATACCTTTCTGCCCCTCCTTCCTCGGTACCAAGTGAGCATGTTTTTAGTGAAGTGGCAGCAATTTATAAAAAAAAACAGAAGCCGTTTAACCACTTACTGACCGTGTGCCGCAGTTGTACGCCGTTACTTTGACGCTAAATCCCTGGGTTATGGTATTTTTGAAAACAGCAGGCAATCGGCTTTCAGGTAAGGGTGGTCCCAGTGGCGGATTCGCCGCGGAATCACCCTTACGGTGCGGCAGAAGAGGTGCCCCCCTCCCGCCACGCCCAGCCGTTTTCCCCGCTTGCTGGTCCCGCTGCAGCTGGGAAAATGATCCGGTCCTTTCTCCACACAGACAGGAAGTTGAGTGAGGGCAAGATGGCCCTCACTCGACTCTATGGTCTTGGAGGACCAGAGCGACGTCAAACGTCGTTGGCTTAAAGAGCCGATTTTTTTTAAACCCTTTTTTTTTTTTTAGCGTCCTTGTGAGATCCGAGGACTTTTGACCCCAGATCTCACAATAAAGTGGTCCTGTCATGGCTATTCCTTGTAATAGGAATAAAAATTATCAAATTTTTTTTTTAACTGTAAAAATCTAAAATAATAAATAAAATAAATAGGGGGGAAAAAAAATGAAAGCGCCCTGTCCCCGTTAGCTCGCACGCAGAAGCGAACGCATACGCAAGTCCCGCCCACATATGTAAATGGTGTTCAAACCACACATGTGAGGTATCACTGCGATCGATAGAGCGAGAGCAATAATTTGACCTCCTCTGTAACTCTAAGCTGGTAACCTAAAGAAATTTTTAAAGTGTCGCCTATGGGGATTTTTAAGTACCAAAGTTTGTCGCCATTCTGCGAGCGTACTCAATTTTGAAGCATGACATGTTAGGTATCTATTCACTCAGCGTAACTTTATCTTTCACATTATGGAACAAAATTGGGCTAACTTTACTGTTTTCTTATTTTTTAATTAAAAAAAGTTAATTTTTTCCAAAAAAATTGCGTTTGGAAGACCGCTGCGCAAATACGGTGTGATAAAAAATATTGCAACGATCTCCATTTTATTCTATAGGGTCTCTAAAATAGGGTCTCCGTTTGGGGGTTCTAAGTAGTTTTCTAGCAAAAAAAATGATTTTCGCTTGGAAACACGGGTGTCAAAAATAGGCCTGGTGGGTAAGTGGTTAACTGGTGAACATGCTGAAATTCTATGCTTTCTACACTATAATATTATTCTACATAACTGGGAGTATTGAAAGTGTAGTAGTATAGTACTAGTCCACTCCACTCCATTCCACTGTCTAGCTTTTGTCTAGCTTTTTTTCTAGCAGTTTTGCACTAACTGCACTGCGCTGCAGTCAGTGCAAAACTGCTAGAAAAAAAGCTAGACAGGAGATTTAAGTCAGTGGACTACTGCTGCTGTAGTGCGCCACTCACTGCTGCAATCATTTTAAATCACTACTGCAGTCACTGCAGTAGTGCCAGTGGCGGCCCGTGCATAGGGGGCGCCAGGGCGCCGCCCCCCCTAAAAAAAGAAAAAAATACAAAATGAACAATAAAGTTTTCAAAAAAAAAAAAATTGCGTTCGCAAACATCGCCGCCGCCGGCCTATGTGGAGGCTGGGGGTGGGGGGGTGGGGTGGTTACGACCCACAAGAGGCGCCGATTGGCTGCCTTTTGGGGGCGTAACCTGGGCGCAGGGCACATTTCTTGGACACCCCCACTTCGTGGATTCCTGGCTGTGATTGGTCCAGTCTCCAGCCTGGACCAATCATACAGGACATCCTGGGTGACGTCGCATGGGGGCGGTGCGTCAATCACTCACCGTCCCGACCGTCACCTTCCCGCCCGCCTTCAGAGCCGCTGTCGGTGGAGAAGTCTCTCCGGAGTCCCGTCACCTCTGCAGCAGCAGCAGACGCCAGTGAAGTCGGCCCGGTCCCGGTCGTGAAAGAGCCAGCCCAAGACAAGCAGGTAAGTGATAACTGGAAGCAGCCTCAGTGCCTCCTCTCTCTCCTGTGTGCGCAGGGCCGGCCCTACAATAGGAGCGGAGCGCTCCTAGTTTGAGAAGCGGGGAGCCCAGCCCAGCCCTGGACAGAATGACCGAATGGGAGTCCGCCGGGACTGGAGGCAGCGGGGAGGAGGAGGGGGGATCTGGGATCAGAGGTGAGCAGAGGGCTCATTCTTTCAAGCGGTATGATGTGGGTCAGCTTTCTCACTGAGAGAAGACAGGCAGGAGGAGCGCAGCAACGGTCAGACATCTGCCTGAAACCCTCCACCTCCTGACCACTGCACCCCTGGCCTATCTATCCTCACCCCCCCCCCCCCCCCATGCTCACCTTCCTAACTGGGACTGCACGAGCCCCACTACCCACCACTGCCTAATGACCTGATGCTGGAGAGGTTCTCCACTGTCCTGTCTCTCAGCCCACCTCCTGTGATGCTGCCCATCTTCTGTGACGCTGCCCCCCACCTGTCCCTCTGCCCACCTCCTGTACCATGACCTGTGACATGCCTGTGCCATGACCTGTGCCATGACCTGAGCCATGCCCTTACCATGACCTGTGACATGCCTGTACCATCACCTGTGCCATGACCTGTGCCATGCCCTTACCATGACCTGTGCCATGCCCTTACCATGACCTGTGCCATGCCCTTACCATGACCTGTGCCATGCCTATACCATCTCCTGTACCATGACCTGTGCCATGCCCTTACCATGACCTGTGCCATGCCCTTACCATGACCTGTGCCATGCCTGTACCATCACCTGTGCCATGCCTATACCATCACCTGTGCCATGCCTATACCATCACCTGTGCCATGCCTATACCATCACCTGTGCCATGCCTATACCATGACCTGTGCCATGCCTATAACATCTCCTGTACCATGACCTGTGACATTCCTGTACCATGACCTGTGCCATGACCTGTGTCATGCCTGTACCATCATCTGTGCCATGCCTGTACCATCATCTGTGCCATGCCTGTACCATCACCTGTGCCATGCCTATACCATCACCTGTGCCATGCCTATAACATCACCTGTGCCATGACCTGTGCCATGCCTATACCATCACCTGTGCAATGCCTATACCATCACCTGTGCCATGCCTGTACCATCACCTGTGCCATGCCTATACCATCACCTGTGCCATGCCTATACCATCACCTGTGCCATGCCTATACCATCTCCTGTACCATGACCTGTGACATGCCTATACCATCACCTGTGCCATGCCTATACCATGACCTGTGCCATGCCTATACCATCACCTGTGCCATGCCTATAACATCTCCTGTACCATGACCTGTGCAATGCCTGTACCATGACCTGTGCAATGCCTGTACCATGACCTGTGCCATGCCTGTACCATCACCTGTGCCATGCCTGTACCATCACCTGTGCCATGCCCTTACCATGACCTGTGCCATGCCTATAACATCTCCTGTACCATGACCTGTGACATGCCTATAACATCACCTGTGCCATGCCTGTACCATCATCTGTGCCATGCCTGTACCATCACCTGTGTCATGCCCTTACCATGACCTGTGCCATGCCCTTACCATGACCTGTGCCATGCCTATAACATCTCCTGTACCATGACCTGTGACATGCCTATGCCATCACCTGTGCCATGCCTGTACCATGACCTCAAAATCACGCAATTTTTTAGCGCGTTTTTTGCCGCGAAGCAATACCTATTACATTTTTCTTTTTGCGCCCCCCCAAAAATTTTGAGCACCAGCCGCCACTGAGTAGTGCAGTAGTGATTTAAAATGATTGCAGAGATGAATGAGTGCACTACTGCAGCAGTAGTCCACTGACTCCCCACTGTCTAGCTTTTTTTCTAGCAGTTTTGCCCTGACTGCAGTTAGTGATTTAAAATCATTGCAGTAAAGCACTACTGCAGCAGTAGTCCACTGACTCCTCCAATCCACTGTCTAGCTGGTTGTTGTTGTCTAGCTTTTTTTCTAGCAGTTTAACATGCACTGACTGCAGTAGTGATTTGAAATCATTGCAGTGAGTGCACTACTGCAGCGGTAGTCCACTGACTCCAATCCACTGTCTAGCTGTTTGTCTAGCTTTTTTTCTAGCAGTTTTGCACTGACTGAACTGCAATAGTGATTTAAAATTATTGCAGTGAGTGAGTGCACTACTGCACCAGTTTATGCATCATTCACAATCAGATTATGTGAAACTGATGTCCCTGCAAGTGCAGTTAAGGTGTGAAGAACGAGCCCTTAATGTTAAAAATGTTAATAAACAAGCATTAACATGTTCAGTAACAGATTTGTGTTGAAAATTTAGTTTATTTAGCAAAACGTTAAATGTTCAAAATATCGGCCGATACCGATATGCGATGGCCAAAATATCGATATCGGTATCAGCAACGAAAGTCCGATATCGGTCGATCCCTACTGAGTGTACTATAATTTTGCTTTTTCACATAAGGCTTGCTCACTGTGGTGCAAAACTTTGTTATTTCAAAGTCTGTTAAAGAGACACCAGAATTTATCCACAAAATCTTGCGATGTTCGAAAGTTCTGGCACAAACCAAATAGGAGATAGTTTGGCCTATCTATATTCATTTGCATCTTTTGTTGTAGCATGTACATGTTTAAAAAAGTAACCAGAACTCTTTGTGTTGTTTCCTTTATGTGAAATACCTTGTGATTCTGCCAGGCCTCTTGATTTCCAGATGGAAGCCCTGTAGCCTGCCTGCAATGGTCAGACATCTGCTGACATGTCCCCCTACACAGCCATTCACTGGGAAGATCTGTCTATTGCTGCTTCTCCACCCCCAGTGCTCAACCTTTAATGAAGCTAAGAACAAAAGGTTATTTCAGAGATGTCCAACCTTTTGACCTTCCTGGGGCACATTGGAAGAAGAGGAATCATCTTGGGCACAGATAAAATACACTAACAATAAGGATAGCTGATGAACAAAAAAGTTGGGCAGATCACAAGTTAGCAATCACTAATATAGATAATGTACCTATCTGAGTAATGACACTTAATTTTTTTGTAATATTTTTTATTATAAAAGTAAAAAAGAGCAACATAAAATGAGTGCAATATTTGGCACTGTTTTTGATAAACTAATGCCTCAATATCTGGTTCAATAGATGTAGTAGTCATTCTCAATTTATCCTCAAGGTGTTCATCGGATATGTTGGGTATAATTTTGCCCTTTGTGTGCTTCATCCTTGAAAATAGTTGCATACAAATATAGGTGCTGCCGAAAATTGAGGACATGAATAAGGCGCTTTTGGGAAGAGTAGGATATTTTTCTTTGATAAGATAAAATGTATAAAAGTCCAGTAAAGAGAAGCTGTCAGTTTTTTCTTTGACTACATGTGTTTGTTACTTGTAAACACATTTTTACAATTTTTATTTTTAATTAACATTTTTAAGAAAGGTTACAATTTTGTGTTTATTCATTGCCCTGGGGCCATGGATTGCACAGCCTTGGATTATGTGATTACGTATTTAAAGAAAAGGATTTATGATCTTTTCATTATTTGTTTTAGGTATATACACAAATGTTTTGTCTTTCCATTTCTATTTTAAACTGAATGGGCTGTTTTACAAGGTGGGGGTTCACACGTACTTTAACCACTTCTGGACTGGAAGGTTTTACACCTTAATGACCAGGTCATTTTTTGCGATTCGGCACTGCCTTACTTTACCTGACAATTGTACGGTGGTGCGACGCTGCACCCAAATATAATTGATGTCCATTTTTTCCCACAAATAGAGCTTTCTTTTGGTGGTATTTGATCACCTCTGCGTTTTTATATTTTTTGCACTATAAGCAACAAAAGAGTGATCATTTTGAAAAAACATTTTTCTTAAAGTGGTGCTTAAGGATTGGGTGCTACAAAAAAGATTTGTGTGCTTGCCTATTTTTATTCCACTCAGATCGGTCCAAAAAATTCACGCTACCTGCTCAGTGATCGATGGCCAATAGTGTTAGCATGAAGCATATGTGATGAAGAGCTTTTATTTCCTTCAAACAGGTTTTGCACGTTAATACCAGGCTATAGAAATGTAAAACTTCTTTGAAGTAGATGAAATGCAGATAAGTTGGAAGTCAACTTTAGGCAAGATGTGTCAAAAGGGTGCCAATCTTATGTCATTGAGACATGCCCAAAAACTGCCCACACAGGTCCTTACACAATACTTTATAGATGCACACTTCAGAGGCATAGATAAGGGGAGGTTAGTAACCCCTCCCCCCAGAGCATCCTGCCCAAGTGCTTAGTAACAGTGCTGGCCAGGTGAGAGGCAGGGTGATCTGTGCAGCCAGCCAATTTGCAGTGACTGTGATGTAATATGCCCATACAGCACCTGCATTGTCCCAGGCTGCTTTATTGCACAATTTTCTGCCAAAGTACTTAATGTTGCCCACAAGATGTCCTCGGTCTACCAGGTTGAATGATGCCCAGAGTCAACCCAGAAAACTGATGAGGTGCTGTGAATGTAGGGTGTCATAGGCTCAACCTCTAAAAGCCTAAATACTGCACCCTTTATTTACAGTATATTTATGCAGAAAGCTACATCAATATCATTGCATTAGTACTGATCTCTGCAACTGGAGGGCTACCTACCTCTGGGTGAAGACATATGGCTTGGCTATACTAAAAACTTTGGAAAAAGATAAGTAAAATAAGTAAAGTAAAAAGGTAAAAGTAAGCAAGCAGAAAAAAAGTAATGTAAAAAAGTAAAAGTAAGTAACAGTAAGTAAAAAAAAAAAGCATATACAACTGGGGTGAGGGTGATTCTGGGGGGTTTGGTTATATGCTCCTTGGAGGCTGAGCCTGGCGTTAAGCTTTAATATGAAAATATATATCTGCTGTAGCGTCCTTTTTAGTATAGGTCTGGGGGAGTTGGTTATACGGTCATGGGCTGAGAACATATCTGCTGTAGGGTCTTTTTTTTCTTCCCCCCCACATCCAGCAGCATTAACTGACCCTTTCTTTGCTCCCTTGCCACTTTGTCCAGGCACCAGGATCAAAATGAAATACTGAGGACTTCTAGGTAATGGTGAATACGTAACTTATTCCTCCTCTCCTATGTGAAAGTAGTGGTGCTTTGTGATTAGCCCAGCAAAGTTACATGCTGGCAGGGAGGGCACCCGTACTTCTATCTAAGTTCTAAGGAGGCTGTGTAGAGCTTACAAAGGGCTCTCTTCCACCAGTCCCAGTGGTGTAAAGGAGCAGCGTAAAGAAAGATAAGCGCATGTGGTTGGGGAAAGGAGAATGTGGAGGTAAAGAGGATCCAGGGGCGCATGCGCGGAGGCGGCTGAGGCGGTAATGTCTGGCTGAAGCTCTGCTTCTGACAGGAAGATAACCACATTAAACAGAGGACTATTGATCACAAAATTCAACTCAATTTGCCCTAAAAGGTAGCTAAAACAGTCAGGAATACGGCAGTATGGTTTTAGTTGGGAACCGGCACAAAATTAAAACTAAATCCCTTAAAGAGACACTGTCCCGCTCTCCTGTTAAAATGGCAGCAGCTATAGCTAATACCTCAGCTGCTGCAGGTTGTAATGTTCCGGTACCTTTGGTACCCTAAATTACACTTTCCACAAGTGTATGCGCCCCACCATTTACTTTTGGAAAGGTGCGCATACACCTTTAAGACTGGAGCTGTCATCACTCAGCGCCGGACTAGATGGCTATTTAAGGCGTCGGTTCTCACTCACATGTGTTCGTTCAAACACCCTTACCTGGATGCTAACCTTGCTTGAAGCTTCCATGCTTGCAAGCTTACTTCGCTGACGGAACCTCGCTGCGCTGATCCCTGTATCCCGCTATTGGATCATCCGCCTCTCCTGAACCACCCTTCGGCTGTATCGCTAATAGTGCTAAGTACCCCGCAGGGGAATTCTCTATAAACTTATACTAAGCTTACACTATCTAGCTCTGCATAGTAAAGACTGTTTATCACATCTGCATAACTAGATTGCTAGCTCTTGAGACTACTGCTACTTTTCTGCACTGGGTTGATCTCTTTTGTATGTCTACCTGCTATTCTATCATCTGCTATCATACAACATTGCTAAACCTTCCTGCATCCATCTGCTACTGTCTCACCTTCAAGTGTCTATCACCTACCACCTCCACTCAACCTATCCCTCAACCTTCATCATTGTGTTACCACATACATAAAGTCATTCTAGGAACCAGCTTGCTAATTGTGTGTATTTACTGGCTGAAATAAGACCTTCCACACATGATGAGTCATTGAGGTTGGGAATGGTATCTCAGCATATCTCTTACATGACTACTGACGTGGAACTACTTCTGCAGCTGAAAATCCACACCATATAAGAAACGCAGAAGCGTTACAGATTGAACGAACCTAAAAATGGATTCAGCAGAAATAACCACTCAGGTGACACAATTAAAACAGCAAGTATCTGCGTTAATACACGCACTTGCTGAATTAAAAGAAGACAATCAGGCTCTGTCGCAGCAGGTAATTAGACTGACACAACTTACCTCTGCTCAGTCCCCTGAACCCAAGATAAATCCCCCTTTGGTATTTACAGGCGATCGCAAAAAATTTCGCGAATTTAAAAACGCATGTGAGTTACTTTTTTTGCTAAAACCTCGTACCTACCTTACTGATCACATTAAGGTTTGTACTATTAAGTCTTACCTATCAAACGATCCTCGAGCCTGGGCAGATTCTCTTTTTGAGAAAAACGACCAGCTTCTCAACTCCTATGCCTTGTTCCTGGCAGAGCTCACTAGCCTATATGATGACCCCAATAGGCAGAGTACTGCTGATCTTCAGTTAAGATCCTTGAAACAAGGAAGGAGGCCTGTAGAAGACTTTGTCGCAGAGTTCAAGAGATGGACCCTTGATTCAGAATGGAATGATGCATCTCTGAAAACCCAATTTAGGCTTGGCCTATCAGAAGCCGTTAAGGACGAGCTCGCCCGAGCGGATCTGCCAAAAACCCTGGATGCACTAATACAACTCTGTATTACCATAGATAGAAGACTACGAGAAAGAAAGGCTGAAAAGATGAGAATGCCATTATCCGTTTCCTCTCGGAGTCTGGCCGTTGACCCCGTTCCTATGGAGATAGGAACCATACGCCCACCGCTATCAACTATGGAAAAAGCCAAAAGACGAAATGAAAATCTCTGCTTGTACTGTGCATCCCCGGATCACAAGATAAACGTCTGTCCCCTAGTCAACAAAAAGAAGGGTGAGTGTTCACATGTCTCCCTAGGAGGATTGACAACTTCATTCACTAACCCCTACATTTCTGTTTTTTTGACATTACAGTGGGACCAGAACAGGATTACTACTAAGGCCATGATTGACACAGGATCTTGTGGAAATTATATGGATATATGTTTTGCTGCTTTAAATAAAATTCCTATTATTTCTAAACTCAAACCTGTCTCAGTAAGTCTTATTACCGGTGTTCCGTTATCCTCTGGTCCGATCACCGATCAGACACAAGCACTTCTAGTCACTATTAACGAGTCTCATAGGGAGACTTCTACCTTCGATTTAATACCATCACCCCACTTTCCCATTGTGTTGGGACTTCCCTGGTTGCACACACACACCAACCAACCATAGATTGGTTCCCTTCTTGTTATTGCGAGGAAACGTGTAACCTCCGTTTTCCGGGAAGATCCTGTCTGTGGTGACAGATGAGATTGCACCACTATGTTATCAGGATCTTTCTGAGGTTTTTCTTGAGAAAAATGCTCAAGCATTACCTCCTCATCGAGACTATGATTGTAGCATTGATCTACTCCCAAATAGCAAATTGCCGTTCGGTCATGTTTATCCCCTTTCACAGGATGAACTTGCCCATCTCAAAACCTATTTGGATGAGAACTTGGAAAAAGGTTTTATTAGACCTTCCACTTCTTCCACAGCAGCAGGACTCTTTTTTGTTCGCAATAAAGATTCAAGTCTCAGACCTATCATCGACTACAGGAAATTGAATGCTATCACAATAAAAGATCGCTATCCTCTACCGCTTATCCCTGAGCTCATTGAGCAGGTGCGTGGAGCTACCTATTTTTCAAAATTAGACCTGAAAGGAGCATACAATCTCATTCGAATCCGTGATGGACACGAGTGGAAGACTGCATTCAGAACTAGATACGGATTGTTCGAATATCTTGTGATGCCATTCAGCCTATGCAATGCCCCTGCAGTTTTCCAACGATTTATAAACGATATTTTTAAAGACTTACTAGATGTCTGTGTTGTGGTATATCTGGACGATATACTTATATATTCACGGACCCTGTCTGAACACATAAGACATGTAAGACTTGTATTATCGAGATTGCTTGCTCATAATCTTTATGTGAAGCTGAAGAAATGCTTGTTCCATAAAGATGAGGTACTCTTTCTAGGCTACATCATATCCAAAACAGGAATCGAGATGGACATGAGTAAAATATCCTGCATTCAGGATTGGCCTACACCAACTACACGCAAGGCGCTACAGCGATTCCTGGGATTTGCAAATTTCTACAGGAAGTTCATAAAAAACTTTTCTGCTATTGTGAGACCCCTCACACAGCTCACTAGCATAAAAATACCATTTAAATGGTCAGAAGAAGCAAATAAGGCTTTCCACTTGTTAAAGACAAGGTTTACTTCCGCTCCCATATTACGCCATCCAGACCCATCCCTCCAATACATTCTGGAGGTAGATGCGTCAAACATGGCAGTAGGAGCAATACTCTCCCAACGACCTACCCACACTTCACCACTTCATCCAGTCGCTTTTTTTTCTAAATCCCTGAGCAGTCCCGAGATAAATTACCCCGTGGGTGAAAAGGAACTGCTTGCTATAAAATTGGCTCTGGAGAATTGGCGACATTTACTCGAAGGCACCCAACTACCAATAATTATATACACGGACCATAAAAACCTCCAATATCTTCAGACTAGCAAAACTCTCTCGCATCGACAGGTACGATGGTCACTATTCTTTCTAAGGTTTAACTTCCTAGTGACCTACACACCTGCAGATAAGAACAAAAAGGCGGATGCACTATCACGACTAACTGAAGAAAACTACTTTGAAATCCCTTCCGTTCCTATAATACCTCACAAACGCATTATTGGAGTTGTCCGTTCCTTAAAGGAAGAGGTTCTGCATGGTATAAGTTTGGATTCACCCCCACCACAACTAAATACTGATGCAGAAGGCTTTCTCTACTACAACGACAAACTTTACATACCACCTACCCTACGCACCAAGATCTTGGAATTATCGCATGATGTGCCTATGGCAGGACATATGGGTATGACAAAGACTTTCAATTTGATTTCTCGACAATTCTGGTGGCCTGACATGAAAACATCTATACAAAAATTCATCTCTTCATACAATGTCTGTGCCAGGTCCAAAATTGACACTACGAGACCATCCGGTCTACTATGCAGTCTACCAATACCCCAAACTCCATGGGAGGTTTTGTCATTGGACTTCATCGTAGAATTGCCTCCTTCCAAAGGATTTAATTCCATCTTGGTGTCAGTGGACCATCTGACAAAGATGGCACATTTCATTGCTATTCGCAGACTACCTTCGTCCAAACAAACGGCAGAACTCCTGATGAAACATGTCTTCAGATTACATGGTATCCCAAAAACTCTTCTGTCTGACCGTGGATCCCAATTTATTTCTAAATTCTGGCAAGAACTATGTCACATACTACGGATTGAGCGGAAGCTCACTTCTCCTTACCATCCGCAGACCAACGGACAGACTGAAAGAGTCAACCAATGCATCGAGCAGTATTTACGTTGTTACACTTCTTACCAACAGGATGATTGGTTGGATCTTCTCCCCCTGGCAGAATTTGCCTACAACAACGCAACTCACAGTACAACCAAGCAGAGTCCGTTCTACTTGAACTATGGGTTCCATCCCTCTATTCTCCCTCCACGCATCCTTCCTTCAAATAACCCAGTAGCCTCAGACTATCTTACCCAAATAAAGGATTCTCTGGGTTTACTAAATACTACCATTGCACACGCTCACAGTCAACAAAAGAAGTACTATGATCTTCGTAGAAGACCTTCTCCACAGTATACTATCGGGGACCTCGTTTGGCTCTCAACAAAAAACTTGAGACTGAAGATCCCTAGCAAAAAGCTTGGACCTCTGTTCTTGGGACCTTTCCCAATCAAGAAACTTATTGGAAAAGCTGCAGTGCAGCTTACATTGCCAATGGACCTAAAAATCCATCCCATTTTCCATGTGTCGCTACTAAAACCCCATGTTCCGGACCAAGGAATAAGGCCTAATATTCCACCTCCCCCTCCTGTACAAGTTGAAGGTGGAGAAGAATACGAGATAAAAGAGATTCTGGATTCTCGTATCTACAGAAGAAGACTTCAGTACTTGGTTAGATGGAAGAACTATGGGCCCCAAGACGACACCTGGCTAAACACCTCTGACATACATGCCCCTAGATTAATCCGCAATTTTCATGCGAGATACCCAGACAAACCAGCTCCAGAGGCCTTCAGGAGCAGGCCTTAAGGGGGGGGTATTGTAATGTTCCGGTACCTGTGGTACCCTAAATTACACTTTCCGCAAGTGTATGCGCCCCACCATTTACTTTTGGAAAGGTGCGCATACACCTTTAAGACTGGAGCTGTCATCACTCAGCGCCGGACTAGATGGCTATTTAAGGCGTCGGTTCTCACTCACATGTGTTCGTTCAAACACCCTTACCTGGATGCTAACCTTGCTTGAAGCTTCCATGCTTGCAAGCTTACTTCGCTGACGGAACCTCGCTGCGCTGATCCCTGTATCCCGCTATTGGATCATCCGCCTCTCCTGAACCACCCTTCGGCTGTATCGCTAATAGTGCTAAGTACCCCGCAGGGGAATTCTCTATAAACTTATACTAAGCTTACACTATCTAGCTCTGCATAGTAAAGACTGTTTATCACATCTGCATAACTAGATTGCTAGCTCTTGAGACTACTGCTACTTTTCTGCACTGGGTTGATCTCTTTTGTATGTCTACCTGCTATTCTATCATCTGCTATCATACAACATTGCTAAACCTTCCTGCATCCATCTGCTACTGTCTCACCTTCAAGTGTCTATCACCTACCACCTCCACTCAACCTATCCCTCAACCTTCATCATTGTGTTACCACATACATAAAGTCATTCTAGGAACCAGCTTGCTAATTGTGTGTATTTACTGGCTGAAATAAGACCTTCCACACATGATGAGTCATTGAGGTTGGGAATGGTATCTCAGCATATCTCTTACATGACTACTGACGTGGAACTACTTCTGCAGCTGAAAATCCACACCATATAAGAAACGCAGAAGCGTTACACAGGTGTGCCTGTACACCCTGTGAGGCCTGCCCAGTGTTCCATCTCTCCTCAGATTTCTGGGTCACTCTCTCATCAGTTTCACCACAGTTTATCCTCACAGGGAAATGTAAACATTGTGACAGAATCTCCAGCACTGTTACAACAGATGGAAAATAGGTTTCAAAAACTATTATCCCAAACGTCCGACCACGTTACAAATAGCCTCACTAAGGAAATTAGAGATTTGGGCTTTAGAATATCTGACCTTGAAACCAGAGTGGATGATATAGAAAACGATACCCAAACTTATACTGCAGAAAAAGAATCTCTTAAGGAGGAAAATCTTTCACTACAATATCGCCCTGAAGATTTTGAACATAGGGTTTGGTGCTCTAATCTGCGCATTAGGGGCATCCCTGAATCTGTCACTGACTTACAAGCCACTATGTTGGCACTTTTTCAAGATTTACAGCCCACTATTCCAGCAGACCACCTGGAAATGGACAGAGTCCACCGAGCACTTACACAGAAAAAACCTGTCGGTCCGCCTCGCAACATGTCTGCAGCAAGGGGAAAAAATGTTCTGAACTTTCAAGGTCATACTTATCAAATCTTCGCAGACATCTCCTCAATCACCATTAACAGGCGAAGAGCCCTGAAACCGCCGCTTCTAATACTGAAGCAACACCATATTTCTTATCAATGGGGTTTCCCCTTTTCCATTCGCTTCACTTTCCAAGGTACTAAATATGTATGCCGCACAGCTGAAGACCTACAGTCTACGCTTCATGATCTACAGTTAATTGAATCACCGCCTGTCAGTGGTAACTCTCATCGCAGATCATCTTCGAATTCCCCACAGAATCATCCCAGAGAGAATGAGAAGAAAGGCAAACAAACTCCAAACAAGCGCGGCCGTTTCATCTCTCCTACACCTGATCCAGCGAAATGAGTTATTTCAATCTATCTTGTGGCTATGCCCTCTTGATAGTGCTCCTGCTTATTTCAACTTCTTGCATAAATGCTTGTCATTTTTCAGTAACCCTTTCCTTGCAGGATCCTTTTTTCTCTTTTTTTCCCCCAATTTTTTTATAGTGAATATGCAACACTTTTTGTTTTACATAATTCGCTGATATTAGCTTTGACTTCTTTAAGCCCACATTTTTGGTTACATTTTTTGGATTTTTTCAAGCTATTTGTTATACCCCAGGTCAATAAACCCCATGCCACACCATCCTTTCTCCAGTTATACTAATATTATTTTTTGTATAGGCCCTTAGACCCCCTGTTAATCTGTTAAGCCCTCTTAGGGATCCTGAGGTGATATATCAAGGTCTATGGGCATAGTTTGGGCGTTTTCTTTTGCTTTGCCCTCATAGCTTATTATTGGTATTGTTTATCACGGTTAGGTTATCTGTCTCTGCCAGGGTTGCTCCGTGTGCTCCCACCGGTTACCCTCAGGAGTTTGCATATGAAAACGGAACTCCTGACGTTGGCCTCCTTTTCCTTAGTGGGGGACCTTTGTTCTCCCACTAACGGACATCTTATTTTCTTTTTATTTTCTTCTTTTTTCTTTGTAAATTTATATATGTCTTTATTTTACTATATGCTTTTAATTATCACTTTTTGTTCTTTTCTCCTCTCTGCTCCTTCTTCTTTTCCTCCCTTCTCTTTTGCTCTTAGCTTTGACCTCGGGCATAAAACTTTTACCTTTTGGACTTGTTATAAATG
This sequence comes from Pelophylax lessonae, assembly GCF_965119305.1. NCBI lineage: Eukaryota > Metazoa > Chordata > Amphibia > Anura > Ranidae > Pelophylax > Pelophylax lessonae. The sequence continues at coordinate 158,904,994 of NC_138773.1, forward strand.
TACATTTTAATGTCATAATGTTTACTAATACAAAATATTACTATTTTATCCCTGAATGTGCAGGGATTAAATAATCCGCATAAATGTACCAAAGCTTTCCGTACCTTTGCCTCCTTGAAATCCCACATTCTGTGTCTTCAGGAAACCCACTTCTCAATAAATTCTGCTAAATAAAGCTCATAATCCCTCTAAACATATCAAACTTAATATAGCGGACAATTCCTATTCTAGCAATCCTGTTAAAAATCTAGCTAACTTTAGATCTCATCTTGCTGCCCTTTATAACTCCAGAGGTTCTATGGTCCTTGACCGAGCAAATTCCTTTTTCTCTGACCTAAATCTTCCTACCATCCCTTCTCCACAACTAGATTTTTTAGATTCTCCCATTTCACAAGATGAAATATTAGCGGCTATCACAGAGGCGTAACTAGCACCTTCAGGGCCCTGGTGCAAGAAACCAAGAAGGGCCCCCCGACCTCCGGTCCTCGGTCCTTCCCTCCAAGCCCAGAGCCCTTCCCACTGGTCCCAGGAACCTTTATGGTGTCGCAGTGGATCCCTTGCACATGTTGTGCAGCGGACCTCCTTCCTGCAGTCTTGGGCCCGCCATGGTGGTGGAAGGCCAGGGCCTAGTCGCAAGTGCCACCTGGTAGTTCCGCCAGTGGTGTCAATGTCGACTGTGAATAGTGTCAGTCAGGAGAGCAGTGGATGTGGTCAGTAGAGCAGTGGATGTGGTCAGTAGAGCAGTGGACATGGTCAGTAGAGCAGTGGACATGGTCAGTAGAGCAGTGGACATGGTCAGTACAGCAGTGGACATGGTTAGTACAGCAGTGGACATGGTCAGTATGGCATTGGACATGGTCAGTATGGCAGTAAATGTGGTCAGTAGGGCAGTGGACATGGTCAATATGGCAGTGGACATGGTCAGTAGAGCAGTGGACATGGTTAGTACAGCATTGGACATGGTCAGTATGGCAGTAGATGTTGTCAATATGGCAGTAAATGTGGTCAGTAGGGCAGTGGACATGGTCAATATGGCAGTGGACATGGTCAATACGGCAGTGGACATGGTCAATATGGCAGTGGACATGGTCAGTAGAGCAGTGGACATGGTTAGTACAGCATTGGACATGGTCAGTATGGCAGTAGACGTTGTCAATATGGCAGTAAATCTGGTCAGTAGGGCAGTGGACATGGTCAATATGGCAGTGGACATGGTCAGTAGGGCAGTGGACATGGTCAGTAGGGCAGTGGACATGGTCAGTATGGTAGTAGACATAGTCAGTAGGACAGTAGACATTGTCAGTAGGGCAGTGGACATGGTTAGTATGGCAGTGGAAAGGTCAGTATGGCAGTAGACATGGTCAGTAGGGCAGTAGACATGGTCAGTAGGGCAGTGGAAAGGTCACTATGGCAGAAGACATGGTCAGTAGGGCAGTAGCCATAGTCAGTAGGACAGTAGACATTGTCAGTAGGGCAGTGGAAAGGTCAGTATGGCAGTAGACATGGTGAGTAGGGCAGTAGACATGGTCAGTAGGGCAGTAGACATGGTCAGTATGGCAGTGGAAAGGTCACTATGGCAGAAGACATGGTCAGTAGGGCAGTAGCCATAGTCAGTAGGACAGTAGACATTGTCAGTAGGGCAGTGGAAAGGTCAGTATGGCAGTAGACATGGTGAGTAGGGCAGTAGACATGGTCAGTAGGGCAGTAGACATGGTCAGTATGGCAGTGGAAAGGTCACTATGGCAGAAGACATGGTCAGTAGGGCAGTAGACATAGTCAGTAGGGCAGTAGACATAGTCAGTAGGGCAGTAGACATGGTCATCAGAGCAGTGGACGTGGTCAGTATGGCAGTGGACGTGGTCAGTATGGCAGTGGTTGGGGCCAGAAGTTTTAAATTTTTGTTATTTTGTTTTTTTTTTATTATTTTTTACCATTTTATTTTACATTTTTATTTTTTTGTTTTTACAATTTTATTTTTAATTTTTTTTACAATTTTTTAGGAGCTCCATTTTTGGAGCTTTACTGAGATATCAGGGGGAGAGGGGATGCCGGTAGTGCTGTGGGGGAGTGGGGGATTTTGAGCTCCTCGTTCTCCACCAACATCCTCCCACTAAACTTGCCACACACAGTTACTGTACACCTTCTGTATTAGGGTGCCTCAATCTGGGTGAGGGAGCACAGGGGGCACCTTCAGAAGGGGGGGCGGTGTGATGTGGAGGGGGAGCGTGGAGGACAGTATGAGGGGGCAGTGTGATTTTAGGGGGTCAGTGAGTTGGGAGGGGCCAATGCGGCTGGAGGGTGGGGCAGTGTGACCGGAGAGAAGCAATGTGATGGGAAGGGAGCAGTGTGATGGGAGGGGGGGCAGTGAAGGGCAGTATGGGGGGGGCAGTGTGACAGGAAGGGGCAGTATAGGGGGACAGCATTAAGGAGGGGGGCAGTGGGGGGCAGTATGGGGGGACAGCATGATGGGAGGGGGGCAGTGGAGGGCAGTATAGGGGACAGTGTGCCAGGGGGGCAGCATAATGGGAGGGAGGCAGTGGTGGGAAGTATAGGGGGACAGTGTGCCAGTATGGGGGGGCAGCATGATGGAAGGGGGACAGCATGATGGGAGGGGGGCAGTGGAGGGCAGTATAGGGGGACAGTATGCCAGGAGGAGGTAGTGGAGGGCAGTATAGGGGGACAGTGTGCCAGGAGGGGGCAGTGGAGGGCAGTATAGGGGGACAGTGTGCAAGGAGGGGGCAGTATAGGGGGACAGTGTGCCAGGTGGGGTCAGTATAGGGGGACAGTGTGCCAGGTGGGGTCAGTATAGGGGGACAGTGTGCCACGTGGGGACAGTGTGCCAGATGGGGGCAGTATAGGGGGACAGTGTGCCAGGTGGGGGCAGTATAGGGGGACAGTGTGCCAGGTGGGGACAGTGTGCCAGATGGGGGCAGTATAGGGGGACAGTGTGCCAGATGGGGGCAGTATAGGGGGACAGTGTGCCAGGTGGGGGCAGTATAGGGGGACAGTGTGCCAGGTGGGGGCAGTATAGGGGGACAGTGTGTCAGGTGGGGGCAGTATAGGGGGACAGTGTGCCAGGTGGGGGCAGTATAGGGGGACAGTGTGCCAGGTGGGGGCAGTATAGGGGGACAGTGTGCCAGGTGGGGGCAGTATGGGGGGACAGTGTGCCAGGTGGGGGCAGTATAGGGGGACAGTGTGTCAGGTGGGGGCAGTATGGGGGGACAGTGTGTCAGGTGGGGGCAGTATAGGGGGACAGTGTGCCAGGTGGGGGCAGTATAGGGAGACAGTGTGTCAGGTGGGGGCAGTATGGGGGGACAGTGTGTCAGGTGGGGGCAGTATAGGGGGACAGTGTGCCAGGTGGGGGCAGTATGGGGGGACAGTGTGCCAGGTGGGGGCAGTATAGGGGAACAGTGTGCCAGGTGGGGACAGTGTGCCAGGTGGGGGCAGTATAGGGGGACAGTGTGTCAGGTGGGGGCAGTATAGGGGGACAGTGTGTCAGGTGGGGGCAGTATAGGGGGACAGTGTGCCAGGTGGGGGCAGTATGGGGGACAGTGTGCCAGGTGGGGGCAGTATAGGGGGACAGTGTGTCAGGTGGGGGCAGTATGGGGGGACAGTGTGTCAGGTGGGGGCAGTATAGGGGGGCAGTGTGTCAGGTGGGGGCAGTATGGGGGGGACAGTGTGTCAGGTGGGGGCAGTATGGGGGGACAGTGTGTCAGGTGGGGGCAGTATAGGGGGACAGTGTGTCAGGTGGGGGCAGTATAGGGGGACAGTGTGCCAGGTGGGGGCAGTATAGGGGGACAGTGTGTCAGATGGGGGCAGTATGAGGGGACAGTGTGTCAGGTGGGGGCAGTATGGGGGGACAGTGTGTCAGGTGGGGGCAGTATGGGGGGACAGTGTGTCAGGTGGGGGCAGTATGGGGGGACAGTGTGTCAGATGGGGGGACAGTGTGCCAGGTGGGGGCAGTATAGGGGGACAGTGTGCCAGGTGGGGGCAGTATGGGGGGACAGTGTGCCAGGTGGGGGCAGTATAGGGGGAAAGTGTGTCAGGTGGGGGCAGTATGGGGGGACAGTGTGCCAGGTGGGGGCAGTATGGGGGGACAGTGTGTCAGGTGAGGGCAGTATAGGGGGACAGTGTGTCAGATGGGGGGGACAGTGTGCCAGGTGGGGGCAGTATAGGGGGACAGTGTGCCAGGTGGGGGCAGTATGGGGGGGACAGTGTGCCAGGTGGGGGCAGTATGGGGGGACAGTGTGCCAGGTGGGGGCAGTATGGGGGGGACAGTGTGCCAGGTGGGGGCAGTATGGGGGGGACAGTGTGCCAGGTGGGGGCAGTATAGGGGGAAAGTGTGTCAGGTGGGGGCAGTATGGGGGGACAGTGTGTCAGGTGAGGGCAGTATAGGGGGACAGTGTGCCAGGTGGGGGCAGTATAGGGGGACAGTGTGCCAGGTGGGGGCAGTATGGGGGGGACAGTGTGCCAGGTGGGGGCAGTATGGGGGGGACAGTGTGCCAGGCGGGGGCAGTATAGGGGGAAAGTGTGTCAGGTGGGGGCAGTATGGGGGGACAGTGTGCCAGGTGGGGGCAGTATGGGGGGGACAGTGTGCCAGGTGGGGGCAGTATGGGGGGACAGTGTGCCAGGTGGGGGCAGTATGGGGGGGACAGTGTGCCAGGTGGGGGCAGTATGGGGGGACAGTGTGCCAGGCGGGGGCAGTATAGGGGGAAAGTGTGTCAGGTGGGGGCAGTATGGGGGGACAGTGTGTCAGGTGGGGGCAGTATGGGGGGACAGTGTGTCAGGTGGGGGCAGTATGGGGGGACAGTGTGCCAGGTGGGGGCAGTATGGGGGGACAGTGTGTCAGGTGGGGGCAGTATGGGGGGACAGTGTGTCAGGTGGGGGCAGTATGGGGGGACAGTGTGTCAGGTGGGGGCAGTATGGGGGGACAGTGTGTCAGGTGGGGGCAGTATGGGGGGACAGTGTGTCAGGTGGGGGCAGTATGGGGGGACAGTGTGTCAGGTGGGGGCAGTATGGGGGGACAGTGTGTCAGGTGGGGGCAGTATAGGGGGAGCACTGCAGCATGATGGCAGAGGGGCAGTATGGGGCCGGGGGGGGGGGGGAGAAGAGTGATAGCACGACACCTGGAACTCGCTGGGCAGTGTGGGGCCTCGGGACAGGGAGAATTTCTCCTACCTTGCCCAGTGCTAGGAACAGCCATAAGTCAGTCAAGAAGCGGGAGCCGGAGTCGGGGGGCGGAGCTGGGAGGCGGTCCCAGGTACGGATGACTGTTTATCACCGGCGTCCACCCCTGCCTCACTGCATCAGCCTCCTCTGTATATTGGAGGATCGGCAAGGCTGAGGGCGGTGCAGGCAGACACAGACTGCTTTTTAGAAGACTAAAACAGCCAGGCAGCCTCCTCTTAGCAACCGCCCGGCCGCTGTAGACACCTCCCCCTCCCTCCCCGCGCAGTGCAGCACAACGATCGGGGAGGGCAGCCACAATACTAGCCACTAGCCAGAACAGTTAGGTGGACGGACGGGCCCCTCACGCCGCGGTAAGGGAACGGGGGCTGGCGGGCCCCCCCTCAGGTGGCGGAACTCCAGGGCCCGGTCGCAAGCGCGACCGCTGCGACCCTGATAGTTCCGCTACTGGGCTATCAAATCATTGAAACCTAATAAAAGACAGAGTCCAGATGGGTTTTATACATTATATTACCAAACGTTTTCCTCTACTTTGACTCCTCTTTTGGCTAATGCTTTCAATTCCCTTCTATATGGTGCATCCTTTAGAGGGGTGTTGCCATTTTTTACTTAAGAGATAGGATAACCGGATTATAGCAGATCTTTGATGGAGGACAGACTCACACAGGCACCATGCTTTAGTTTTCTCAGGAACACACACTGCAGTTTCTGCTGCCTCTTTTTTCTCTTTTTTTTTTTCTTTCTTAGTGAGTGCAACTTTATTTAAACACTTCCTGGTTAACAAACAGACAACATATTCATATCACTGTAGATCAATGGATAAGCTGTATAAGGGCATATAAACAAAATGTCGTATATCTTAACACCCCCACTTGCTCTTATACTGCTTATGAAAAATAGTTTAGTACAGTTACATCATTTTACTCTCTATACTCCAAAAATATAACTCACAAATCTATCAAGCTTAAACTTTGTTATTGGTTTAGTCATAACATCAGCTACCATTTTATCCGTAAAACAATACTCAAGATCTATCTTGCCTTCACTCAGAATAGACCTAAGGAAATGGAATTTAATGTCAATATGTTTGCATCTTTGATGGTAAACTGGGTTCTTTGCGAGAGCTATCGCACTCTGATTGTCTTCAAAAATCTTCACTGGCTCAAACTGACATTCACTGTCCAATTCTCTCAGCAGTTGTGCAAGATATAGACTCTCCTGTGTGGTTGCAGCTAATGCTATATATTCAGCTTCACATGAAGATAGTGCAACTGTTGGTTGTTTCTTTGATTTCCAAGAAATCAGAGGTCCATTTTCAGTCAGGCTAAAACAATATCCTGTTGTGCTTCTCCTATCAATCTGGTCTGAGGCCCAACTGGCATCACTATACGCCTCTAGTTTTAACTTCTCTTTACATTTTCTGTAGCATAGTTCAAAATTGACAGTTCCTTTCAAATATCTCAGTACGTGTTTGGCCGTGATCATGTGTTGTACACTTGGTTGTGAAAAGTGTTGTGACAGTTTGCTTATAGTCCAACTCAAATCCGGTCTTGTACACGTAGCCACATAAATCAAACTGCCTACTATCTCCCGATAGCTTTTTACATCTGCAAGTTCACTTTTGTCGTCGAAATCTAATTTTTGTTCACAAGGAGTAGATCTCGGTTTACAATCTGACATACCAAATCTTTCTATCATTTTCAAAATGTATCTCTTCTGATTCATCTTCACCGTTTCACTAGTCTGTCTAAAATCAATGCCCAAAAAATAGTTCAGTTTTCCAAGATCCTTCATTTTGAATTTTGTCGCAAGTGTTGACTTCACATCATTGAGTAGTTTTTCATTGCTTGCAGCAATGATGAGATCATCCACCCATATTAGTAATATTGCTTGTTCATCTCTGTTCTGTTTGACATATACACAATGGTCTACAGAATTTTGTATAAATGCATTTGAACATAAATAATCATGTAGCATCTTGTTCCAGTTTCTTCCCGATTGCTTAAGACCATACAGTGACTTTTTTAGTTTGAGAACTAGCTTTTTATTTGTGTCATCTTTGATCTCAAAACCTTCTGGTTGGTCTATATATATATCACAATTAGGGATGATCGAACGGTTCGGGTCGACCATCGGTTCGACCCGAACATTGGATGTTCGATATTCGGCCGAATACCGAACTTTTTGCGGCAAAAGTTCGGTATTCGGCCACCAGAACCGCCCAAAATGCACTGGGACAGGAACTGGGCTTTAAAAGCCCGTGATTGGCCCAGAAACGTCTGCAAAAGCCAATGAGGGGGCAGGAGTCTCCTAGGAACGTGATTGGAGTGACTACGGGGACCAGAGGCCAATCAGGAGTGAATACGCCCCACACTATATAAGATGGCCCCGCCTAACCCCTAGCACAGTTATCCAGAGCCTGTTGAAGAGAGTTGAAGCAGTTCTGTCTGACTCCTGCTTGCTACACTACATTTCCTATATATCGAGTGGTTCTAAAGCTCCATATAGCAGAATTGTATTTAGCTTACAGCCAGTGTAGTTAGATACAGCGATTGTGCTGGTTCTTAGAGTTAAAAAAAAAAAAAAAAAAAAAACTTAAGGGACAGTGTCAGTCTTCTGCTGTATGGAGCTTTCTATTTAGTGGAAAGGGATATCTAGTGTAGTTAGGGAACTTTGTACTACATTAGTTAGATTTGAAAATTTAGTTTCTGTAGGGAAAGTGTGAGGGTTCTGTTTAGTGAGCACGTGGCACAGTGCTGCTGTATCACAGCAGGTATACGTGCTTGCTAGGCAGCAAAATACAGTGACAACTTAACGCCTGTTGTTCAAAGCGTTAGGTGCACTGTACAAAAGCCTTTGCAACTGTGCGTGACACGCAACTGCTGTGCTGTATCCAGCGACAACTGTGGGTCGCATAGCAGTGTGCGTTTTTCACCGCACACAGTTGCCAACGCATCAGTGACAACCTAACGCCTGTTGTTCAAAGCGTTAGGTCCACTGTGCAAAAGGCTTTGCTACTGTGCGTGAACCGCAACTGCTGTGCTGTATCCAGCGACAACTGTGGGTCGCATAGCAGTGTGCGTTTTTCACCGCACACAGTTGCCAACGCATCAGTGACAACTTAACGCCTGTTGTTCAAAGCGTTAGGTGCACTGTACAAAAGCCTTTGCAACTGTGCGTGACACGCAACTGCTGTGCTGTATCCAGCGACAACTGTGGGTCGCATAGCAGTGTGCGTTTTTCACCGCACACAGTTGCCAACGCATCAGTGACAACCTAACGCCTGTTGTTCAAAGCGTTAGGTCCACTGTGCAAAAGGCTTTGCTACTGTGCGTGAACCGCAACTGCTGTGCTGTATCCAGCGACAACTGTGGGTCGCATAGCAGTGTGCGTTTTTCACCGCACACAGTTGCCAACGCATCAGTGACAACTTAACGCCTGTTGTTCAAAGCGTTAGGTGCACTGTACAAAAGCCTTTGCAACTGTGCGTGACACGCAACTGCTGTGCTGTATCCAGCGACAACTGTGGGTCGCATAGCAGTGTGCGTTTTTCACCGCACACAGTTGCCAACGCATCAGTGACAACCTAACGCCTGTTGTTCAAAGCGTTAGGTCCACTGTGCAAAAGGCTTTGCTACTGTGCGTGAACCGCAACTGCTGTGCTGTATCCAGCGACAACTGTGGGTCGCATAGCAGTGTGCGTTTTTCACCGCACACAGTTGCCAACGCATCATTGAGAAATATGCCTGGTAGACCAAGAAAAGGCATACGTGGCCCTGCTGCGGAAAGGGGCACAGCTTCTAGGGTGTCTAGAGGCAGGGGTGGACGTGGTGGTCAGTCCTCAGCCAGGCCACCATTTGGATTGTTCTCCGGCAGTGGCCAAGCTATACGTCCACAGTATGTACAGGAGGTGGTGGACTATATGAACAAACCCTCATCATCGGCATCATCTGCAACTACAGTGACCCAGGCAGAGAAAAGTGGTCAGTCTTCTGCAGTTGTCAGAACAAATACAGATGAGTCCATGTCCACCTCATGTCCTCCCTTAGACCCAATTTCAGACATGGCAGAGGAGTCAGCTGAGCTGTTTGACCACAGTGTCGGCCATCTACTCCAGCCTGATGCTCAGTCCTTTATGGAGTCTGATGTTGGGTCTGAGTTTGAGGAGGAGGCAGAGCAAACAAGAGGGGAGAGCAGACGGCCCGCTCCATCTAAGGCCGCACCTGTTGTCTCCCAGGCCAGGCCTGATGCTCAGTCTTTGATAGAATCAGATGTTGGGTCTGAGGTTGAGGAGGAGGCAGAGCAAACAAGAGGGGAGAGCAGACGGCCCGCTCCATCTAAGGCCGCACCTGTTGTCTCCCAGGCCAGGCCTGATGCTCAGTCTTTGATGGAGTCAGATGTTGGGTCTGAGGTTGAGGAGGAGGCAGAGCAAGCAAGAGGGGAGAGCAGACGGCCTACTCCATCTAAGGCCGCACCTGTTGTCTCCCGGGCCACTATACACACCTCATCTTGCTGGGCCTTTTTTGAGACATCCCATGCAGATAAAACAGTTGCGATCTGCAAGATTTGTAAGAAGGGTATAAAACGTGGCAAAAATGTCAACCACCTGGGTACAAGCTGCCTAAACAGGCATTTGACAACCCACCACTCGGCCCGTTGGCAGGAGCATTTAAAGAACCCACAAAAGGGCCAAAGATTGGTCAGTCGGCCTCCTAGTTCTCCTCGCGCTCCTCCTCATGCTCCATCTGCTCCACCTGCTCCACCTGCACATCAGTCTGTTCCTGGCCCTGCTATAGTCACTCGTCACCTGTTGGCAGCCTCCACTGGCAGGGATGATGATATAGCAGGCAGTGTCGCATCTACCTCCAGCACACCACCAGCTGTATCATCTAGACGCCAAATTTCGATTCCACACATGCTGGAACGAAAAAAAATGTATACTCCCCGCCACCCACATGCCCAGCGTCTAAACAGTAGTTTGGCTAAACTACTGGCTCTGCAACTATTACCATTTAACCTGGTAGAGTCTGCTCCCTTCCGTGACTTCGCAAAATGTGCAGTTCCACAGTGGCAGGTGCCAAGTCGGCATTACTTTTCCCGTAAGGCCCTGCCATCCCTATACCAACATGTGGAAGGCAATGTAGTGTCATCCCTGGCCAAGTCAGTCAGCCGTAAGATACACTTGACGGCTGACACTTGGTCAAGCAAACATGGGCAGGGACGGTACATTTCTGTCACTGCTCACTGGGTGACACTGCTTGCCAGTGGAAGGGATTGTAGCCAGGGCTCGGTGCTGCAGCCAGTGTTGCCCCCACGTCTGCAAACAGCTGGTGGTGTCGCTGATCCGGGTAGATCGATCACTTCTACCCCCTCCTGCTCCTCCTCCTCTACCTCCTCCATGCCCTCCTCTGCAGAATGGTCCTTTGAATATGATGAGATACCACGTAAACGTTCAAAGGGCTATTCTATGTCTCAGGCCAAAAGGTGTCACGCAGTGCTGCAGCTTGTGTGTCTAGGGGACAGGCAGCACACTGCCCCTCAGATTCTTGGGGCTCTGCAGGCACAGGCCCAGAGGTGGTTGACACCACGCCAGCTGCAGCCAGGGATGGTGGTTACTGATAATGGGTCAAACCTCCTGGCCGCCCTTCGTCAGGGAAAGTTAACCCATGTGCCATGCCTGGCGCATGTCCTGAATCTCGTGGTACAGCGGTTTTTGAACTCGTACCCGGGAATGCAGGATGTGCTAAGGATGGCAAGAAGGGTGTGCAGTCACTTCAGGCGGTCGTACAGTGCCACTGCACGTTTGGCCGAAGTGCAGCGCGAGTTTCACCTGCCGGTACACCGCCTCATCTGTGACATGCCCACCCGCTGGAACTCCACCTTGGCTATGCTGCAGCGCCTGTACACGCAGCAGAGGGCCCTCAATGAATACCTATGCGAGTACGGCACCCGCACTGGCTCTGCGCGCCTGGGCTTCTTTTCACCACGGCAGTGGCTTTTGATTAAGGATGCATGCGCTGTCCTCTCGCCATTTGAGGAGGCCACAAGGATGGTCAGCCGGGACAGCGCATGCATCAGTGACACCCTACCGGTACTGTTTTTGTTGGAGCACACTCTGCGTGGCATTATGGACAGGGCACTGGAGGCAGAGCAGCAGGAGGAAGAGGAGGACTTCCTTGCCTCTCAAGGCCCCCTTTATCCTGAGAATCCTGACCCCATTATGCCTAGCTCCCAGAGGCCCGAGCAGGATCCAGGGGTGGAAGAGGAGGAGGAGGACGATTCTGCGGGAACTTTTGCAGGGTTTGAGGAGGAGGAGGAGGAAGACATGCGGCAATCTGCAAGGCCTAGTTTGACTCCCTCGGGACACTTTGGAGTAGTACGTGGCTGGGAGGAGGAGGAGCCCGTTGAAGATAATGTCGTTATGAGTGACCCCGAGGAGTCAGCTTCTCAGGCCTTCGCTAATTTGCGACGCATGGGAAACATCATGCTCCAGAGCCTGCGAAAGGACCCCAGAATCAAGGCCATTAAAGAGACTAACCACTATTGGTTGGCCACCCTACTTGACCCCCGGTACAAGTGTAAAGTCTCGGAGCTTTTCCCATCCACCCATAGAGTCCACAGGATCAAATCCCTTGAGGACAGTCTCAAGAGGAATCTGGTGAACATGTTCCCCGACTCCCGTAGGGTGCAGGGGCGGGGACAACCTACCATGGATTCTACTGGTGGTCACGAGAGGAGCGTTGGAGAAGGCGTGCGGTTGACGGATGCCTTTCGGTCTTTTTTTAGTCCTCACCGCCCAGGCCTCTCAGCTGCCACATCGCATCGACAGCGTCTGCATCACATGGTGGACGATTACGTGAGGGCACAAAGTGACACAGAGGGCTTTTCATGTGACGAATCCGATCCACTGGCATACTGGGTCTTAAGATTAGACCACTGGCCAGAACTGGCCCAGTATGCCATGGAGTTGTTGGCCTGCCCTGCTTCCAGTGTCCTATCGGAACGGGCATTCAGCGCAGCAGGAGGATTCGTCACAGACCATCGAACTAGACTCTCCACCGACTCAGTCGACCGTTTGACATTCATTAAGATGAATCAGTCGTGGATATCAAGCTTTGATGCACCTGATGCAGACCTTGTAGACTAGGCTATCGTTGTGATGTGGCAGTTGAGCCTCAGTTTAAGCCTGGACCATGGTGCCACCCTCAAACCCTCCTCTCATTCTCTTTACGTTCACAGAACCTCATTTTGGTTATGACAAAAACGACAATGTTTGCGCACCTGTTCCACAGGTGCACACCTTTACAATTTTTGGGCCTCCTTCAACACCAGCTCTTTGGGGTTAAGGTGGGGAGGCTATGCTAAAACAAAAACGACAATGTTTGCGCACCTGTTCCACAGGTGCACACCTTTACAATTTTTGGGCCTCCTTCAACACCAGCTCTTTGGGGTTAAGGTGGGGAGGCTATGCTAAAACAAAAACTACAATGTTTGCGCACCTGTTCCACAGGTGCACACCTTTACAATTTTTGGGCCTCCTTCAACGCCAGCTCTTTGGGGTTAAGGTGGGGAGGCTATGCTAAAACAAAAACGACAATGTTTGCGCACCTGTTCCACAGGTGCACACCTTTACAATTTTTGGGCCTCCTTCAACACCAGCTCTTTGGGGTTAAGGTGGGGAGGCTATGCTAAACAAAAACTACCATGTTTGCGAACCTGTTCCACAGGTGCACACCTTTACAATTTTTGGGCCTCCTTCAACACCAGCTCTTTGGGGTTAAGGTGGGGAGGCTATGCTAAAACAAAAACGACAATGTTTGCGCACCTGTTCCACAGGTGCACACCTTTACAATTTTTGGGCCTCCTTCAACACCAGCTCTTTGGGGTTAAGGTGGGGAGGCTATGCTAAACAAAAACTACCATGTTTGCGAACCTGTTCCACAGGTGCACACCTTTACAATTTTTGGGCCTCCTTCAACACCAGCTCTTTGGGGTTAAGGTGGGGAGGCTATGCTAAAACAAAAACGACAATGTTTGCGCACCTGTTCCACAGGTGCACACCTTTACAATTTTTGGGCCTCCTTCAACACCAGCTCTTTGGGGTTAAGGTGGGGAGGCTATGCTAAACAAAAACTACCATGTTTGCGAACCTGTTCCACAGGTGCACACCTTTACAATTTTTGGGCCTCCTTCAACACCAGCTCTTTGGGGTTAAGGTGGGGAGGCTATGCTAAAACAAAAACGACAATGTTTGCGCACCTGTTCCACAGGTGCACACCTTTACAATTTTTGGGCCTCCTTCAACACCAGCTCTTTGGGGTTAAGGTGGGGAGGCAATGCTAAACAAAAACTACCATGTTTGCGAACCTGTTCCACAGGTGCACACCTTTACAATTTTTGGGCCTCCTTCAAAGCCAGCTCTTTGGGGTTATGGTGGGGAGGCTCCGCCAACACCAAAACTACCATGTTTGCGCACCTGTTCCACAGGTGCACACCTTCATAATTTTTACGCCTTCTTCAACACCAGCTCTTTGGGCTTACAGTGGTATGGCTCCGCCAACACCCAAACAACAATTTTTGCGCACCTGTCACACAGATGCATATCATTGTAATTTTTTTCCTTACAAAGGCAATTATTGCTTTCATTACCAGCACTTTCATAGGGATATGGTGTCAAGGCATCGTCCGCACCACCAAATGCCCAATTTTTAAGCATCCTTTACTTCTATTCAAAGTCAAGAGACAACAGTATTCATCCAAAACATCTCTAATCTTGTTCACTCTGCACTACATTGTGGCCCCTACCCCTAACCCTCAATGTATCCGTGCATATATGTCTGTTTCTTGTGAGATTTCAAGTTAAAGTGCACCAAACACCATTTTACATGAAATAAAGTGCAATTACATACATCTTTGGACTTCTTGAAACATTTGGTAATAAAAGCCCCATTGTGGAAATACACCCGTTAATTATATGCACATTTAAAGAGACAGCACCTTTTTCCAAAAAAACCTCTAATCTTGTTCCCAGTGCACTGCATTATGTCCCCATCATACACATTGGCTGAGCCGTTGATTAGGAGCAAAAGAAAGGTGCGGTTAAGCAAAAAAGTCATTTTTGAAGGTTTGGTATGCTGTAATTCTGGTTCTGGACATGCTACAGAGCTGAAACTTCACAGGTACAACTTTTAGACCCCCCAGACACTAAATCCAAAGAAATCTCTTTTTTTTTTTTTTTTTTAATTTTTTCAATAATTGGCTATCTATCAAAAACGACAATTTTTAAGAACTTTTTTTTGTGTGATTAATAGTCCCTGGGGCATGACCCAGAACCCTAGGCACTTTTTAGGGGCATTTATTGGGTTTTAGGGCTTAAAAATGGTGTTTTTTGATTACAGAAGTTCGGGTCCCATTGATTTCAATGGGGTTCTGAAATCCGAACCGAACTTTCGTGAAGTTCGGGTGTTCTGGTCGAACCGAACTTTTCAAAAGTTCGATCATCCCTAATCACAATCAATTGGGGCATGTAAGTAAGCTGTCTTCACATCCATTTGATGCAAGATTAAATCATATTGTGCTGCCATTTGCATCAAAATGCGTAATGAAGTAAAATTCGCAGTTGGAGAAAAAGTTTCCATGTAGTCGGTTCCCTTTACTTGATTATAGCCTTTTGCCACAAATCTGGCTTTGTACGTTTCAGTTCCATCTGCATTGCTTTTTATTGCATACACCCATCTACCCCCCACTGAATGTTTGCCTTCTGGTAATGTGGTCAATTTGAAGGTATCATTCTCCTTTAGTGATTCCATCTCATCTTTCATTGCATTTAACCAACTTTGTGACTGGGGTGTTTCCATAGCTTCTCTGAAGGTCTGAGGTACATCATGTGCTCTATAGCAGTAATCTATGTTCATTAGTACCTCATCATCACCAACAGATTCTAGTACATAGTCATTTAAATACTGAGGAGTTTTTCTATTTCTTGTAGGGTATCTTGTACCATGGTCTTCATCTTTGTCCTCTACAATCTTCTCTAAAGAATCTGGGGTCTCATTAGTCATTGGACCTGATACAGGAATTACACTCCTTTCCTCATAGAAATCATCATTATTGTCCAACAGCTGAGTCTGAGTTTGTTTCTCGATTACATCCTTTTCAATGAATTTTACTAGTCTGTGCTTGAAGACTTTGCCAGTTTCAGGGTAATACACTAGGTAAGAAGGACTATTTTTGTCATATCCTACAAAAATTCCTTTTGTGCATTTTGGATCCAGCTTTTTCTTATCGTGTTTGTATGCAAAACATTCTGACCCAAAAATCTTCATTTTGATAAGTCTGGTTTCTTCCCTGTCAGTATGTTGTATGGCGTTTGCTTCAAACGATTGTTAAAACATCTATTTCGAATCATAGCTGCTGTCATCACTGCATATGTCCATAACTCTTTTGGTACTTTGCTCTCTATTAGCATACATCTTGCCATCTCTATCAGTGTTCTCCAGTTTCTTTCAGCTGTTCCATTTTGATGTGGTGAATAAGGTGCTGAAGTCTCATGTCTTATGCTCTTCTTTATGAGTAGTGACTGGAAGTCATTCGATGTGAATTCGGTACCATTGTCTGACCTCATTCTCTTGATGATCCCATAGGGGGCAGTATCAGCGATAAACTTCTCTGTGGCTAGAACTGTGTCACTCTTGTTTTTCAGAAAGTATACAAACACTGCACCAGAATAATCATCAGTGAATCCTATGACGTATTTGAATCCGTCCTTTGCAACTGGCTCTATAGGACCTGTTAAATCTGTGTGTACTAGTTCAAGTGGGTATTTTGCACGGGTGTCAGGCTCCCTGTTTCTACTCTGAGCAAATTTCCCTTGGATACAAATCTCACAATTCAGGTTGGACTTATCAACCTTACCTTGGATCTTCATTCCATCTACTAGATTCTGTAGTTTCAAGATATCATCGTAATTACAATGACCTAGGATTTCATGCCATGTCTGAATATCATAACAACCGTAACAACTGTCATCGCATTCCTTATAGGTGTTCAAATAGTAAAGCCTGTTGTATTTCTTTATAACAAATTTTGTACCATTCTTATGGATCAGAATACTGTCATCTTGTCTGAATTCAACAGACGCCCCATTTCTTGTTGCTGCTTCAACAGAGAAAATGTCTTGTGGATATGTGGGGATAAACAATGCGTTCTGTAGCAATGTCCTCCTTTGTCTTCCCTTACTGTCCATTAGGTATACCTCAGCGTCGCCTCTCTTGAGTGCTACACCGGAAGTTCTTTTCCCATCTGCCAACTCCATGTAATGTTTCTCTGGCTTAAACAAGGTGTCAAATCTTTTAAATTTCTTGATGTCTGTGATAATATGCGATGTTGCTCCTGTATCTACCATCAGGCTTTTTGTTTTGGGATTGTTTAACTGGTCTTCGCTTATTTTAAAAGCAAATGTTTGTTCTGTATCATCCACTACCTGCTTTACATTGTCTCGTGCCTTTCGTCTGCAGAATGTCTCACTGTGAGTGGAGCTCTTGCAATAATTACACTACTTTGTCTTCCTCTTATTCATCCTGTATAGACATGCATTAGCTTTGTGACCTTTCTGATGACAACTGTAGCAGACAATGATGTCTTTCTCCCTTGTTGGTACAACAGGGGTGCTGATTTTCATTACATTATCAGTGCTTGTGCTGCTGTGATATTTTTCAGTGTCCTCAAAAATCCTTAACTGGGTTTTAAAGTCAGTAAACGTCATATCTTCTTTACCTTGTGTTATGTGGATTGCAAATGGTTTGAATGATTCAGGCAGGCCTTTAAGAATCATAGCCACTAATAGTCCATCACTGAGGGTCTCTCCTGCATTTCTAAGTGCTGTAATCGCTGTTTCTGTGCGTATGATATAGTCTGTGACACTTTCACATTCAGACTTCTGAAGAGATGTTAGTTCTGTGTATAAATTTATGATACGTGGCTTACCTTGGCCAGCATAATGATCTCTCAGGATTTTCAGCGCTTTTCTTCCATTATCAGTTGCTTCTCTCATTATAAGAGATAGACTTTTATCATCCAGGAATTGTATTAACTCAGCATAAGCTTCCTCATTCTTATTCCTGTCTTGCACAGGGTCTGTTCCGTCTGGTGGTTCCTGCAGGATTGTTTCTTTAAGATTCATCAAGCGCAGATGGCCTAGGAATTTTGTCTCCCACAGCTCATAATTTTTCTCATCTCCATCGAAAAGCAGCCTGTTCCATCGGCTTGTTCCCTCTCTCCTGGGCCCATAACCTGTTGCCATTTTTTACTTAAGAGATAGGATAACCGGATTATAGCAGATCTTTGATGGAGGACAGACTCACACAGGCACCATGCTTTAGTTTTCTCAGGAACACACACTGCAGTTTCTGCTGCCTCTTTTTTCTCTTTTTTTTTTTCTTTCTTAGTGAGTGCAACTTTATTTAAACACTTCCTGGTTAACAAACAGACAACATATTCATATCACTGTAGATCAATGGATAAGCTGTATAAGGGCATATAAACAAAATGTCATATATCTTAACAAGGGGAATCTCTCACAGCCTCCATATGCATAATACCTAAACCTCATACTGACGACACTACCTGGTCTAACTACCGTCCTATATCCCTCTTAAATTTGGATATTAAAATCTTGGCAAAAAATCTAGCCTTAAGATTAATTAGTATTATCGGAAAACTTATTTACAGAGACCAAGTAGGTTTTATTCCTGGCCGTCAAGCAGGTGAAAATATTCGTCGGGCATTACTATTTTCCCACATTGCTAGAAAGAGACACGTCCCCACTTGTTTCCTATCTTTAGACATTAAAAAGGCTTTTGACTCCGTCTCCTGGTCTTACATGGATTTTGCCCTACGCAAATGGGGTTTTTGCCCTCATTTTTTAACATGGGTGGCCGCCTTATACAATGAACCTAGAGCATACATAAAATTCGCTGCATACAAATCTGAACTTTTTCCTGTGACAAGGGGTACACAACAAGGTTGTCCCTTGTTGCCCCTACTTTTTGCCCTATTAATTGAACCACTCGCCCAACACATCAGACTAAACCCGTCTATCAAAGGGATCGAATTGGGGGCCCTAACCACAAACTATGTTTGTTTGCGGATGATGTTCTTCTATTTCTCTCTCTTCCCCTCATACTGTATCTCTGCACCCAACCTGATTCATACTTTGCATGAATTTAGTAATATTTCAGGCCTACATGTGAACCTTCATAAGTCTACAGAACTCCACATGACCCAGTCTGCATTACCCCTTTTCTGGTCCTCACACCACCTTCCTTATCTTGGAATCAAACTTACAGCTGACGTATCTAGTTTGTTCTCGGCCAACTACCCCCCCTTGCTGAAATAAATTGGATATCTCTTCCCCTCTCCTGGTTTGGAAGGACTGCAGTTATTAAAATGTTGATACTTCCTAAATTTCTATATCTATTCAGAGTCCTTCAGATACCAATACCAGCTAATTTTCTATGTATTTTACAATGGAAAACTTTGAATTTCACTTGGGGTGGTACTAGACCGAGGATTGCTAGTAAGACTTTATTCCTTCCGAAAATTAGAGGTGGTTTAGGGTTCCCTAACTTTAATACCTACTATATAGCTGCTCAGATTGCACCGGTCACCAAATACCAGGCAACACAGGAAATACCATTGTGGGTTGCTATTGAATCTACTGAAATTGATCCTCTCTCAATCTCAATCTTATATGGCTAAAACCCAGATCTTTTTCACCTATTCACAACCCTATTATCAAACACACACTTTCAATCTGGGACAGAATGAAAACACCATACAGCCTCCAATCAACACATAACCCTTTGCTCTCCTTTCTTACAAATCCTTCCTTCTACCCAGCCTTGGTATCCCCGTCATCTTTCCGCAACTGGGTCACATCGGGACTACCTAGACTTTGCAATTTGGTCTCTGCATCCGATTTCATATCTTTTCTGGATTTAAGTGCTTCCTCTTCTCTCCCTTCCTCTGAACTTTTTAGATTTTTACAAATTAAAAACTTTTTTCCCCACTTCCGTCTGGAACTGGCTCTCTGAATCAGCTTTCGCCATTTGAACGAGTTTGCTATAAAGAACCCCACCTTAAGGGCCTTATTTTGCAACTATACTTGCAACTTCTTGTTAAACTTGAAGAAGGACCCCCCGATTATGTACTGAAATGGGAATCTGATCTGGGTCGCCTTTTGAATAACACAGAATGGTCGGATATATGGTCTAATACAAAATCCTCTTCCACCAACATTATTGCGTTAGAGGCTTCTTATGCGTTGGTATTTGGTGCCCTCCAGAATGGCTAAATTTGCACCACAACTCTCAGCACTCTGTTTTCGTGGCTGTTCAGAGGTTGGCACCTACTTTCACACCTGGTGGCTATGCCCGATTGTTTCCTCTTTTTGGGGAGAAGTCTTTCGACTGGCCTCTAAGCTGTTTGATATGCCACTACTGCCAGACCCAACGATTGCACTTTTAAATGCAAAACCAGACATTCTTACACGCCCTCAGTTTAAACTTCTTATGTAACTCTTAACAGCCGCTAAACAGACTATTACCAAAGCATGGCAATCCTCTTCCTTAAACTTTTGTGAAACTAAACAATGAGTGAACATTTCGATGATACATGCCAAGATGTTGGCCTTAGATAATGGCTCTTTGAATAAATTCAACATTCTTTGGAAACCTTGGATTTCCAAAATGCTTCCCCCAGACTTCAATGAAGCTGTATTACTTTCTTGGTAACATTCCTACTCATCCTATTATATTGTTTCCTTCTGCCTTGCCTTATTCCTGATAATTGTTCCCATTTCTTTTCTCTATCTTCCCCTTTCTGGCATTCTTGCCTTCTGTTTTCTTCTCCTTCCCTCTGTTTCTTTTTTTTTTTTATATTGTTATTTGGTTTATAGTAATCTTTCGATACAACAATTTACGTTCTCTACTAGATTTGAGTCCTCGTTTATATTGAACAATTGGATGACGGATGTGTCATGCTATATTAAGCTGTTCTTCATATGTTCTATGTGATACTTTTATTAGTCAAGATATGTAACTTTTTCGAAGATCCTTTATTTGTGGAAGGTTCCCATTACCTGTTCTCCTTCTGGGTCACAGCTTGAACCCATTAGGGGTGACCCATAGGGAGGACACGGACACGCTATTCCTATTATTGAAACCCCATTGACTTCCACTTCTACATGATTTATTATACTTATTAACTGTTCATTATCGCTCATTGACTCTCTCTATATCTTGTATACCATTTGCCCAATCTATATTTGGACTCTATCTTCTTTACATTTTTCTTGTATCCTTTTTACACTTCTGTTGTATCTATTGTATGTACATAACTCTAATAAAATACTTTGAACGAGAAAGAGGATCCAGCGCCAAATATACTGTACACTCACGGAGCAATTTATTAGAAACAATATGCTAATACTGGATATGGTTTCACTTCAAGTCAGCCTCAATATTTACAGGTATGGATTTCACATTCCACAAACATTCCTTTAAGATTATGGTCTGTGTTGACATAATTCGATATGATGACATGATATTCGACTATGGGAGATTTCTGTATACAGGAGATGGTGAGCATATCCCCCAGTGTCATTCTGCCCTCTCTTAATTCCTGTGAGACTCAAGAGACACCTAGCCTTCACCCACTCAGGGGGCACCTAGATTCTTGATACTCTGTGTACATCCAATTTGGGAGTCCTGCCCCCAGCAGAGTATTTCTGGGACTTGCTGTTAAGCATATCACAGCACACATTGAACTCTCACCAGGGGTAACCAATAAATCTCCCCTGCTTTACCCACTTGCCCATTTCACACACAGCCCTCTTGTCCTCCCACAGACTATCCAGCCAAAAGTCCGACACTTTAATTACATCTCAGGGATGTACTTGAGTTCCATATGTTAATACCTAAGCTACGGTTACTTGGGTCTGGGCATTTATTTATCTGGTCTAGTGGTTGGATATGAGTGACTGTGTGTATATATAAATGTATTGCATGGGCAGCTGCTTATCCCCCCTATTTGACAACATTGTCATAATTTTAACTTTGGTGCGATGAAGGCTTATGCATTGCTTTTGTTTAATTTGTTTAAATATATTGCTCCAATAAAGCTGTTTCTTTTTTTGTTTTCAATGGTTTTTATTGAGATTTTCATGAGGAATAAAAAAAAACATCAAAGGTACAGAAAGGAATACCGTCAACATGAGCATAACAGTCAGCTGTTTCTTTTTTACAACCAAAGTATCCCAAATACATTTCAATGCATTTAAAAAAAAAAAAACTAGTAAAGTTAGCCTGTTTATGTTTTTGTATATTGTGAAAGATGATGTCACGCGGAGTAAATAGATACCTAACATGTTACGGTTTAAAATTGCGCACACCCGTGGAATGGCGACAAACTACGGTCAATAAAAATCTCCATAGGCAATGCTTTAAAAAATGTAAATGGTTACCAGTTTAGAGTTACAGAGTAGCTCTTTTTTTTTAATTATTGCTCTCGCTCTGGCGATACCTGTGTGGTTTGAACAGCGGTTTCATTTGCGGGCACGACTTATACGTTTTATTTTTTGCGCAAGCTCACGGCGACGGGGGCGCTTTAAAATAGTTTTTTTTTTCCTCCTGTTTATTTTACTTCATTTTTTAATTTTAGCACAGGTTTTTTATTTATTTGTTTTTTTAAATCTGATCACTTTTATTGCTGTCACAAGCAATGTAAATCCCTTGTGACAGCAATAGGCAGTGACAGGTACTCTTTATGGAGGGATCAGGGGTTCTAAAAGACCCTAGACCCCTCCACTGCACTTCAATGTATTCAAAATGCTGAAAACTGCATTTTTGGATACTGTCACTTTTTAAATTCGGCGCCTTTAGCCACCAAGTAACCCGGACGAGATGTCATTGACACCACTTTCGGGTTACATCATCGGAGACTCGATCAAAGCTGAATCTGGCTTCGTTTGGGACTCCAACCAGCCGGCGGAGGTGGGACGGGAAGCCTTTTAGTCTGTAGCACTTACTCCCGAAGGAGCCACTGAAAATTTACCCAGGTTCTTTCCCAGTGGATTGCACTCTCACGGTCACTCTTCTCCTCAAAAACCTTGGCTTTGTATTAGAAACAGTTAACTGCAAGTTCCTTTCCTTAGAGCCACAAAAGCAAAGTCCCTTTACATAGAATCAGATGAGAATAGACTAAGCTCTTCAGGACACTAGCCGATGTCCTCTTTAGACAAACACACAGCTGACTCTTTAGCACAAAAAGGGTGGCAGCAGCCATAGCCGTTTTTGACGGGACAGTCCCACCAAATAGGACCTTGTCTCGGCAAATTTACTCTGCCGGGACTTGTCCTGGCCAGTGGGGGAGCGTGGGGGAGGCAGGAGGGGCCGTTTGACCTTTATTCCCTAATATCTCTCCAGCCGCCATGATCATCTTCATGCTCAGGATGGCCAGGGGGCGCACTGTGATTGGGCGAACTGTGGCAGGGGCTGGCCTCTGTGCCTGTCCAATAGTTTAACTTCGGTGGCTCATGCGTAGGTGGTGGTGTGGAGCGGGGCCCCGCCCTCACAGTGACCGTCGCCAGCGCGCGCTCAGGCTCAGCACACAGCCTTAAGCTACGGACCTGACCAACGTTCATATTCCTCCTCCTTAACAGTGAGTGTGTGCAGTGCCGGCAGATTATGAGATAATACATTGGATTTACAGATATCACAGATCATACAGTGTGCAAAAAGGGGGGACAAGGAGAGAGCAGAATCTGTCAGTACTGTTTGTAGAGTGGGGAACAAAAAGACAGATTATACTGGTGAAAATGAGGGGATGCCTGGGATGCTAGAGAGGGAGCATGATAGTCTCAGCAGTGCCATAAAACAAAAATTCTGTCTGGAAGAGAGATAGGGAACTAGCTACCTCTATATTCTCTCCCTGTTCCCTATATCTCTCTTTCAGAATTTTTGTTTTATGGCACTGCTGAGACTATCATGCTCCCTCTCTAGCATCCCAGGCATCCCCTCATTTTCTCCAATATCTGTCTTTTGTTCCACACTCTTCTCTAATAAACAGCACTCTGCTCTCTTCTTCTAGCAGTCACTTCTGTAAGGGTCCTTTCACACGGCGCACCATCTGACAGAGTCCGTTCTGCTCAGTGGGGGATCGATCCGCCGATCTCCGCTGAGCAGGCGGATGACAGCTCCGTCTCCACTCTGTGTGCACAGACGGAGCTGTCAGATCCCCACTGTCCTCTATGGGGAGATCAGATGTCTGTTCTCATCCGATCTCATCCGCCAGATGGATGGAAAATAGTGTTTCCATCCGTCCGGATTTCATGGACAGGATCAGATAGCAGCTAGTGTCAGCGGAGATGTCTCCGCTGACATCCGCTGCCCCATGGGGGTGCATGGAGCATCCTATCAGGTCCACCTGAAAGACTGACAGGTGGATCAGATCGGCAGTGTGAAAGGACCCTAACTGTTAACTTTCTATTGTTTCCTTGCCCTGTTCAAAACTCCTTGTCCCCCCCTTTTTCTCTGTTCCCACCAGTGCTGACTGGTGCTCCATGTGTCGGGGGGGGGGGGTAGTAGACGGACCTAACCACGGACCACACCAGCTCCAGCCTGCACCGCACACCATATCCCCCTCCCTACCGGTCGCCAGTTCACTCACCCTGTGCTGCCCCTGGACTGACATGTGGAGGCGGCAGCGGCTTCCCCCTCAGTCTCCCCCATGTCCCCCCTTCATTGGTTGGGCTTCCCCAGTGTCTCCTCCCTCCTCCTCCTTCTCCAATGAGATGGCTTCTCCTTTCGGCCAATTGGGAAACGGGTCTCACGACCCGCTTTCTGATTGACCAGGAGGAGGATCCGTGTGACAATAGTGAATATTCATTCGCTTTTGTCACACAACTGGGTGGGCTCAGGGCGCAGTGCTCTGCGCCCCGAGCCCACCCTTTTTTTTAAGCCTATTAAGCCTTTTCAATTTCCTGTAATTCTCTCTTTATTGAGTAGACCCTATAATCTGATAAGCAGGTGGAGATTATGTGGAGTGGGTGGAGCTTCGGGGAAGTGGGTGTGGTAAGTAATTGATAGCTGTGCTGCAAAGTGTCCCTGGAAATTTTTTTCAAATGTTGGCAACTATGCAGCAGCCCAAAAATCTCTAAGATCTCTGACAACAGTCTGTACTCACAAAATGTCCAGGGACAGTTGGTTGCCTCCTTCCAACTTGCAAATGACACCTTTCTCCAGTGATACCACACTAGATCTTCAGCAGACAGCCCCCCCAGTCAGCTCTCTGTAGCTTCAGCATCCAGCCTCCACCTGAGGGCTCATAAACAGCAGGCACATGGCAGCACTACCCTGGATGGCAGTAGCCCCCAGTCTGGACTGATGCTCTGCAGACTGCCAGCGGCTTTCAGGGGCCTGCTCCCTGGGATTGGCCAGGGTGGCATAAATATTCATACTGCCATCTGCATAAATCCATATCTATGTTACAGAGAATTCTACAGCTCTCTGGAAAACAGAGGGCGCAATCAGGCTAGCAGCAGCTGAGAACACTGAACTGACCTACTGGAATTAATCAGCTGCACTGGTTACAGTGAGCACAGTTAGATTGGCCTAACACAATAATAATAGCCACACTAAGTACAGTGAAGCAAGTTAAATTTAGCTAACTAAATACACATGCAGCTCCACTGAACACTGAGCCAGGACTAAATCTAATTAATCCTACCTATCTAGAAGCGTGCTACAAGTCTATACCATATTCTTTGTTTTTTCTTGCCAAGTCTCTCCAGTTCATTTTCCCCGTCTCCTGGTACAGTTGTATTCAAAATTATTCAACCCCCCAATGCTGTAAAGGGTTTTAGGGAATTTAGTGTACATTTGTAATTGTATTCAGAATGAAATCCTACAAGGACTTCTTAAAGAACCATATGCAACTAAAATGACATCAATTGTTTTTTTAATACAGTAGTAAATGTTTATTTTGTGAATTCTTCATTGACACAATTATTCAACCCCTTAAAGACTCTGAAGAACAGAGGTTCATTGAAGTGTTTTCAATCAGGTATTGAAAACACCTGTGGATGTCAGGGAGCAGCAATAAAGCCTAATAAGCACCAATTAGGCAGCTTTAAAATGACTGTGATACTCAGCTCCTTCTAGACATTTACTGGTGTGGTTACAAACATGGTGAAGTCAAGAGAATGGTCCAGGAAGACAAGAGAAGATGTGATTACTCTTCACAGGAAGGGCAATGGCTATAAGAAGATTGCAAAGATGTTAAACATACCAAGAGACACCATAGGAAGCATCATTCAAAAATTCAAGGCAAAGGGCACTGTTGAAACGCTACCTGGTCGTGGCAGAAAGAAGATGCTGACTTTGACTGCTGTGCGCTACCTGAAGCGTAGAGTGGAGAAAAGTCCCCGTGTGACTGCTGAGGAACTGAGAAAAGATTTGTCAGATGTGGGTACTGAAGTTTCTGCTCAGACAATACGGCGCACACTGCGTAATGAAGGCCTCCATGCCAGAACTCCCAGGCGCACCCCCTTGCTGTCTCCAAAGAATAAGAAGAGTCGACTGCAGTATGCCAACCCCTGCAACCCCTGTAGTTACGCCCCTGATCATGCGGTCCTTTACAGACTTGTCTATGTGAATGTCTGCCAGCATGAAAAACGCCTGACATCATTTTATACAAATCTACTAATGCCTTATTGATTGTTTGACTAAATGGATACAGTGTGGCTTGTGACTCTCTCCAGAAAGGACAGTTCTATGTACTTGAGAAACTTTGAATGTTACCCTAAGGCCTTTTCATATGAATGTGCTCTAATCCAAGAAATGCACAATACTGATTGATATCATTTGCAGTCCCTTTTATCTAACTGAAGGAAGATTAAGGACACTATTTCATTTTACCATATATATATGCTTCGGGACATATGTAAATAAGCTATATGCTAATGCTGCATGTTACATGCTACACTGCCAGAGGATTTCTACTTTATGGAAACTATGCCCTAACATTTCCTCTACAGTTTGCTGAACAGATACTCTTGTGAGGGAGTGTGAATATCTCAGCAGGAGAGACATTTCTCTATCTGACCTCCTCTGGACCAGGAGTTCTATAAATGTGTGATCAGCACTGCAATTTACATATATCTGTGTAAGGGGTGTGGAATGTACTATACCCCCAAAGGGAACATTCACTACTTTCAAAGTTGATTTCTGGAGTTCACCACTTCCTAATCACGTATGACAAGCTTATTGATTTTATTTGTACAGTTTGGCTTGCTGGCTCAAGGGCTTACATTTATAAGCTGGACAATTTACAGTAGTTCATATTTAATTTATTGCAGATGATAAAGGAGGGCATTGTATGGGGGCTGGGAAGACACACAACAGGGAGGGTCAGGAGGGCATGTACCAGGGGGGTCAGGAGGGCATATTATGGGGGCCTGGGAGGGCACACGCCAGGGAGGGCCAGGAGGGCATACACCAGGGGGCAGTAAAAACATGGAGACAGTGACAATCATTAAGTCCAATTTCTCATAGTGCTTCCCATTTGTCAGCTAACAGGCAGCACTTCTATCCTAAACTGCAGTAACCCAGCAGACGCAGCATAGAGGTGCCTAAAAGCTAATACACAAGGTACAGGAAGATCATTTTATCTCCACATGCCCTGGCTTGTCTTCCTTTACTCACTGTCACACCAACCCCTTCCAGACAGACGCGATTTCGGATGCCAGACACAACCCCATCCCGCCCACTAAAACAGCAGAGACCAGCAGTCTCCACCTCGGGGATGTCCCTTTATATCCCCACCTAACCAATTGTCCCCTAGAGCCTGTTGCTTTGCAACTACTACAGTCACCCTCTTCTTCTATCCTATGCTCTCTCTCATCTTCAATCTCTCCCTCTCTACTGACACCTTTGCTGTAACTGAAAAACTGCTGGAGAAGCGAGGTAGGGGAAGGTACAGGGGACAAAGATTCCAGTAACGATGTGGGCAGAAATCCCTAATACTGAGATACAGTGAATCATTGAGCAGGCACAGCAATGAAAGTAATGGCTGTAAGCTGTTCCGACCGCTGCTCTTATTTCCAAAGCAGGAACATGGGGACAGACAAACATACATGACACTTAACAAGTATGGGCAGCACGGGCTCAAGGGGCAGCTGCTTTGGGCCCCATAACAATGGCAGGGCCCTGGGCAGCTGCTCCTTTTGCCCCACGTTTAAAACGGCCTTGGTTTTAGTAGGGCAGATTCCGCTGAGTGCTGTAAGCGAAAGCCAGACTGTAAGGGGTGAAGAAAGTTGTTTTAAAAAAAATAGGAGCTCAGACGATTGTATACTAAGCGTTCTAAAAGTTTAAGGGTGAATAGGAACAAGGGGATAGGTCTGAAGTTTTTCAAGGTGGTGGGTTCCAGTAATGGCTTTATAAGTATGGGGTTAATCTGTGCATGCTTTAGAGGAGAATGGAAGGTGTCAGTAGAGAGGGAGAGATTGAAGATGAGAGAGAGCATAGGATAGAAGAAGAGGGTGACTGTAGTAGTTGCAAAGCAACAGGCTCTAGGGGACAATTGGTTAAGTGGGGATGTGAGAAAAGTTTGGTAACCTCTAGTAGCAGTCAGTTCAAAAGAGGAAAGTATTGAATGTGCTGTTAGAGTATGTTAAAAGATATCTGTACAGTGGAGGTGTCCTCACAAACGGCATTAAAATAGTTTTTAAAGTGTTTGGCAATCTCTTGGGCAGTGAAAGAGTTAGTGGGTGGAAGGGGTACAAAGCTGAGAGTTAAAAGTACAGAAAATCTGTACTGGATGACCAGGTATTAATAAGAGAGACAAAGTAGGTTTGTTTGGCAGCAAGAAGGCAGGAACTGTATTTTTGGAGGGCAAGGATTTGGATCTATCTCCACAGTCGCTCAAGAGCACAGCTATGTCTCTTGAGATTTCTGGCGTCATCAGTTTGCCAAGGTAACGGTCAGGGCCTGCGTGTAGTTAGAGGAGCAACTGCATTCAGTGAGGATGAGAGTGAGAGTGGTTCTTAACCACTTTAGCCCCGCTCACTGTGCCTCTACTGCGGCACAGTGGCTCGTTCCCGTCCAGCGACGTACACCTACGTTGCTGGACTCCTCCCCTTGTGGGCGGCGCACACGCGCCGCCGGAGGCTCGCTCCCGCTGTATTCAGTCACAGCGGGAGTCGGGCCAGGGGAGGAGCAGCGGCGATCACCGCTGCTCTTCCCCGATCATCGGGAATCTAGTTTGGAGATCTCCTAAGTGACAGACAGTGACAGATTGCAGGGTTCAGCATAGCTGAACATGCGATCTGTCCCTGTGTCACTCAGTCCCCTCCCCCCACACACGTTAGTAAGCACCAGGCATACATTAACCCCTCCCTCTCCAATAAAATTAACCCCTTCCCTGCCAGTGTCATTTTTACAGTAACAGTGCATATTTATAGCACTGATTACTGTAGTAATGTCACTGGTTCCCCCAAAAGTGTAAAAAATGTCAGTCAAGGGTCCGATCTGTCCGCCGCAATGTCGCAGTCCCGCAAAAAAAAAAAAAATCGCAGTTCGCTGCCATTACTCGTTAAAAAAAAAAAACACCAAAAATGACAGAAATATTTCCCTTAGTTAGTAAACGCAATAACTTTTGCGCAAACCAATCAAAATACGCTTATTGTGATTTTTTTTACCAAACATAGGTAGCAGAAAACAAATTGGCCAAAAATATAAAAAAATTTAGATTTTTACATTTTTTTTGGGGGGGGGGGATTTCATGTAAAAAAATGTGAAAAATATTGTTATTTTTTCAAAATTTACGCTCTTTTTTTGTTTATAGCACAAAAAGTAAAAATCGCACAGATGATCAAATACCACCAAGAGAAAGCTCTGTTTGTGGGGAAAAAAGGACGTAAATTTCATTTGGGTATGGCGTCGCACGACCGTGCAATTGTCAGTTAAATTTGCACAGTGCCGAATCGCAAAAAGTGGCCTGGACGTAAGACAGCAAAATCCTCCGGTGGTAAAGTGGTTAAGCAGAAGGTTTTTTATCTTAATGCTTTTTATGCAATGAGATAAAAACCTTCTGTGTGCAGCAACCTTCCTAATACTTACCTGAGCTCCATCTCAATCCAGCCATGTTGCACGAGAGACTTAGATGTCCGGGACTCTCCCTCTTGATTGGCTGAGACACACAGCAGGTGCCATTGGCTCCAGTCAAAAAGAGGAGAATCTGGGCTGCTCTGTGCAAAACCACTGCACAGAACAGGTAAGTATAGCATGTTTGTTATTTAAAAGAAACATTTATAGATTTTGTGATAGAGGTGGTTAGTAGCAGAATAAAGAAGCAACAGGTTAAATGGGTGAAGGTGTCTATGAGTAATCGTTTGATGCTTGGAGGGATGGTTGGTTGAAATTGATGAGGATGTGATCAGCGAGAGGAAAGTGGGTGCTGGTGAGGGTGCCAGAAGTGCAGAGATGGGGGAAAACAAGGTAAGGGTATTACCATTAATAAGTGGAAGTGTGTGTCCATTGTGTTAGGTCAAAAGATGGGATTAAGTTGAGAGAAGTTGAGATGGGGCTGGGCTGTTACCATTAACAGGGATATAAAAGTCACTAAAAATGATAGTGGGTATTTCAGAGGTGAGAAAGTAGGGTAATTGGGCAGGAAAAGTCTTTAAAAAAGTGTGATACTGGCCCAGGAGGCAGATAAATCACTGCAGCCCTTTAGAGAAATTGGAGAAAACAGACAAATACAGTCAAACGAGGAGCGGGCTAGAGAGGGAGGGGTAGGAAGGACTGGAAAGGTGATCAGTGGGGGATAGAAGAAACCCAACTCCACCCCCTTTCTGTTCACTGGGTCTGGGTGAGCGAGCCCAGTGGAGGTAAACATAGGTGAGGGCAGGAAGAGAAGCAGAATCATATTCCTGAAGCCAGGTTTCAGTAATGCCAATTGACATGTCATGCACAGATCTGAGCTTGTTACAGGCACAGCGGGCATTCCATAAGGCAGAGGGGATGGAAGCAGGGAGATAGAAATTAAACTGAACGGCTGTTGCCAGAGGATAAAGGGTGGCGCAGGTGGGATTTGAGTTAGAAAATGGAAGGCCAGGAGTAGGGCAAATGTCCCCAGAGATTAGAGTGACTGTAAAGTCTCATTTGTTTTTTAAATAACAAACATGTTATACTTACCTCCTTTGTGCAGTTAGTTTTGCTTAGAGTGGCCCGGATCCTCCTTTTCTTGCAGCTTGCTGTGGGGGCCATTTAGACACAGAGCTGCGACCTGGCCCAGCCCCGCCCCCCTCTCCTCATTGGCTGACTGACTTTGACAGCAGCATGAGCCAATCGTGCTGTGCTGCTATCTCAGCCAATGAGGAGGGGAGTCTCGGGCAGCTGAGACACTCCTGCAACATCACTGGAAAAGATGGGGCTCAGGGGGGCATTAGGGGCCTGAGGGGGGTTGCTGCACACAGAAGGTTTTTTTTTTTTTTTTATCTGAATGCATAGAATGTGTAGCATTGTCCCCGTACGGCTTGCTATGTGATGACTTATTGGGCCTCCTCTGATTACCGGCAGACAGTCACTTAGGGACAGTTCACACATCTATAGTTACATAGTTACATAGTTACATAGTAGGTGAGGTTGAATAAAGACAATAGTCCATCTAGTTCAACCTGTGTAGGTATGTGTGGCTGTAATCATCTCCCATACCCCTGAATGTTCTGATCCTTGAGATGTAAGTCTAAGAGTCTTTTGAAAGCCACCATACTACCCGCAGAAACCACCTCTTGTGGTAGAGAATTCCACAATCTTGTTGCCCTAACAGTAAAGAACCCCCCGCGTTGCCGGAGGTTAAAACGCTTCTCCTCTAATCGCATTGTATGCCCTCGAGTCCTCATGCAATCCCTTCGAATGAACAGCTTTTTTTCTAAGCTGGGATCCCCATTAAGATATTTATAAATTGCTATCATGTCCCCCCTCAGACGTCTCTTCTCCAGGGAGAATAAATCGAGCGATTGTAGACGCTCTTCATAGTCAAGGTCCTCCAATCCCCTAATTAGTTTAGTTGCCCTTCTCTGGACTTCTCTGGACTCTCTCCAGCTCCAACACATCCCTTCCTTCCTATGCTTACTTCCAATGGCTCGTTACTCAGTAAACAGTCCAGGGGTTTTGGTTTTTGGTATTTATTGTGGAACTTGGGATGGGAGAAGGGAATAGTGGGATACT
The DNA here is from genome assembly GCF_965119305.1 of Pelophylax lessonae. Classification (NCBI taxonomy): domain Eukaryota; kingdom Metazoa; phylum Chordata; class Amphibia; order Anura; family Ranidae; genus Pelophylax; species Pelophylax lessonae. The sequence continues at coordinate 158,936,469 of NC_138773.1, forward strand.
CCAACTTAAACTATTTACAGATGATAAGGACAGCTCTCACTTGGCCTCACCAGGTCAGTTGTGGAAGCAGTCACACTTTACTAACCATACTGCTACTTGTATGGAAGGGGTTCTTATTAAAGTCTTATTATAAGACTTACTAGAGTCTTATTGCTCTCTCTGGCAGCAGACTTGATGCAACTACATTATCTTCAGGACACTCTCTAGTACCCCCTGACTGTCAGTGGATGCTAGAAGAGTCTAGTGTCCTCTGACTCTTCTAGCTGAAGGGATGGTTCTCTCTGGACAGGCCCCATGACACAGATCTGTACTCACTATATGCAGAGTCAGATCCTTTCCAGTGTCTCCCTTCATGTCAGCTCTGCAGGACCTCCGGGTTCAGCTCCTCTCTAACTCTCAGGCCCTCAGCTCAACTACCTGAGGCCACATGGCAACTTCTACAGAGGAGAGTCAGCCGCTCCCTCTCTCTGGGACCCCGTTCTCCAGCTGAAAGACCCCGAGCACATGTGCTCTTGGCATTTATACAGTATCTCAGAATGCACCGAGGCACTTTTCTCTGCCAAATCGCCAGGGCTGCACTAAATGCCTGTGCACTCATTTCTCAGGTTTCCTCCCACTGTCCAATATGCCTCCCTATAGGACCAATGTTATACACTTCAGACAAGCTGAGCTGTACCTGAGCACCATGAGCAGACCTAGCCGATCCTGCTCTCTGGTTTGCAGAGAACAATATAGATTTACCTGGCAATCTTTCTGGTGTAGCACTGTCCCCGTAAGGCCTGCTGGATGATAACTTGATGGGCTCCCCCAGTTACCAGCACATGGTTACCTTGAGATATAGTTTATTGATCCCTCCTTGCTCCTGCTGACTCGTCACAAATTAAAAAGTAAAGGGGTGTTGGTTTTTTGATGTTTATTTGGAACTTGGATAGGAGAAGGGAATAGTGGGATACTCCAATTCGAACTATATACATCAGCTGAGGACATCTATCTCTAGACCTCATAGGTTGATTGGAAAGAGCTGGGCTGCTTAAACAATACCACCACAAGTGTGAAAGGGTTAAGTGTCTTGCTTTTCACTTCATAGCAAGCAACTTAATGGATGACAACTTCTCTTCAGGACACTGTCACTAGCATCCCCTTTCAACCGACACCCTTCCACTGACTATCCTAGGAGCAGGGGTGGCCCCCCTCAGGTCAGGCCGCTTGACATGAGATTCTGTACTCACTGTACTGCAGAGCCAGATCCTCCAGTGTCTCCCCTCTGTCAGCTCCTCTAGACCTCCGGGTCCAGTTCCTCACTGCTACTCTCCAGGTCCTTAGGACAACCCTCCTGAGGCCTCGTGACACCTCTATAGAGGAGAAGGCAGCTGCCCCCTTCCTCCGGGACTCCACTATCCAGATGAAAGACCTCAAGCACATGTGCTCCTGGCTTTTATACAGTAACCCAGCATACACCGAGGCACTTTTCCTCTGTCAAATCATCAGGGCTGTATCAAAAGCCTGTGCACCCATTTGTCAGGTTTGCTCCCACTGTCCAATATGCCTCCCTATTAGACTATTTTGCTGTTACAATACCTTTAAGAGAAGGAGAAGGAGGGTGAGGAAAGTAAGTTGGGAGTGGGATGTAGATGAGCACACATACTTCACTGTCCTGATGTTTTTGTGGAATTTAGATTTCATAAGAAATGATTTACAAAATGTTGGTTTGTTTGTAGTAGGGTAGCAAAGTTCTTGTATTTTCATTGTGCTTTAAGGCCCGTACACACGATAAGAAAATCTGTAGGGAAAATTCGTCCGACGACCGATCTGCCGATTTTCGGATTGTTAGTATGGTGCTTTCGACAGCCAACTCCGGCTTTTCGGCTGACAAAATCCTGATGTGAAGGCTATATAATTTTTGTCGTCCGTAATACAACGTCCGATTTTCGTCTCATTAGTACAGATTTCGACTGAAAAAAATCTTAAGAGCAAGACTAGGCATGCTCAGAGAGAAAGAACACATACAAAACAATCCAAAACATGACATCACTTCTGAAGTAGAATTCTGTCGTACGGGAAAATTCGTATGAAAATAACCTCTTCACTTTCCACATCAGACTAGCATGCCACAAAAAACGGACGACAGATCGTTCGATAATCTGATCGTGTATACGGGGCTTAAGTTATCCTGCTTTAATTAAACTGCTGTGTTAAAACTGCTTCAACACTTGTTCAAATACCACTTAGACAAAAAACATTCTATCTGTGGCTTGACCCCTGTCTGTGACTTCCCCATGAGCTGACCCTATTAGTTAATTGATCAATTAGGAACTGATAAGAGACACTTGGTTAGAAGGGAAAATGGTAAAAAAAAAACAGACCAGCCACATACAGGCCAAAGTCATAAAAAAATTAATTGATTCTTTGATCACTAAAGACAAAAGGAGATGAGAATCATTCACCAAAAGTATAGACACATTAAAGGAGTATTAGAGCATCCATTATAGATCAATAGCAGTGTCATTTATCAGTCATATATGGCGTGGGGATTGTACACATGGATATTCCAAGAAGGGGAAATGGTAAAAAAAGAGACCAGCCACATACAGGCCAAAGTCATAAAAGATAATTGATTCTTTGATCAATTATGTAAATGGAGGTGAGAATAAATCACCAAAAATATAGACATGTTAAAGGGGTATTAGAGCATCGACCATATATCAATAGCAATGTCAATTATCAGTCATACATGGCATGAGGATTGTACACATGGATATTCCAAGCAGCAGTTATTTACAAGTCATGGGGGTTATACTCATGGATATTCCACCCAGCAGTTATTTACCTGTGAAGGAAGAGACCTCCACTCGGGTCTATTTAAACGGAACAAGATGGAGACTTGCTCCGTTTAAAGGGGGACCTGAATGGATGCCGATGTAAGCAGATTTAAATAGATGATCATCCGTTTACATCCGTTTACATCCGTTTGCCCATGGAAGGGTACTGCTGTCCGTTTTCATGGAGCCACAAGTTGTACAAGTTGTACGGAGCTGCAACTTGTGGCTCCGGCTTTGGCTGAGGCTCTCCTGAGGCGCCGTAGATTACGTTGGTATAGTGCGCAGGCGCACTAGAACCGGCATCCGGTGACCAGGCAACACAGGAAGTGAAGGAGAGCGGGGAAACAGCGGCGGCAGCCGCGAATGAGGAGACCGCAGAGTCACCATCTGGAGGGACGGGAGGAGCGAGTAGCTCCTGTTGGAATGCTGTAAAGCGATTGTCTTAAAGGAAAAGTGTGAGTGCAATTCCAATGTACTGTGTTGTTGTCCTTTATTAAAGCGTTATTGCCCGAGGTTGCGTGCGCTTTTCTTTACAGATTTGAATTGTTTTGATCCGCCCCCCCCCCCCAGTGGAGTGAGAGAGGAGCAGCAGCAACCAGGACATTTCAGCTATAAAACATACAAACAAAGGAGGTGAATACATGGACAGCGCCATGGGCTGGTGAAGTACTCCTCTTTGTACTTGTTGTATATCAGCATGTGCAGGATCTGTCCTTCTTGATTGTTATTGCTGTACATAAAGATGGCCTAGGCTATAAAAAGATTGCGAAGACCCTGAAACTGAGCTGCAGCACGGTGGCCAAGACCATACAGCGGTTTAACAGGACAGGTTCCACTCAGAATAGGTCTCGCCATGGTCGACCAAAGAAGTTGAATTCACGTGTTCAACGGCATATCCAGAGGTTGTCTTTAGGAAATAGACGTATGAATGTTGCCAGCATTGCTGCAGAGGTTGAAGGGGGGAGGGGTCAGCCTTTCAGTGCTCAGACCGCACACCACACACTGCATCAAATTGGTCTGCATGGCTGTCGTTCCAGAAGGAAGCCTCTTCTACAGATGATGCATAAGAAAGCCCACAAACAGTTTGCTGAAGACAAGCAGACTAAGGACATGGATTACTGGAACCATGTCCCGTGGTCTGATGAGACCAAGATAAACTTATTTGGTTCAGATGGTGTCAAGTGTGCGGCGGCAACTGGGTGTGGAGTACAAAGACAAGTGTGTCTTGCCTACAGTCAAGCATGGTGGTGGGAGTGTCATGGTCTGGGGCTGCATTAGTGCTGCCGGTTCTGGGGAGCTACAGTTCATTGAAGGAACCATGAACGCCAACATGTACTGTGACAAATTCAAGCCGAGCATGATCCCCTCCCTTCGGAGGCTGGGCCTTAGGGCAGTATTCAAACATGATAACGACCTCAAACACACCTTCAAGACGACCACTGCCTTGCTAAAGCTGGATACACACTATCCAACTTTTGTGGTTAGATTTCCTTCAGATTTACCTTTTCTATGTAGTGCAAGGGCCTGCCAGATTGCATACAAATTGAAAGTGTTTAGGTTTGACCTCATATTATATGGTTTTGGTAAGTCTAAAGGAAAAAGTCTTCAGAAAATCTTATAGTATGTATGGACCATAAAGAAAAAATAGGTAAGTTCCAATAGGATTTCAAATGTCAATCCTTGATGAGGGGTAGAAAAAGAGAGGGTTATTGGGTATCTATCCCTAACTTTGAATAAAAAATGATCCTCGGGAGGGTCCGTTTATAGGGGAACAGGATTATGCAATACCCAGACACTGTAAGTAATGGAATATTAACATGAATATTTAAAGAAATGTTGGTATTTTTATTAAACACAACATTAAAAAGGAGAAATACTCCCAAACAAGCAGTGAAAAAAGGTTATATACTGTATACATATATCAATTCGGTAAGAACAAACACAACTTGTATACCCTACAGAAAGAATGCAGCAATATTGTTAATCTGGTATGGAACAGAGCATATGGACAAGCATACCCCAACACGTTTCAACACAATTATTATTATTAATAAGGATTTCTATAGCGCCAGCAATTTACGCAGCGCTTTACAATATTAGGGGGGGACAGTACATATACAATACAATAAAATACAATAAAATACAAGAGGATTTAGAGGGCCCTGCTCAGAAGAGCTTACAATCTAATGTCTTCTTCTGGGTGAAGGATGCCCACAATTTACCAATGTGTGTTATTAATATTTTTAAAAAGAAAAAATTAGTATCAAGAGCTTATACAGTCCATCCGCAGTTCATATACAAAATATCCTATTTTAGAGAACATATAGACACATAAATGCAATATCACTTACATTCTATTGCAGCATGTATAGTGATTGATTTAACTGAGAAAAGGCTGCATGTCAAGGGTTCAAGGATGGGCAAAGAGGTCCTAGACCACAATTAAGGCCACACAAGTGACAGGAAGGCAAACAGGAAAACATAATCCTATTCAGGGAAAAAAAAAACGACAGTAGTGATGATATATGTATACCAGTGTATATATATATACTGTATATATGAGTTAACCCCCTTATTGAGGACACCCACATCAAAATATATATATTAGGGCTATAACTTTCAGCGAAAACTGGAAAGATAGCCCCCATGCAGGAAGGCCCTTTATGTCACAAAAGGCCAGTGTGGTTATAATCCATTGATTAAAATAGGTACCCCATCTGTTCAATAATCAAGAAAAAAACAAAGTGGGGTGGAGAACATGGGGGGACTGAAAAGCACAGGGTGGGCCTAGAGCATTAGGGGGGAGGGCAGATAGCACAACAGGGGGGGGGGGGAGCGGAAAGCATAAGGGGGCCAGGAGAGCACAGGGAGCAGAGAGCTCAGGGAGGCTGGAAAACACTTGGGGGTTGGAGAGAGCACGGGGGGGGGGGGGGTGGAGAGCACTTAGGGGGGTGGAGAGCACAGGGGCGGAGAGCACTTACTTTCCCTCCTGTCCGGCGTCTCCTCCAGATCCCCTCCCTCTTCATGGTCACAGGTCACCTGACCTGTAGTTTCCACCCTACGGTTCGAAGGCTGAGCTAAATTGGACAGGCCTAGTGAGTGGCGAGGGCTCAAGAAGCGGCCCAGCTGCCTTGGCCCAACAAGGACATGCGGCCCGGTGCCCAGTGTGCCCTATGGCCAGTCTGGGCTTGCCCTCAAGGGCCTCCGACAGCCTCCCCAGCATCTCCAGCTACCACCTAAACTCCACTGCCCCTGCTGGCCTGACCCAGAGTATTTAAGAGGTTTCTTCCCCTGTCAGCCCATTGGCCAGGGATTGGTTGGGGCCCTCATCAATACTCCAGGCAGCTTCTCCTAGCCTCTCTCACGTTCTTCTGGAAGTTTCTGCAAAATTTCAGCAGGTAGGGGGGGATGCTGCCTGATGAGTCATTCCAGCCTCCCTGGATCACTAACCCTGACCCAGATTCAAAACACACAAGCTTGGCTGCCAGTCAAGCCTGACAATTTACCTACACTACCAAAAACCTATTTACACTTTCACGCTAAGCTAAAGGGTGCTACACATAAAAAAATTGAAATACCATCATTTTATTTGTTATGGTGTCTGCTTTCAGAAAATATATAATGTTTTAGGGCTTTATGCAATCTTCAGGCCTAAAATAATTTTTGAAGCATGTGTGCAATAATACAAAAATGGCTCTGGCAGCGAAAGGGTTAAAGCAGTGGTGGGCGGCCGATAAGGGGCGCAGGGGCGACGCCCCCCCCCCCCCAAAACAAAAAAAAAAGATTAAAAAAAAAAAAAATGTAATTCTTAGCCCACTAGGGGCGCCGGACTCATTGGTGGCTATGGGGGGGGGGGTGGGGTTTTCCACCCGGCGGAGGCGCTGATTGGCTGCCTTTTGGGGGGTCACCTGGGCGCAGAGCACTGTGCTCCGACACTCCCCCTTTTGTGATGTCCTGGATCATGATTGGTCCAGACTCCAGCCTGGACCAATCATGATTCAGGACATCCCTGCTGACCTCATTGGGGGCAGTGCCGGTGCGTGCATCAGTCACTCACCGTCACCGCCCGGTCACCTTCCCGCCGCCGCAGAAGAGGACGGAGTCTCGAGGAGAGGAGAAGCCGCCGGGACTAAAGAGAAGCTGCCGCCGGGACTGAGGAAGAAGCCGCCCCGGGACTGAAGAAGAAGCCGCCGCCGGGACTGAAGAGAAGCCGCCGCCAGGTAAGTGCATTGGTCTCAGGGGGAAGACCACACTGCAGTGAAGGGAGCACGCACGCTGGTCTCTGCATTGATTGGGGGGCATGCTGTGGCGCTCTGCATTGATTGGGGGCATGATGTGGCACTCTGCATTGATTGGGGACATGCTGTGGCGCTTTGCATTGATTGGGGGCATGCTGTGGCGCTCTGCATTGATTGGGGGCATGCTGTGGCGCTCTGCATTGATGGGGGCATGCTGTGGCGCTCTGCATTGATTGGGGGCATGCTGTGGCGCTCTGCATTGATTGGGGGCATGCTGTGGTGCTCTGCATTGATTGGGTTCATGCTGTGGCGCTCTGCATTGATGGGGTCATGCTGTGGCGCTCTGCATTGATTGGGGGCATGCTGTGGCGCTCTGCATTGATTGGGGGCATGCTGTGGTGCTCTGCATTGATTGGGGCCATGCTGTGGTGCTCTGCATTGAATGGGGGCATGCTGTGGCGCTCTGCATTGATTGGGGACATGCTGTGGCGTTCTGCATTGATGGGGGCATGCTGTGGCGCTCTGCATTGATTGGGGGCATGCTGTGGCGCTCTGCATTTTAATGGGGGGCATGCTGTGGCACTCTGCATTGATGGGAGCATGCTGTGGCATTCTGCATTGAAGGGGGCATGCTGTGGCACTCTGCATTGATGGGGGCATGCTGTGGCACTCTGCATTGATTGGGGGGCACGCTGTTGCATTCTGCATTGTTCGGGGGGCATGCTGTGGCGCTCTGCATTGATTGGGGGCACGCTGTGGCACTCTGCATTGATTGGGGGCACGCTGTGGCACTCTGCATTGATTGGGGGCACACTGGTCACTTGTTTTTCTGTTTGCGCCCCCCCCAAAAAATTTTGAGCACCAGCCGCCACTGGGTTAAAGTGGAATTAAACCCAAATAATTTACAAACCGCTGACAGTAGGGTTTTTATGACATAAAAAGACCCCGTTGGTCTCTGTCATAAACTCTTCTGCTTGCCTGCCAGCGATAATGTATACTGAGCAGCACATTTGCAGTTCAGTGTATCTACAGCAGAGTTCTGTGCTGTGAAGATGTGACTCCCAAGCGCATGCGCAGGAGCAATATCATTGTGACTTGACCATTCAAATAGCTAAACTGATTTATCCCAGAAAAAAGACAGGGAGAAAAAAGAAGTGCTAGTTATCAGCTCAAATGCTGACAGCGTAGCGCTGGAGGGCTTAGTTTGACAGACAAGTCTGCCATTATGTGCCAATATGCTGTGTTTTCTAGCAGCTTATGGCATAAAGTTCAAGGCATAAAGTGGTTGTAAAGTCTTGTGCTTTTTTTTTTTTTAATAACAAACATGTTATACTTATTTCCTCTGTACAGTTGGTTTTGCACAGAGCAGCCTGGATCCTCCTCTTCTCGGGTCCCTCGTCACTGCTCCTGGCCCCCCCTCCTGTCGAGTGCCCCCACAGCAAGCAGATTGCTATGGGGGCACCTGAACCGAGCTGCAGCTCCGTGTGTCCAATCAGACATGGAGTTGCCGTTTGGTCCCCTGTCCCCTCTCTCCTGATTGACTTCTCCTGATTGGCTATCTGACTTTAATTGACAGCAGGGGGAGCCAATCAGGAGGGAGAATCCTGGATGGCCGAGAGACTCATAGACATTGCTGGATAAAGAGGGGGCTCAGGTAAGTTTTAGGGGGTGCTGGGGTGGCTGCTACACCCAGAAAGCTTTATATCCTAATGCATAGAATGCATTAAGATTACAAAAAAAAAAAAACCTTTACCTTTAACTCCTTTAATTCCAATTTAACGATCCACAGCATAGGGAATTACATAAGAATACGAGAAGTCTAAAGCTTGTTGGTTACAATAAACTTCCTTTCTCTTTAACCACTTGCCGACCGCATACTGTATATATACGGCGGCAGAGTGGCTCTCCCAGGCAAAACCACGTATGCATACGTCATTTGCCTGGGAGGAGCTAGGGGGCGAGTGCCGGCGGTGCGCTCCCATCCCCGCTTGTCAGCGGGGAAGCCAATGCTTGTGTCAGGTGGCTCCAATCGCTCGATTACAGCCGACCGTCCTTCTCCCTAGGATGATCACAGAGCTCATGCGATCCTGCTATATAGCATCACATGTCTCTATGGTCATCTCAGAAGCCCAACCCTCATACAGTTAGAATCACTCCACTAGGGTCACATTTAACCCCTTGATCCCCTATGCTGTTAACCCCTTCCCTGCCAGTGTCATTATTACAGTAACAGTGCATATTTTTAGCACTGATTACTGTAGTAATGTCAATGGTACCCCCAAAAGTGTAAAAAATGTCAGTTAGGGGTCCAATCTGTCCGCCGCAATGTCAGTCCCGCAAAAAAAAAAAAAATGCAGATCGCCGCCATTACAAAGAAAAAAACATTAAAAATGACATAAATCTTCCCTGTAGTTAGTAGACGCGATAACTTTTGCGCAAACCAATCAAAATACGCTTATTGCAATTTAAACACTTGGCCTAAAATGTTAAAAAAATTTTGATTTTTACATTTTTTTTTGAGAATGTCATATATTTTGTGAAAAATATATATTTTTTTTGATAATTGTCGCTCTTTTTTTGTTTATAGCGCAAAAATTAAAAAAAATCGCACAGGTGATCAAATACCACCAAAAGAAAGCTCTATTTGTGGGAAAAAAAGGTTGTCAATTTTATTTGGGTACAGCATCGCACGACCGTGCATTTGTACGTTAAAATAACGCAGTGCCGAATCGCAAAATAGGGCCTGGTCATTAATGGGGAAAATCCTTCTGGTCCAAAACTGGTTAACAGAGATCAATGAATATGAATTCATACCAGCTAAGATTGTCAGTCAGTCTAATGCCGAACTTAGCAGCTAATTTATAAGGCGTAGTGTAAAGATGTGAAAAAAGCATGCACATCTAAAGGTATACTAGGGATGCTTAGACTCCTCCATCTCTGGTACCGAGGCTATGAGCCCAGATATCAGCCACCACGTGAGGACAGACGCTGCATCCAATCACAGTATGCAGATCTCCGCATCTAGAAAAATAAGGCAATCAGTTAAGAGGTGGAGAAGCTCAAACCAGGCCCACTGGCCTTTTATATCCAATAACAAAAGAGCAAGGGAGGGTTCCTTATCATAGGCCCTTCCTTTCTGACTGTATAAACCAGCAGCAACGGGTTTGATCCAGTGAACCCTGGGCGTTCACGAAGATGTGGCGTTAACCGTTACCAAAGTCTGTTTACCAGTAGGGTTGCCACCTTATCCCTTTAAACCAGGACACACGTTAATTACACAGGTTCTGTGGCTGATTAGGGTGGTAATTAAACTCACTTAGTGTCTTTTGTGCATTAGAATATCCTCAGAACCTGTGTTATTAATATGTGTTTAAAAGGGATTAGGTGGCAACTCTATTTACCAGTTATATAAAAACTGGCATCTGAAACTGAAGCTCATAGGTGTGCGCAGCCTATTGAATTAGGGTGTGCACCCCAAAGCTCAAACACATGTTTGTGTGTGTCTACATATGAACATTTATCTCCCTGCCGGCACATTGAAAGGCAAGTGCCTAATGGCTTCTATTATGGCAGAGCCAGTGAGGGAGAGATATTTGCCATCTTCCTGCCAGCACAAAAAGTGATAATGTTAATGTAAATGTGGTGATTAGGGTGTGCCCAGGCACACCTGGCACACCCTGTGCGCACGCCTATGCTGAAGCTTTACACAAGGATAATGATCTTCATTTTCAGCCATGTTCCTGTTATTTCCAAATCTCTCTAAATTCAGCTCAAAATAAAAACTCATATCCTGATGTTTTTCCATTTGTGAAAAAAGCAAAAACAGATGGAAATGGTACTGTGTGTGTCCAGCATTTATGAGAGAAACATGACATTGAAGAGTAGGCTTAGGATATTTCTCATATTGTGAAAGCACAAGTCCCAGAAAACATACTAAATATGTTGGGTTTATTTTAGACCAGCCTTTTTCAACCAGGGTGCCTTCTGGGCTCTTCAGGGGTTCCTTGGTAAAACACAAAAAAAATTGCCTCAAATTGCCCAAAATTGTTAGCATGCTGGTAGGTGGATCTCACCTGTATTTAGTTTTTTTTTTTTTGTTACATAAAAGGCAACAGGTTTTTTTTTTCCAACAAAGCAACAGGTTTTAATTTGTGCAGCATTACAACCTTGGGCACCATGTGATCCAGCTGTTGGGATTCTAATAAATAATGATGTCATAAATGGATAAGGAAGACATTGAGCATCTGAGCATGCTCTTGTTTGGCCTTCTACAGTCAGGTCCATAAATATTGGGACATCGACACAATTCTAATCTTTTTGGCTCTATATACCACCACAATGGATTTGAAATGAAACAAACAAGATGTGCTTTAACTGCAGACTTTCAGTTTTAATTTGAGGGTATTTACATCCAAATCAGGTGAACGGTGTAGGAATTAAAACAGTTTGTATATGTGCATCCCACTTTTTAAGGGACCAAAAGTAATGGGACAATTGGCTGCTCAGCTGTTCCATGGCCAGGTGTGTGTTATTCCCTCATTATCCAATTTACAAGGAGCGGATAAAAGGTCCAGAGTTCATTTCAAGTGTGCTATTTGCATTTGGAATCTGTTGCTGTCAACTCTCAATATGAGATCCAAAGAGCTGTCACTATCAGTGAAGCAAGACATCATTAGCCTGAAAAAAACAAAACAAACCCATCAGAGAGATAGCAAAAACATTAGGTGTGGCCAAATCATTAGGTGTGGCCAAATCAACTGTTTGGAACATCCTGTTTGGATCCTTAAAAAGAAAGAACACACTGGTGAGCTCAGCAACACCAAAAGACCTGGAAGACTACAGAAAATAACTGTGGGGGATGACCGAAGAATTCTTTCCCTGGTAAAGAAAACACCCTTCACAACAGTTGGCCAGATCAAGAACACTCTCCAGCAGTGGCGGCTGGTGCTCAAAATTTTTGGCTGGGCGCAAAAAGAAAAATGTAATGGGTATTGCTTTGCGTCAAAAAACGCAGTAAAAAATTGCGTGACTTTGAAGTCATGGTACAGGCATGGCACAGGTGATGGTATAGGCATGGCATAGGTGATGGTACAGGCATGGCACAGGTGATGGTACAGGCATGGCATAGGTGATGGTACAGGCATGGCACAGGTGATGGTACAGGCATGGCACAGATATGGTATAGGCATGTCACAGGTCATGGTACAGGAGATGGTATATGCCCCCTTTCAATGCAGTGACCAGCGTACATGCCCCCTTTCAATGCAGAGACCAGTGTACATGCCCCCTTCAATGCAGAGTTCAGCGTGCGTGCCCCCTTCAATGCAATGAACATTGTGCTATGCCCCCTTCAATGCAATGAACATTGTGCTATGCCCCCTTCAATGCAATAAACACTGTGCTATGCCCCCTTCAATGCAATGAACACTGTGCTGTGCCCCAACAATGCAGAGTTCAGCGTGCATGCCCCCTTCAATGCAACACTGTGCTGTGCCCCCTTCAATGCAATAAACACTGTGCTGTGCCCCCTTCAATGCAATAAACACTGTGCTGTGCCCCCACAATGCAATGAACACTGTGCTGTGCCCCCTTCAATGCAATAAACACTGTGCTGTGCCCCTTTCAATGCAATAAACACTGTGCTATGCCCCCTTCAATGCAATAAACACTGTGCTGTGCCCCCTTCAATGCAATAAACACTGTGCTGTGCCCCCACAATGCAATGAACACTGTGCTGTGCCCCCTTCAATGCAATAAACACTGTGCTGTGCCCCCTTCAATGCAATAAACACTGTGCTGTGCCCCCTTCAATGCAATAAACACTGTGCTATGCCCCCTTCAATGCAATAAACACTGTGCTATGCCCCCTTCAATGCAATAAACACTGTGCTGTGCCCCCTTCAATGCAATAAACACTGTGCTATGCCCCCTTCAATGCAATGAACACTGTGCTGTGCCCCAACAATGCAGAGTTCAGCGTGCATGCCCCCTTCAATGCAACACTGTGCTGTGCCCCCTTCAATGCAATAAACACTGTGCTGTGCCCCCTTCAATGCAATAAACACTGTGCTGTGCCCCCTTCAATGCAATAAACACTGTGCTGTGCCCCCTTCAATGCAATGAACACTGTGCTGTGCCCCCACAATGCAATGAACACTGTGCTGTGCCCCCTTCAATGCAATAAACACTGTGCTGTGCCCCCTTCAATGCAATAAACACTGTGCTGTGCCCCCTTCAATGCAATAAACACTGTGCTGTGCCCCCTTCAATGCAATAAACACTGTGCCCCCTTCAATGCAATGAACACTGTGCTGTGCCCCCACAATGCAGAGTTCAGCGTGCATGCCCCCTTCAATGCAACTGTGCTGTGCACCCTTCAATGCAATAAACACTGTGCAGAGTTCAGCGTGCGTGCCCCCTTCAATGCAACTGTTCCGTGCCCCCATCAATGCAGAGTTCAGCGTGCGAGCCCCTTTCAATGCAGAGCGCCACAGCATTGTCCCCAATCACTGCAGAGCGCCACAGCATTGTCCCCAATGATTGCAGAGCGCCACAGCATTGTCCCCCAATGATTGCAGAGCGCCACAGCATTGTCCCCCAATGATTGCAGAGCGCCACAGCTTTGTCCCCCAATGATTGCAGAGCGCCACAGCATTGTCCCCCAATGATTGCAGAGTGCCAGCATTGCCCCCCAATGATTTCAGAGCGCCAGCATTGTCCCCCAATGATTGCAGAGCGCCAGCATTGTCCCCCAATGATTGCAGAGCGCCAGCATTGTCCCCCAATGATTGCAGAGCGCCACAGCATTGTCCCCCAATGATTGCAGAGCGCCAGCATTGTCCCCCAATGATTGCAGAGTGCCAGCGTGCGTGCTCCCTTCAAACTTACCTGGCGGCGGCGCGGCTCAGCTTCTTCCTCCTCTTCTGCGGCAGGTCCTTCTCCCTCATCGTCTCGGCGGCGGGAATCGGCGGGCGGGCGGCCTCTCCTCTTCTCTGAGCGGTGGTGACGGTGAGTGACTGACGCACGCACCGGCACCGCCCCCATTGCGACGTCAGCGATATCCTGGATGATGATTGGTCCAGGCTGTAGACTGGACCAATCACAGCCAGGATATCAGAAAGTGGGGGTGTCCAACCGCAAAGACTTGCGCCCAGGATACCCCCCTACCCCCCCAGAAGGCAGCCAATCGGCGCCTCTTCTGGGATGTAACCCCACTCCCCCCCAGCCACCAGTTCCTTGGGTTCAGGCCGGCGAACCCAATTTTTTTTTTTGAACAACTTTATTTGTTCGTTTTGTTTTTTTTTTTTTTTTTTTTTTTTTTAGGGGTAGGGGGGCGGCGCCCTGGTGCCCCCTATGCACGGGCCGCCACTGCTCTCCAGGAGGTAGGTGTATGTGTGTCAAAGTCAACAATCAAGAGAAGGCTTCACCAGAGTGAATACAGAGGGTTCACCACAACATGTAAACCATTGGTGAGCCTCAAAAACAGGAAGGCCAGATTAGAGTTTGCCAAACAACATCTAAAAAAGCCTTCACAGTTCTGGAACAACATCCTATAGACAGATGAGACCAAGATCAACTTGTACCAGAGTGATGGGAAGAGAAGAGTATGGAGAAGGAAAGGAACTGCTCATGATCCAACCTCATCAGTGAAGCATGGTGGTGGTAGTGTCATGGCGTGGGCATGTATGGCTGCCAATGGAACTGGTTCTCTTGTATTTATTGATGATGTGACTGCTGACAAAAGCAGCAGGATGAATTCTGAAGTGTTTCGGGCAATATTATCTGCTCATATTCAGCCAAATGCTTCAGAACTCATTGGACAGCGCTTCACAGTGCAGATGGACAATGCCCCAAAGCATACTGCGAAAGCAACCAAACAGTTTTTTAAGGGAAAGAAGTGGAATGTTATACAATGGCCAAGTCAATCACCTGACCTGAATCCGTTTGATCATGCATTTCACTTGCTGAAGACAAAACTGAAGGGAAAATGCCCCAAGAACAAGCAGGAACAGAAGACAGTTGCAGTAGAGGCCTGGAAGAGCATCACCAGGGATGAAACCCAACGTCTGGTGATGTCTATGCGTTCCAGACTTCAGACTGTAATTAACTGCAAAGGATTTGCAACAAAGTATAAAAAAGTGAAAGTTTGATTTATGATTGTTAATCTGTCCCATTACTTTTGGTTCCTTAACCACTTAAGCCCAGGAGGATTTTCCTTCTCAAAGACCAGGGCCTATTTTGGGATTCAGCACTGCGTGACTTTAACAGACAATTGCACGACAATTGCACGGTTGTGCGGCGCTGTACCCAAATTAAATTGACGTCCTTTTTTTCCCACAAACAGAGCTTTCTTTTGGTGGTATTTGATCACCTGTGCGATTTTTACTTTTTCCGCTATAAACAAAAAATTTTGAAAAAATAACAATATTTTTCAAATTTTTTTATATGAAATTCTCAAAAAGAAAAATGTAAAAATCAAAATTTTTTAACATTTTAGGCCAACTTGTTTTCTGTTACATATGTTTGGTAAAAAAAAAAAAATCGCAATAAGCGTATTTTGATTGGTTTGCGCAAAAGTTATTGCGTTTACTAACTAAGAGAAAGATTTATGTAATTTTTATTGTTCTTTTTTTAACTAGTAATGGCGGCGATTTGCAATTTTTTTTTTGCGGGACTGCGACATTGCGGCGGACAGATCGGACCCCTGACAATTCTGACACTTTTGGAGGTACCAGTGACATTACTACAGTAATCAGTGCTATACATATGCACTGTTACTGTAAAAATGACACTGGCAGGGAAGGGGTTAACTTTATCAGTGATCAAGGGGTTAAGTGTGTCACTAGGGGCGTGATTCTAACTGTAAAGGGGCGTAGCTAGTGATGTAACCACAGAGATAAACAATCCTACATATCAGGATCGTATGATCTCTGCAGTTAGATCAGGGAGAATGACAGGCGGCTTTGTTTACATTAGCCGCCTGCCTTTCTCCCTCTCCACTGGGAGATCGCAGGTGACCGGCGGACATCGGAATCGCCAGTCACTCGCGCGGACATGTCAGGGAACGAGCGGGGGCGGGAGCGCGCCTCTGGCGGCGCTCTCTTGCCCCCTAGAGGCTCGAAAGGGGCGAGCGACGTAGCCCTATGTCGTTTTGCCTGTACAGGGCTAACTTCCGCAGTAAATAGTCGTGCAGCGGTCGGCAAGCGGTTAAAAAGTGGGAGGCACATATACAAACTGTTGTAATTCCTACACCGTTCACCTGATTTGGATGTAAATACCCTCAAATTAAAGCTGAAAGCCTGCAGTTAAAGCGCATCTTGTTTGTTTCATTTCAAATCCATTATGATGGTGTATAGAGCCAAAAAGATTAGAATTGTGTTGATGTCCCAATATTTATGGACCTGACTGTATGTCTGCATTGGGGTCACATTAGATGAATGAGGGAGGGAAACTGAGGGAGAGGAGAAACACTAGAATACTAGTCAGTACCAGTGTGCAAAGGTGTATAAAATAAATCATCTCTAATGTTGAGTGTCCTATGTTTCTCAATTCCACTGCATTATGCAAAACTATTGGTTTCTGATACATTTTATGCCTCGAGATTGTGCATCATTTTTAAAGGGTGCCTTGACTAAAAAAAAAGGTTAAGAAACACTGTTTTAGACAAAAGTCATAACCATAAGCAGAGTGTATCGAAAGCCATTCATTATGCAATTTTCTTTCCTTCAACCACGTGTTGGAAGGAAAGAAAATTGCTGGATTCCCTGTGGGAATCTCTCCCATAAGCGCTACAGTGTTCTTCCCCACCAACCGAATCCAATGATCACTGCTGGCGGGTATAGCCGTCAGCAGTGATCAGGCAAAAAATACCCAACAGGCTGGTTCCACAGAAGTCGATGGATCAACTTCCGTAGAAAGCAGCCTGACTATAGAAAGATCAAAAAGCATCCAGTTCCTGCTGAACTTGATTTAGGTCTAAGGGTTTGTTCACACTAGCACCATTTCTCCTGCCTCTGCCATTGCACTGCAACTCACGACAATGGAAATCACCTATTCATATCAAATTAACCTGATGCAGTGTGATTTTTGTAAAAGTACAGAATAGTGAGTTATAGAAGTGTTTTATAAAGATTCCCAGTCTGGAGGAAGCAGCAAAGCCTTGAACACTGTATATTGTAATAACAAATAATAGAAAAGAACGTTTACTGAGAAAGGAAATCTAGGAATATGTTCTTTCAGCAAGATTGCATCCTTTCTTCCCCATGAGCACTGACTGTATTTTCTAGCTGCATAGTTCATCCACTGCATAGACTTCAGTAGGAGCATATGGGAAACGTGGGAACATGCATTTTTGGTTTTGTGCTTAAAGGGGAACTCCAGATTTTGATACACTTTTCTTAGTTCATTTGGGCCAACTTGGTCCAAACGAACTATGTCCCACAATAACATGTCAGGCCATTGGATGTGCAGTATAGACTGAGAGGCGGGCTGATGATGTCACAACCTCTGAATCAGCTAATCAGAGGAAGCTTTGTATTCATTGCTAGAATACATCACTTTCTCTGAATGGCTGAGCCCTGTTCAGATAGATTCTACGGTGTTGCAGGTATGAGACAAAGTCTGGGTTAGAACCTGGAACACAGTGCGGTATGCTGTATGTAGCCTCGGCTACATACAGTTTTTACTGCACATCCAGTGGTCTCACATGATAATGAAGGACATTTGTTTGGGTCAGCTTGGTAGTGTAAAGTATATCAAAAGCTGAATTCCAGGTTTGGTATTCTTTTACATAGTTACATTGGTCCATCTTGGACCAATGTAACGATGTATACTGTACACCAGTGATGGAGAACCTTGGCACTCCAGATGTTTTGGAACTACATTTCTCATGATGCCCAACAACATTGCAGAGTGCATGAGCATCACAGGAAATGTAGCTCCAAATTATCTGGGGTGCCAAGGTTCGCATTGCTGCTGTATACCATACCTGCCCGATGCCCCTGAAAGCTGGAAATCATAGAAGCAGACACTGCTACTCCAGTGATCTCCACTTGCTTAAATGTCCCATACTGAGGGGTTGACCTGAAGAACTCTGAACACAGGAGGTTGGCTGCTTAGCAAGGGTGCCAGAAAATGATTTGCATTTTCTGAATGAATGCAAATTGTTTCTCTGATTGGACAAGGGGGGGGGGGGGGGGGTCTGACATCTCTGTCTCTCCACCTCCAGTCAGCAAAAGCTTTGAGTTCAATCAGAAGACACAAATACATTTTTGAATGGTGCTTGTGCTGGGCAACCAACCTCCTGTTACTGTGCTCACAACTCTATAGACTGTTCAGCACACTCTGACACACCTGGCTAGGCTGGCAATGTCAATAGCAGATACCTGCGTGGGCAGGGCCATCCTATCGCAGAAACCCAGCAGGGGAATCCCACATTGGACAGAATGGGTGATCAGAGTGCAGGTGGGGGAAACAACTGTAAATCGATCTTTTGTGGCTGTCCCTGCCAGGGCTCGAGTCCTGCAATAACATATGGGAACGGCGTTCCTGTACTTTTTCCACAGCAGGAATGCCTTTCTCGTTAGCAGCGGCGTTCTGGTGCCCCCCCCCCCCCCAACAGAATCCCGACGCCACCTCCTGTTTTGGGATGGCGGGTCAGTAAGCCCAGATTGAGGGTCCCCAAGCATCACTGTAAAGGAACTGAAGGAACGGAGGCAGCACTAGAGGAAGCAGAGCCGATGCTTCTTCTATAGTGCCGGCTCCTGTCACCAGTGGAGTGATACCAAATGCTTTCAATCTGCTGTGACAGTCACTGGAGTAATACAGGAAGCATCGGCTCTGCTCTCTACTGCAGCCACATGCTTCCTCCTCTCCTGTCACACTAATGCTCCGGAATGGTGGGTCGGGAACCAGCCAGCAATACCCACCAACAGTACCCACCAGCAGTACCAGTCAGCAGTACCCACCAGTAGTACTAGCCAGCAGTACCCACCAACAGTACCAGCCAGCAGTACCCACTGGAAGTACCCACCAACAGTGCCGGCCAACAGTAACCGCCAGTAGTACCAGCCAGCAGTACCCACCAAGAGTACCCAACTGCAGTACCCACCAACAGTAGCCGCCAGCAGTACCCACCAACAGTACCCACCAACAGTACCCGCCAGCAGTACTCACCAACAGTACCAGCCAGCAGTACAAGCCAACACTACCCACCAGCAGTACCAGCCAACAATACCCACCAAAAGTACCCACCAACAGTACCAGTCAGCAGTACCCACCAACAGTACCAACCAGCAGTACAAGATAACAGTATCTGCCAACAGTACCCACCAGCAGTACCAGCCAGCAGTACCCACCAGCAGTATCCACCAGCAGTACTCGCCAACAGTACCTACCAGCAGTATCCACCAGCAGTACCCACCATACCAGCCAGCAGTACCAGCCATCAGTACCCGCCAGTAAGGATGGGCTTCATGTTTGAGTCAAACGTATGTTCGACTCGAACATATGTTCGACTCGAACATCAGGTGTTCGTGTGTTTGCTAAGCACACAAACACCCAGGGCGCTTGGCGGAAAGTTCGCCCACCGATGAGCACCCCATAATGCACTGCGCGGTCGCAGTGTATTAGGTGCTTGTAATTGGCCAAAGCATGCATCTAACCTGTATGCTTTGGCCAATCACAGCACAATGCCCCGTCAGAGCCAAGATTGGCCGAAGGCAGGGTGCCTTTAGCCAATTATGGCTCAGGGGCTAAGTCCACACCCCACACTATATAAGGCTGCTGCTTACGCAACAGCCGTGTATAGTGTGTGACAAAAGAGATTAGGCAGGTAGTTAGTGAATAGTCTCTTTAATCAGTTAAGTGCAGTCAGTGTAGTGTACAGCCATACTCCACTTTTAAAATGTATGGATATGTTGTAGTCCTGGGTCCCCTCTCAGTGCTCCCCAAGTTTCGTGTCCCTGTCACTTATAGTTCGTGAGCAATGCCATGTCAAGCTGACCAATATTTCCCATAGATGCCAATGTTAAAGAGAGGAAGCAGTGCCATGTCAAGTTGACCAATCAAAACAGCTAGGTTCCAAGATCAAAAAGTAATAAAAAAGTAGGGTATCTATCCCTAGGAAGATAATGGAAAGTCCACAGTGGGACCAATGAGGGGAAAAGGGCCAAAGCATCTACAACTGCAACACAAGACGGAAGTGAATCTTCCCCTGATAGGGAAAGAGTGACCAATATTTCTTATAGATACCAATGTTAAAGACAGGGAGCAGTACCATGTCAAACTGACCAATATTTCCCATAGATGCCAATATTAACCACCTCAATACAATATAAACCCCCTTCCTTCCCAGACCAATTTTCAGCTTTTAGCGCTGTTGCAATTTGAATGACAATTGCGCGGTCATGCAATGCTGTACCTACCAAATTTGTGTCATTTTTTCCCCACAAATAGAGCTTTCTTTTGGTGGTATTTGATCACTGTCAGGTTTTTTCTTTTTTGGTGCACAAATAAAAAAAGACTGAAAAGTTTGAAAAAAAAAAAAAGTTTTTTTGTTTAGGTTATAAAATCTTGTAAATAGATATGTTTTTTCCTGCACTGATGAGCACTGATGATGCCGCACTGACAGGCACTGATGAGGAGACACTGATGGGGTGGCACTGATGGGGTGGCACTGATGGGCACTGATAGGTAGCACTGATATGCAGCACTGATGGGCACTGATATGTGGCACTGATAGATAGCACTGATATGCAGCATTGGTGGGCACTGATAGGCAGCGCTGATGGGCACTGATCGGCAGCACTGATGGGCACTGATTGGCGGCACTGATGGGCACTGATGGGCACTGATAGTGGCACTGTTGGGCGGCAATGATCGGCACTGATCGGCACTGATGGGGGGCACTGGTGGGCAATAATGGCACTGGTGGGCAGCACTGATAGATGGCATTGGTGGGCAACACTGATAGGGAGGGCACTGGGGGGCTCTGAGCTCTGCTTGTCATCCCTGGTGGCCATAGTGGGCATCCCTGGTGGTCATGGGTGGGCATCCCTGGTGGCTTAGTGGCACCCCTCCCCCCCCAGGGCTGCACTGGTAATCAATGTTCTGATTACCAGCACAGACTCCCCCTGTGATCAGTGAGTAATTAGAAATACTCACTGATCACCCCCGCAGCAGCACCGATCCTCTCTTCTTCTCCTCACTGACAGAATCTGTCAGGAGGAGAAGAGATCGAAGCCGTTACAACGGCTCTATTTACATTACATGACGGCTGTGATTGGACACAGCCGTCATGTGATCAGGAGGGCCAATCACAGGGCCCTCCTGCCGAATGTTGTTGCCGTGTGTCCGAGGGACACAGGCACATCGAGATCGCGCCGCTGCGCGTGCCCGCGGCGGCGCGATCTCTCTCCTTCTGAAGGACGTTCCGGAACGTCCATTCAGAAGGACGAGACTCCCGCCCGGCCGTATATGTACTATGGCCCGGGTGGGAGGTAGTTAAAGACAGGGAGCAGTGCCATGTCAAGCTGACCAATATTTCCCATAGATGCCAATGTTAAAGACAGAGAGCGGCGTGTCCAAGATGGCGAACTGAGCAGACGTGCCTGCCGTGAGCTCCGAGAACTGGTTATCCTGTAAACTATCCAATGCTTGTTTTACCTCTCCTGGTGTGCCTATTTTGCCCTCTGCATGCCCTACAAATCATCCGGGAGGTCGCAGAGGGGGAAAAAGTTTCACTTCCCCAGGACGCTGCTCTGCTTGAGGCCTCCTCTCCCGTTCCGGGCCGGTCGGGTTTGCCGCCACGCACCGTCAATATGGCCTCGCAGACTCCAGATTCCGGACTCGCCGCTGCTGCCCGCCCACCTGGTATCCTGAGGTCATGGCGGCCAGGGCCGCTGATAGGGGGGGACCACCAGCCCTCTTGTAGTGGGCCCGAGCACACAGGGGGGCCCACACAGAGATGGACAACAAATACAGAAATCTTCTTCCAGCACCTAAATCTGATCTGTCCCTCTCCCTGCTATCAGCTTTTTTCTGCCTCACTAATCCCCCTCCCTGTGTGGGCCCTCCTCCCAGCACTGGCTCTAATGTTATCTCTGCTCAGGAGTTTATTTGAAACTTTGTTTCTCTCTCTGATCACTGAGCTCCAACTGTCCAGCCTGTATATTTTTCTCATTTCATCTACATTTTTTTTTTTAACATAGTTTTTTTTTTTTTTTTTTTTTTTAGATTTAGCAGGAATTATGTGAGTTTTTTTTTTTTTTTTTTAGATTTAGCAGGAATTATGTCAGTTATGTTATATTTGTGGCGGCTATCACGTCCTGTCAACCGGCCCTGACTACCAAGATTGAGGCCGTTCAGTTGGACGTGAGCTTGCTGAGACAGGACTTTGATAAGGTCCACTCCAGACTTACTTCAGCAGAACAGCACATCAACCACGTGGAGGACGATGTGGCGCAATAATCTACATATTATGGGCCTGCCGGAGGGTGTGGAGGGCAGGGATCCGACCCTTTTTGTGGAAGACCTGTTGAAGTCCATTTTGCCCTCTGATCACTACTCCCCGCACTACAGAGTGGAGCGCGCTCACCGGGTCCTACCGAGACCGGGCCCTGAAGATTGTCCTCCTCGCACGATGATCCTGCATCTCATGAACTTAAGGGATAGAGATGAGACTCTGTAGGTGGCCAGGGCTGCGGGCTCTTTAACCTACCTCAACACCAGGCTGAGGATTTTCCCCGACTACACTGTTGAGACACAGAAGCAGCTGCTGTCCTTTGATGCTGTTAAGGCGGCTCTGCGCTCCAAGGGGATCAAATATAGTATGCTCTTTCCTGCCAAGCTGAGGGTGATTGATGGAGAGATCACCCACTTCTTCACCGACCCTAAGGAGGCCTCGGACTGGCTGGAGCTGTTGCCGCCTATAGCGTGAGTTGTTTCGGGATTCTGTGTGCCCCCTTGACTTTTCTTTTTCCCTTTCTACTCTCTAAACTCTGTGGACGGGGGGGCTTTTGTTTTTTACTTGGCCTTTGCTCCTGGGACTTGGGGCCCTTGCACGGTGGGAGCTGCTTTCCGGGTTGTATTGCCTGAACTCCCTCCTGTTGCCTTGTACTGGCTGCCCTGTCTGCACTGTTTTGCTCCCGATTGTGCACTGCGGCCCCCTCCATGTCCTCATGTCCGTCCCTGTGCCTTTTTCTCTACAGCCCTGAGTCATCATGATCCTCGCCTTCAATGACTGCTGTGCTGCTGTAGGTCTGTGCCTCAACTATGTCCAAGCGACTTGCTCCTGTATTCCTGGCTCTCGGTCGCTCTGTGCGGCCGCACCGAACTGGTACCTGTTGTGCCTCTATTTTCACGCTGACCTTGCACCCGTTGGCACTTGGTTTCACGCCACCTGACTGTTTTTGCCTGTTTTTTGGGGTTTGGGGATCTATGCCTACCTCCTAGGATTGGGTCAGACGGGGTGGGGGGTGTGGGGACCCAGCCATTTCTGGTTTATGTTTCTCATGGGGATTTCAAATTTTTTGTTATTTTCTGTTTTATAATGTTGTTGCTCTTTATGGTTGCTGTGGTGTAGCTACATGTTCTATCTACTGTCTGTGGTGGAGGCCTGTTGGTGTGCGATATGCTTTCTCTCCTGGCGACTGTGGCGTGGTAGTTGGCGTTTCCTTCTCCTGGTACCGCATCTCTTGCTCTCATCGTGTCCCTGGTTAATGTGATTTCCTGGAACGTGCGGGGTGTGAACTCTGCTGTAAAAAGCTCTCTGGTTTTACTTTTTTGCGCAGGTTCTCCCCTCACGTATGCGTACTCCAGGAAACTCATCTATTGGGCTCTCGCACGCTAGGTCTGAAGCGGGCCTGGGTTGGCGCCCACTACCATGCCACTTATTCCAACTACGCCAGGGGGGTCAGCATCCTCATCATTCATAGGTCTCTACCTTTTTACCTAATAGAGGTCAGGACTGACCCAGGGGGCCGCTATGTGTTATTGCATGACAAGATCTATTTTTTCTCCGTTTATATTGGTCGGCCTGTACTTACCCTTTAACATGTCCCCGTCTCTGGATCTGGACCGCCTCCATCCTCCCTCCACTTGGTCTGATGGCTTGGCGCGCTGGATGGCCACGTTCTCCCTGGCGGACATCTGGCGTTGCTTTCTCCCGTCTGACAGGGAGTTCACGTGTCATTCAGCCACCCACCGGACGTTTTCCAACATCGACCTGGCCGAGGCACTGCGGCTGGTTGATTCTGCTACTATACTTTCCCGGGGCGTCTCGGACCATGCGCCTCTGATGCTCAACTTGCGACTCCCCGGTGGATGTCGACATGGTGGTTGGCAGCTATCCAGATACTGGATTGTGGAGCCCTCAATTCAGGCAGCGATGCCGGAAGAGTTCTCAGTTTTGGTTGTGTAATGAGGACCACGCTGACCCCCTCATATTGTGGGACACTTTTAAGGCTTGGCTACGGGGGGTATACATCACCCCCATTGCTGTGGTCCGCAGAAACTCTGTGCGGTCTCTGGAACAATTGGAGGCAGCTCTCCGTGCTTCCTAGCAGGCCTACACGGCTTCCCCTGATGCTGTCGGGTACATGGCCTGGAAGCGTGCACTTCGGGAGCTTTCCATGTGCAGGTCTTCCATGACACAGAAGTACTTTCTCTCGAACGGCACAGCGCATATTCAAGTATGGTGACAAAAACGGGTGACTCCTCGCTTGGCTGTCGAGGGAACAGACTGCCTCTACCCATATCGGACGTATCCGTTGACTGACTGGTGACCTGTTGACAGGCCAGGATGCCACGAACGACCGTTTTAGACAGTACTACCAGACCCCCTATACTTCTAGGGCGACGTACTGCACCCATGACCTGGTGCAGTTCCTTGACGGTATACCTATCCCCGAGCTGGACGTGGCCACTAGGGACAGGCTGGATGGCCCTATGACTCTGGAGGAGCTCCAGATTGCCTTGGCCCTCATGCAGCCTGGGAAAGCCCCGGGCCCTGACGGGCTACCTATTGAATTTTTTTCACGTTTTCCGGAGTTGCTGGCGCCCCGGTTGGTGGAGCTGCTGGGTACGTTTGAGGAGCTGGACGCCTTGCTGGCCTCGCTGTCTGAGGCCTTGATTGTGCTGATACCCAAGCCTGGCAGGGATCCGGAGGACTGTGCCTCGTACCACCCAATCTCACTGCTCAATGCCGACGCCAAGCTGTTGGCCAAGATCTTGGCCCTCCATCTGGCCACGGTTATTGAAGACCTTGTCCATGTAGACCAAACCGGTTCCATGCCAGGGAAGGGTACAGATGTTAAAATCCGTTGTCTTTTCCTCAATCTGTCATCTACGCATCTCAATCCGGGTCGGAGGGTGGTGGCCTCTTTGGACGCTGAAAAGGCCTTCGAATGGCCTTACCTCTGGGGCGTGTTGTGTCGCTTCGGTTTTGGACCTAAATTTTTGAGGTGGTTGGTGCTGCTCTACCACAAGCCTGTTGCACAGGTTTCGCACCAATGGTACTGCCTCTGATGTGTTCCCGCTGGGCAGGGGGGACGAGGCAGGGATGCCCTCTATCACCGGGGCTTTTTGCCCTGGCGCTGGAGCTATTGGCTATATTACTCTGGCAATCTGACGAAGTGCGGGGTTGGCGGGTTGGCCCCCTGGAGGAGAAGGTGTCGCTATACGCGGATGATACTCTCCTGTATCTTGCTGACGCGGATTCCTGCCAGGGCCCTGGCAGCCAGCACCCCCTTGCTGCAGTGGCGGAGCTAGACTTTTAAAACAGGGGTGGCAAGGTATTATTTTGGGGGGTCAATATACATGCGTGTGTATATATATATATATATATATATATATATATATACATATACACACACACATACATATACACACACACATACATATACACACACTTTTATAAATAAATGTAAACAAACATCCTAAGCGGTATTAAAACATTTTTAATTAAATAAACAATTATCAAAGTAAACATTATTCTTTTAAGGCCACACACAGATCACAGGGCTCTGCTCTAAAGGGGATCTATGGGGACCCTGCTCTAAAGGGGATCTATGGGGACCCTGCTCTAAAGGGGGATCTATGGCATAGATCCCCTTTAGAGCAGGATCCCCATATATCCCCCTTTAAGGCAGGCTAGGGCAGGTCCCCCATAGATCCTCATTTACAGCAGGCCAGGGTGAGGTGAGGTCCCCTATATAGATGCCCCCTTACAGCAGGCCAGGGTCCTCCCCCAGACAGTCCCTCTCATTCTCCACACCGACAGAATTGAGTTTGCACTTTTACTCCCCCTCTGAGCATGGTGGTGGCATGAATTGGTGATCCAGTACTACATCTGCACGTTTAGTCATCATCCCAGGACTCTTTAGCAGTTATGGACTTTTAAGCTAATTCTGCTGTTTTGGTGGATTTTATTTATTTTATAATTCATTTTATGATATTTTAATGACAAGCTTTGTTCATATGAGAGACTTATGTGGGCAGATTATGCTATAAACTGTGAGTTTATACATATGTGTATGCATTCCTGGTGGTGAGAGGAGGGGGGTAGTGAGAGAGAGGGGGGAGGGGTGGTGGTGAGAGGGGGGGTAGTAGTGAGAGAGAGGGGGTGGTAGTGGGGGGGGTAGTAGTGAGAGAGGAGGGCAGAGCCAGTAACACTTACCAAGTCCAGGAACCGGCGCTGACACCATCCATCCATCCCGCGGCTGAATCCTTCCTGCCCCATCCAGCTTCAGTCAGTTTCTCTCTCTGATTGCAGGGAGGTGGGTGGAGCCAATTTCAGGCGCGGAGGATGAAATGAAAATCCTCCTGGCTCTGAATGCTGGGGGAGGATGGGAAGCTCTGTGCCCTTACAGCAGCTACAATTGGTCCCGCCCCCTGCCACCTTCCTTCCCATCCAGCTTCTGTTTCTCCACGGAGCAAGGGGGCGGAGCCCCTACCCCCACATACGGCCCCGCCCACACCCGACATCAATGCCTAAATTTGACAGCTGCAATCACTCTCCTTGCAGCTGTCCCCCCCCCCCCCCCCGCCGAATCGCCCACTTATCACTGGCTTTAATGTTAAAGTGCTGATATGTAGCCCCGAGTTCCCGGCCAAACCCCCACTGGTGAGCGGGGTGGCAACAGGGGTGGCAAGGATTCCGTCTGGGGTGGCAATTGCCACCCCAGCTAGCCCTCTGGCTCCGCCACTGCCTTGCTGTGGGTCGATGAATTTGAATATCTGGGAATTCGGGTCACCAAGGATCTCGGGGCATATTTTGGTAATAACGTACTACCAGTTTTGGCACGTCTGCGTGAACGCTGTCTTGCATGGGCTACTCTGCCTCTTAACGTCCTGGGCCGCATCCATATTGTTAAAATGATTTTTTGCAGAAGTTTTTCGCAGCTCCCTCTCCTGGATTAATAATACCTTTTTTAGGGAATTGGAGAGCTGCCTCAGCTCTTTTCTTTGGGTGGGTGCGCAGCCCCACTTGGCGCGGTCCACTATGCAGCTCCTGGTTGACTCGGGGGGCCTGGCCCTCACTAACTTTAAACTGTACTTTTGGGCGGCTATGCTGGTCACCATTCGTTGGTGGTTCTTGGGCTCCAGGTTGAATGCGGTGATTTGCCTGGAGGCGGCTTGCCTGGGCTCCTTAGCTGAGCTTTGTAATCTGGCCTACTGAGGCTCGGGTGCGTATCTGTCCCTTCCTCTTCCCACCGGGATGACTCTTCGGATGCTTCCCAATCCACAGCTGTGGGCTCGGTGTGGTATACAGCGGCTATGGGACATTATGCCCCTTGGGATACTTCGCTCGCTCCCGGACATGAAACACTCGTTCAACTTACCTCGCTGGATAAGCTTCCGATATCTACAACTGCAAAATGCAGTCGGGCCCAGTTCCCTGCCACCTCTGTCCTCAGACTGACTGCTTAGAGGACGTGGTGGCGCAGGCAGACTTGCCTAAGCCATTATCGGCTATTTATGCTACCCTGCTGACGGCGGACTCGCCTGAGATGGAGAGGCTCTGGCAGAGGTGGTCGACAGACATACCCGACCTGGACAGGGAGGACTGGGAGGGCTGTTTGGGGAACTACTCCAGACTGATGATAGCGTCCAGGGATAACCTCATCCAAATGAAGTTCCTCCAAAAAGAATGGGAGAGACTAATTGGGCAGAGGGTCACAACAGCGGAAGAAAAATATATAAATGAGCCGACACCTGATAGACTTAGGATCTGGAGAGAAGAACAGCAGAATTATAAGTTGGTGACTCTCCGGAAGGTGGAGAATAAATTCCTCTTCTGGAAACAAACCAGCTTTGGAGAGGCAAGCTCCCCCAATTCCACGGTACCCGCGATCACTATGAGGGATGGAAGGATTTCTTCACATCCCCCAGAAATAGTAGACAGGTTTAAAGAATTCTATGAAGAGCTGTATAGTTCTCGACAAGATAGGATGAGGGATAGATTGAAAAATGTTTGTAAAGATCTGAGCCTTCCTTCTCTTTCTGAGAAGGATAGAATGGAGTTAGATTGCCCTATAACATTGGAAGAAATACAGCAGGTTTACGAACGAAATGGCGAAGCAGAAATCTCCGGGCCCAGATGGGCTACCAGCTGAAATATACCAGCACTATGGGAAGGTTCTGCTACCCGAACTGTTGAGGGTACTGAATGGGGCATTGTTATGCGGAGTGCTCCCCCCATCAATGTCAGACTTGATTATAATCAATATACATAAAGAGGGTCAGGACCCGCTGGATGTCGCTTCATATAGGCCCATCGCAATGCTGAACGCTGATATGAAAATCCGGTCGAAGGTCTTACCGGCCCGGTTGAATAAAGTCATAGTGGGGCTTATCCACCCTGATTAATCGGGGTTCATACCTGGAAGAACTACAAGTACAATCATTAGACGGGTAATTTTGAACCTCCAGATACCAACAGATGGGGGGGGGTGAGAAGGTGATCCTGTCATTGGACGCCGCCAAGTCCTTCGACAGTTTAGAGTGGCAGTACCTTTGGAAAATAATGGAAAGGATACAGTTTTGGCCAGTTTTTATTAAATGGGTCAAAATGTTATACAAGACACCTTAAGCCAGAGTTAGGGTAAACAATGAAACATCTGAAAAATTTGGCTTGGGGAACAAGACAGGGTTGTCCCCTGTCACCCCTCCTCTTCGCCATTGCAATAGAGCAATTGGCAATAGCTTTGAGAGCCTCAGATAAGGTGAAGGGGTTTAAAAGAGGGGCCTTAGAGCAGTGGTCCTCAACTCCGGTCCTCAGGGCCCACTAACAGGCCAGATTTTAAGTATTACCTTGGGCAGATGCAGAATAGAGTACTGCAATCACTGAGCAGCAAATTATATCACCTGTGATGTATTTCAGTTACAGTGGCAGCTGGTGCTCAAAATTTTGGGGGGGGGGGGGGGGGGGGGGCGCAAAAAGGAAAATGTAATAGGTATTGCTTCGCGTCAAAAAACGCAGTAAAAAATTGCGTGACTTTGAAGTTATGGTACAGGCATGGCACAGGTGATGGTATAGGCATGGCACAGATATGGTATAGGCATGGCACAGGTCATGGTACAGGAGATGGTATATGCCCCCTTTCAATGCAGAGACCAGCGTACATGCCCCCTTTCAATGCAGTGACCAGCGTACATGCCCCCTTTCAATGCAGAGACCAGCGTACATGCCCCCTTTCAATGCAGAGACCAGCGTACATGCCCCCTTTCAATGCAGAGACCAGCGTGCGTGCCCCCTTTAATGCAGAGATCAGCGTGCATGCCCCCTTCAATGCAATGAACATTGTGCTGTGCCCCCTTCAATGCAATGAACACTGTGCTGTGCCCCCACAATGCAGAGTTCAGCGTGCATGCCCCTTCAATGCAACTGTGCTGTGCACCCTTCAATGCAATGAACAATGTGCTGTGCCCCCCTCAATGCAATAAACACTGTGCTGTGACCCCTTCAATGCAATGAACACTGTGCTGTGCCCCCACAATGCAGAGTTCAGCGTGCATGCCCCCTTCAATGCAACTGTGCTGTGCCCCCTTCAATGCAATAAACAATGTGCTGTGCCCCCTTCAATGCAATAAACACTGTGCTGTGCCCCCTTCAATGCAATAAACACTGTTCTGTGCCCCCTTCAATGCAATGAACACTGTGCTGTGCCCCCACAATGCAGAGTTCAGCGTGCGTGCCCCCTTCAATGCAACTGTGCTGTGCCCCTTCAATGCAATGAACACTGTTCCGTGCCCCCATCAATGCAGAGTTCAGCGTGCGAGCCCCTTTCAATGCAGAGCGCCACAGCATTGTCCCCAATCACTACAGAGCGCCACAGCATTGTCCCCAATCACTGCAGAGCGCCACAGCATTGTACCCCAATGATTGCAGAGTGCCACAGCAGTGTCCCCCAATGATGGCAGAGTGCCACAGCATTGTCCCCAATGATTGCAGAGTGCCCACAGCATTGTACCCCAATGATTGCAGAGTGCCCACAGCATTGTCCCCCAATGATTGCAGAGTGCCCACAGCATTGTACCCCAATGATTGCAGAGTGCCACAGCATTGTACCCCAATGATTGCAGAGTGCCCACAGCATTGTCCCCCAATGATTGCAGAGTTCCACAGCATTGTACCCCAATGATTGCAGAGTGCCCACAGCATTGTACCCCAATGATTGCAGAGTGCCCACAGCATTGTACCCCAATGATTGCAGAGTGCCACAGAATTGTACCCCAATTATTGCAGAGTGCCCACAGCATTGTACCACAATGATTGCAGAGTGCCCACAGCATTGTACCCCAATGATTGCAGAGTGCCACAGAATTGTACCCCAATTATTGCAGAGTGTCCACAGCATTGTACCCCAAAGACTGCAGAGTGCCACAGCATTGTACCCCAATGATTGCAGAGTGCCACAGCATTGTACCCCAATGATTGCAGAGTGCCCACAGCATTGTCCCCCAATGATTGCAGAGTGCCACAGCATTGTACCCCAATGAATGCAGAGTGCCCACAGCAGTGTACCCCAATGATTGCAGAGTGCCACAGCATTGTACCCCAATGATTGCAGAGTGCCACAGCATTGTACCCCAATGATTGCAGAGTGCCCACAGCATTGTACCCCAATGATTGCAGAGTGCCCCCAGCATTGTACCCCAATGATTGCAGAGTGCCACAGCATTGTACCCCAATGATTGCAGAGTGCCACAGCATTGTCCCCCAATCAATGCAGAGACCAGCGTGCGTGCTCCCTTCAATCCAATGCACTTACCTGGCCGCGGCTCAGCTTCCGGCGGCGGCTTCTCCCCTCCTCGATACTTCGTCCTCTTCTGCGGCGGCGGGAAGGTGAGTGGCTTCTCCCTCGTCTCGGCCTCTCCTCTGCGGCGGGAACCGGCAGGAAGGTGAGCGGCGGTGACGGTGAGTGACTGACGCACGCACCGGCACCGCCCCCATTGCGACGTCAGCGATTGGATGTCCTGGATGATGATTGGTCCAGGCTGGAGACTGGACCAATCACAGCCAGGATATCACGAAGGTGGGGGTGGCCAAGCGCTCTTTCCTGCGCCCAGGTTACGCCCCCAGAAGGCAGCCAATCGGCGCCTCTTCTGGGTCATAAACCCCACCCCCCCTTTAGCCACCACAAAGGCCGGCTAACCGATTTTTTTTTCATAACTTTATTGTTCTTTTTGTCATTTTTTTTTTCCTTTTTTTTAGGGGGTGGCGGGCCGCCACTGTTCAGTTATCTTGCACACCTGGCCTGTTAGTGGGCCCTGAGGGGGCAGGGTTGAGGACCACTGCCTTAGAGGATAAGGTTGCATTATATGCAGATGACCTTCTCTTATTCTTAGGTGACACACAGGGTTCCCTACAGAATGCTTTGGACATCATCAACAGATTTGGGCAAATCTCGGGTCTTCAGATAAACTGGGCGAAATGTTGCTGGTGAAAAACCCCTCCCTAGGGAGGTGGCCCAGATCCAAGTAATTAATAAAATTAAATATTTGGACATACAAATTTCTAGGAACCCTCAACTTTACATTGCAGATAACTTAGTGCCGTGCCGTTATTGGCCAAATTTAGGGAAAAAGCAAAACTGTGGAAACGTCTGCCGTTATCAGCGGCAGGACATTGTAACTTAATAAAAATTATCTGGATGCCGCAATCACTCTATGTCCTGCAAAATTCCCCAATTTGGTTATATAAAAAATGGTTTCAAAAGATTGATCGTGTCTTTAGAGAATTAATTTGGAAGTACTCTGCAGCTACAAAAACAAGGAGT
The DNA here is from genome assembly GCF_965119305.1 of Pelophylax lessonae. Lineage (NCBI taxonomy): Eukaryota > Metazoa > Chordata > Amphibia > Anura > Ranidae > Pelophylax > Pelophylax lessonae. The sequence continues at coordinate 158,968,806 of NC_138773.1, forward strand.
GGCGCTTCCAAACCCCTTTAATTATTTCCTGGCATCGCAGATGCAACACTTAGTGGGTTGTGACTTGGTGGACCGAGAGGGGGAGAAAGCGAGTCTGTTGTAGATTACACCACATGACTCCATAGCTGAGGCCCTAGAGGCAGGATCTTTTTTAAAGCTCCCCACTCTGGACTTGATGACGAAAGTGTGGGATAACATGAAGGTAAAACTGAACTATAGGGGTTTCACTGAGTTTTCCCCTTATGGAAAAATAGCAAATTAGCTGAACTGCAGAAGATTGGGGTAATAAGAGAATGGAAAGAATGCGACATAATCTACATCACCCAACTATATCACAATGATACACTATTATCCTTCCAGGAATTGAAAGAACAATATGCCTTACCGACTTTTTTTTTTTTTAGATATTTACAGGTTAGACACGCCTTAGAGAAACAGTTCAGAGGGAATACCCCAGAATGGAGCTCAATGCCAGTACTTAAAAGAATTACTAGGGCAGAAACACGGAAAGGTCTAGTCTCAAAAATATATTGACAAATTGATAAGGGCATAGGGAGAGACATACAAACAACTAACTGTAGGAAAAAATGGGAGAAGGATTTGGGTGAAATCTCTGAGGCACAATGGAGTAGAGTGATGGAAATCGCTCCATTGGTCTCTCTCTCCCCATCTCAGAGAATGTCACACCTATTTTTAATATATAGAGCTTATTATACCCCATATAAACTATTCCAGCTTGGCCGGCGATTAGATTCAAATTGCCACAGATGTGGAAACCCGAAAGGGGATATAACTCATATGTTTTGGAGGTGCCCGAAGCTGTTCTGATACAGGAAGGGGGTGAAAAGGATTATTGACTGGGTGTTTGGGACCTCCATTGTGTTGGAGGCGAAGTACTGTCTACTGGGACTGGAGGAGGAGAGGGGAAACCCAGATGACACTCAAATAGCCGTTCTGAGATGTATGTTCCAAGCAAGGAAGCTGATCGCCTTGCGATGGCAGGTGGCTTCACCCCCGACCAGTGAGGAATGGACAAATAGAATGAATGTGGTTATTCTGAAAGAGAAATCGGTTTACATAAAACAAGGTGCACTAAAGAAGTTTGACAAGATTTGGAGACCCTGGTGGGAGGACAGAGGGATAATAATGTAAAGTCCACTAGCACAGAGCACAGTTAATAAGTTAATAGCGGCTCTTGCACCAATTATGTTTATAAGGGAATGAAAGTAGGAGGAATGAGAGGTTGGTTCGTGTATGTAAAGGGGTGTAAGGGAATGCGTGGAAGAGATTAGAGTAGACGGAAAAATATCTCACCAAATAATAAGCAAACTTAAGTTCACTGATATATTTATCACAGCTGGTGGGCAGGGGGTTATTACTCTTTTAAAAATATATACAAAGTGGGGGGGGGGGGGGGATTGGAGGATGTGATGTTGTTTTAATCTTTGTGCTTCATTTTTTTCTTGTTTCTTTTCTTCTTTTTTTTCCATTTATTGTGTAATTGTTGGATAATTTTTCAATAAAGAGATAAAGTTAAAGGATACATGCACTGTTCTGTCACCATTTGAGGAGGCAACAAGGTTGGTAAGCCATGACAATGCATGCACCAGTGACACAATCCCTGTTGTGATCCTGCTGGAGCATACTCTGCATTGCATAATGGACAGGGCACTTGAGGCAGAGCAGCGGGAGGAAGAGGAGGACTTCCTTCCTGCTCCCTCCTCGCTGGTTGTGATTGACAGCAGCGGGAGCCAATGTGTCTCAGCCAATGAGGAGGGAGAGAGCAAAGAGAGCCCCTGCTCTTGTGCAAAGCACTGGATCAAGATCGGACTCAGGTAAGTATAAGGTGAGGCTGGGGGGGTTTGCACATAAGGTTTTTTTTACCTTCAAGCATTAATTCCTTCTAACCATGCCCTTCTGTGTTCATACACAAACAATAGCTTAGTTTTTGTTTGGGGAGGGGGGTATGATGTTGTGCAGGTACATTTTTCCCTTTAACTCAATTTAATCTATCCATTTTGCTTAGCCTAGGATACCATTCTCTAAAGTAATCAACCTTGTCCACTAACACTCTTAAGCCATCTTACTTGTACCCAGAATTACTTTTTATATCCTTGTCCCAAAGTTTATGCTGTGATCTGACTTTATAACAACCTCAACAAAGTCTCACAAGTATATCTTCCTTCTACATACTGTACAGTACATTTGAGGCTAGATAGGTACAGCAAGTTTTCAAAGCTCTCCATCTGGGGATTAGAGGAAGAAAGAGGAATTTGTGCCATTATAGGTACAATAGAAACAAATCATATCACATGAGGGAGGGGCAATCTCTCAGATTGTTCTGGTATACAAAAAGAGAGCCCCTGTTTTGTCTGATATTTAACTGCATTATTCTTTTCTATGTTGTCTATGTCGTTCTTCACTCTTAGTAACTTTACTGGAAATACCTGGTGTCACTCTAAAGTCGGTATGCAAGCATCTAGTAGGAGAAGGGGGCTGTATACTGGGTATCCCAAATGATAGCTTGCGTCAAATACTACTTCAACTACAACAGAGTTAAGCCTTGCTCTGTTCCAAATGAAAAACACAGTAAACAACAGAGACTCATAGGTGAGGAATATTACCTTAAAGAGGAACTAAACCCATCAATTTAACGGCTTCAAAAAACAGTTACATTCTTGGCATTCCGGAAACGCTAACTGCCACATTTGCTTGAGCTGTCAACCAAACTGTCAAACCATCAAATGGCTGGGGTCATAACTGATCAAATGTGAAGCACCATGGCAACTGCAAATCAAACCGAGGCTAAAATGGCAGCTTCATTGCCTGAAAAGGATATTAGGGTATACGTCCCAGAAGGCAGAGATAAAACAACCAATAAAAAGGATGTTTGCCCAGGTGCTTTGGTCTGCATTATGGGGATATACACCAGGTGCTGTTCAACTGGTCGGTGATCAATCCTGCACTCCTGGCTCAGGTACATCAAAACTGATATAGTTATAGCTGTCTGCTGTATACAAAATAAAAATATATCCAAAAATATGCCCAGAATTTTGTGCACAGGGAGAAACCAACACACTCGATGGTGGTCTGAAAATATTCACAGTTTATTCTAAGATCGAAAAAGACTTTTACTAGTTAAGAAATAAAGTTAGATCACGTGTCAATTGGCTGCCTGGCAGGCAAGGTCACTCCAGGCTGTATGTTTGGAAATACAGTAATACATTTTATCTCGATTTTCCCATGAGAGTGTGTCTGAAGCAAATAAAACTTTAAGGGAGAACTCTATGTGTATAACAAAATAAAATAAAGTCACTAAAGCATAAACTTGCAAGGCCCACTTGCTCTCTATAAAACACGTTTTTCATCTCTTACAAAAAAAAAAATCTTTTTTGGATAATTACTTTCCAAATGTATTTTCGAAAGAAAGAGTTTCATGGAGTTAATATGACATTTTTGCTCACATATTAGGCAGGCTACATCTGGTTTGCTTTACCATCACAAAAGGAGCAATATTAAAAAATATTATTGGTAATAATCTGGCATATTTTCAGCAAAACACCATCTACTGTGGCTAAACAAAATTGTGACTATTACCCCCAAAGGAAGGATGGTTGGGAGAAAACATATTTTTTTGATACTGGAAGGCCTGATGTCTGGTTGAACATTTTGTTTCAGAATAATTACCTTTTCACAGTCTTCTAATCTTTTTTATAGTAAGATGTCCAAAATACCGTATCAAGATTAGCATATGCTCAATGCAACGTGTTTACTTATTTATGTTTTCTTTGCTTTTATAGAGCTTTGAGACACGTTACCTTTATATAACAGAACCTATAAACACTATTCTCTGGTGATACATATGGAGATTGCATTTCTGTTGCTGCAGTAAAGATGTCCCCGTTTGTTTACGCACACAGTATGTGTTCTTTCAATAGATTTAACAGGAGCAAATTAATGAAAAAGAATAAGATGTCTATTAGCATTCTTTGACTCTAGGGCATACCTAGACAAAAAAAAAAAAAAAAAAAACCCAAATCGTTAACTCTTATAAAATAGTTTTCAGACAAATGGTGCAATTTAGGAATGGACTCATCTGTGAAATGAATGTTGACAATGCCCACTGAGAAAGTAATATGTTGCAAATATAAAATAAAAAGTTGTTTCTATAATATAGTATTATATTATTATCAGGATAATGTAGCAAATATGCATTAAATGACTTGCCCACATTCTAACTTTTTTGTAAATAAATAAACTCTAAGGTTTGGTTGTTTAGGTATAGTATCACAAATCAAAGGAAAACAGCTCCTATATTTCAAAATCTCCTACTGTACCTTCTGAAACCACTTTGCTTTAATTCCCCAATCATGTGTAAGCAGCCTTATTCTTTTCCAGATGGACAGTTTAGAACTAATTGGTTAGTCCAGGGGTCTTCAAACTATGGCCCTCTAGTTGTTCAGGAACTACAATTCCCATCATGCCTAGTCATGTGTGTGAATGTCAGAGTTTTGCAATGCCTCATGGGATGCATAGTTTCACAACAGCTGGAGGGCCGTAGTTTGAGGGCCCCTGTATATATCCAATATTCAGAGTATCAGGTGATTTCCCCAGTCAATAAACTTTTTGTTGACTTTTTAGACCTTGGGACAGTGGAAACAATAAAGAAAAGTGTGCTTGTACTGATCTATGTACTGTAACTTAGGTACAAAGAATTGCACAGAAAGCTAAAGTAATACAGGTGGGTATAGTGTTATGCATTTGTGTTAGCATGGGCAGGATACCAGAAATGGTAGGGGCTGTCAGAGATTAGAATATAACTACAGAAAAAAGTGTAACTTCTCCATTTATGATTTATACATTCTGAAAATAGAAACGCCATGCATGGCAGGTACCTGTGCAGAACAGGTACTGCACATACAGCTTGACAACCAACATACAATATACAGCAGTTTGATTATCACTATATACAGCTTATTGATCATTGTAAAATTTGAAAAAATCAACTTGTGCTGCTATGTGTATAAAAGAGCAAAACTGATATTATAAAAATAATCACTGCTGTTCACACCCAATGTCTCTATCTTAGGTGTATAAAAATGTGCACTTTCTGAATCCCAGAGAAGGTCAGTGCCCATCAGTGCAACCTCATTAGTGCAGCCTCATCAGTGTCCATCAGTGCAGTCTATTAGTGCCCATCAGTGAAGCCCCAAAATGTTAGAAATTAAGAAAAGGATTTTTTTTTCAAAATGTTTTCATTTCTTTAGCAAATAAAAAAAACCCAGCGGTGATTAACCTCCCCCCATCCGCGCTACAGCCTATATACGGCTGCAGCGCGGACTTGAATTTTCGGGAGGCAGTTTTTAAACGGCCTCCCAGTGACACGCCCCCCGCGCAGCGTGGAAAATCTGTGTCGGCCGTGTCCCTTGGACACGGCCGATCACAGATCGTGGTGAATGGCCAATCACAGCGGCCATTCACCACGTGATCGGGCCGTCCAATGAGCGATGATCTCATATGTAAACATATGAGATCATCTCTCATCGCCGGCGCTCCTTCCTCACACAGAGCCTGCAGTGTGAGGAAGGAGGGGGAGCCTCACAGCGCCGGGGACACAGAGACATGTAATCAGGGCACTGATCACCAGTGCCCTGATTACTAAAAGGTAAAAACATACACACAGTGCCCCCCCATCAGTGCCCGCCATCAGTGCCCCCATCAATGCCCACAATCAGTGCCCATAGTGCTGCCAGTCAGTGCCTGCTCATCTAGGCACTGATGAGCACTGACTGGCAGCACTGTGGGCACTGAGTGTGGGCACTGATGGTGCTGCCCATCAGTGCCGCTCATCAGTGCCACCCGTCAGTGTCCAGTGCCATCCGCCAGTGCCCATCAGTGCCGCCTATCAGTGCCCATCAGTGCCGCCTCTCAGTGCCCAGCAGTGCCACCTCTCAGTGCCACCTCTCAGTGCCCAGCAGTGCCACCTCTCAGTGCCCAGCAGTGCCGCCTATCAGTGCTCATCAGTGCCACCTATCAGTGCTCATCAGTGCGGCATATTAGTACCTCCTTATCAGTGCCCATAAGTGCCACCTCATCAGTGCCCATAAGTGCCACCTCATCAGTGCCCATCAGTGCAGCCTATCAGTGCCCATCAGTGCCGCCTCATCAGCGCACATCAGTGAAGGAGAAAAATTTATTTTCAAAATTTACTCCCAGAAAATAAGAAAAACTTTTTTTTTTTTCAAAATTTTCTGTCTTTATTCTTTTTTTTTGTAAAAAATAAAAAACCCAGAGGTGATTACATACCACCAAAAGAAAGCTCTATTTGTGTGAAAAAAATGATAAAAATTTCATATGGGTACAGTGTAGCATGACCGCGCAATTGTCATTCAAAGTGTGACAGCGCCTGGATGGGAAGGGTGTTTAAGTGCACAGAAGGCAAGTGGTTAAATACTACAAAAAGAAAGCTCTATCTGTCTCAAAAAAATGAAAAAAAAAAAAACAAAAAAAAAACGTTCATATATGTACAGTGCTAAATGAAAATGAAAATTGGCCTGAGTAGGAAGGGGGTGAAAGTACCCAGTAGTAGTGGTCACTTTTCTACTGGGTACTTAAGAGGACATATGTGCTGTTTGACCTTACATTTCATGTGGGTCATATATATACGGTGAGGGCATTTCTGGTGTTTGGTGGAGCACTTAAGTGTAGCACCCTCTAATGTGTGCTAGAAGTAGTGTTAAGAGTTTAGAGTAGGTAAATTTAGTTTAGCTCAATGCTAAGCCTGAACTGTGCAATCTGGGTCAGGGTTCAGTGAAGTTCAGGACTGGATGACTCATCCTGACAGATCCTCTGGTGCCTCCCCATTTCTGGTACATTGGAGAATGTTCTAGAGCTAGTGGGTGGAGGTCAGGAGGAGCTGCCTGGAAAATGTATGAGGCCTCGGCCAATCCCCAGTTGTGGGCTGGCAGGGGAGAAAACTTACCTCATAAATAGGCATGAGCCATGCCAGTAGGGCCAGTTGGATGGAAGATGGAAATATAGTGTTGAGGAGGCTGTCGTGGCACTTGAGGTGCACCCCCTAGTCTAGGGGGGTGTCCTGCCTCGGGCCAGGCCTCGAAAGCTGGAAGGATCCTGCCATAACACATGGGAGGAAGCCCTTCCTGGAAACACAGGTGAAAGAGAGAACAGTGTGAGTAGATTAACACTGCTGGGGACTAACAAGAGAGAAGACTGCCACATGTAGCCAGTCTCCCTGAAGACAGCGGTGTACTTAAGTCTTCATCCTTCCCTGGGAAATCTCAGGGAGTGGGCTGGGTGGGCTGGTGAGAGTGAGTCGGGTGGGCTGGTGAAGAGTCTGGAGGACTGGTGTGAAGAAGTTAGCCTGGAAGGCTAGTGAAAGGGGCAGCTGCAGCCAGGTGGGTTGGCAGTGACTGAAGAGGTTGTGCTGGGATCTGTAGCCACAGAAGTGAAGTACAAGCTGTTCACTGTATTTTTGCTACACAACAAGGGCCTCGAGTTCCTGTCTGTAAAGGGCCTTGCTAAATCTGGCTGAGAGCCTGTCATATCAACTAACAGTGATTCAGCTGGAGCCAGCAAGAAAGTGTGTGCAGAAGGAGAGTAATGAGACTGTATATAGGAAGATGTCCCTAACGTTGTTGCCAAAGTTTTGCTGAAGTCATCCCATCCTTATCCAAGTGTAGCCAGGTGAAGAAATCAATTCCGGCATGATTAAGGCTGATGGACTATCTCTTTAATTCCTGGATCTCTGTCAAGAGGATGGTGTGTTGGATTGTGGGAAATGTAGTCCCAAAGCCGGTGAAGACTGTGGACGACGGATTGGATTGAACTATACTCCCAGGGAGCTGTGGGTTCTGCAGGGACTGATGGGAGAGCCTATAAATTAGGGGCGGGACCAAAGGTTAGCTCTCTTACCTCGAGGACAGCGTGCTGTGTGGATGGAGGGAAGAGCTGCTGCGGAGTGCAGAGAAGGAGAGGCCGCGGGCCTAGCGGGAGACACCTTGGAGGTGGCGTGTGTCGCAAAGGAAGGTGACGGACTGAGCGCAGAGACACCTGAGAGAGGCGGCTGGTGTTACTGGGGGTAACCAGCTTGGTGTAGAGGACTGCTGAGCAAGGACACCAACGGATTGGGTGAGAGGCATCTTTTTACAGCAAACACTGTAGTTACAAATACAGCACCAGGACAGGCCTGTGACACAGGATAAATACTGAGGGAACTTTTCTACTGTAGAACGGTTGCCATAGGACACTGCAGTTTGTAATAGTGCATGGTGAACCAGAAGGCCTGAACTAAACACACGCCAGCCCTTAGACTGTATACATCTTAGACAGAGCCTGGATATTAATATTTCATTTTCCCTGTTGGATTACAAATATTTCCCTTTCTCCTACTGGATTACAAATATCATTCTTGGAATGATTAAAGAGTTTCACTGCGGGGGGAAGATAAGCAAGGCCTTGCCCAGGAGGAGACTCATATAATCCACAGAGAAGGGGGCCCCCTATAGGTGGCAGAGTGCACTTACAATTAGAGTGTATTGCAATATAGTGTTAGAGCAGCTGAGCTAATTTACACTGAGTACATTATTCTTCAATAACCTGAGGATATTTGTTCATACCTGAATGGTCACTCTCACATCTCTAAAGGAGGAATGATCTATTGTAGTAGCAACTAGTATATTATACCTCAATCAAAGCAGTAATATATTTACATTTGTTTATTCGGGACTCTGAGTCTTGAGTCCCCTTTTTGACAATGGGGTTTTGGGACTCAGAGGCTTAGTTTGGTTATCTTTACCTGTATTTCCTATTTGTGTTGAACTCACAATTGTTCATTTTCTGCTAAAAGACAGTAAAACGGATCTTTCATTGTTGAACCTTTGTTGTTGACTATTTACTCGCTATGTCAGAACCCATAGTGTCAGTTGGGTCGGAAGGGACTCAGGGTCCAGGAAGTGAGGAGGATCTGAACACACTCAGCAACCCCTGTGGGGGTAGTGTTACACAAGTTATTAACCCTCAATAAAAAACAAAGTCACTGACTGTCCTCTTCATCTGGGTGCTTGTGGTGAATTTTGTGAAAATTCAGTGTGCCTGGCTGTGCAGGAGTGGGGGATCCAAGTTCATCTGCATCTCCTGCAGGGGTGTGCTGCAAAAGGTTAAGGGTAAGAGTGAATAATTTGTGTGAGAATAAGAGCATGTGGATTTAAATAAAGACACCAAGAGAGTGTTTTTTTTTTTTACACAAGGAACTTTCATTTATTTATTTATGCATGTGAAATTGGTTGTTGGTGAATATAAGGGTGACATATAATTAGTGCTTCACTATTTTTGTTTTTTTTTAACTTAAAAAAGTGGTTGTAAAGGAACTACGCAGGAAGTTAAAAAACCTGTGTGCAGCAGTCCCCCAGCCCCCCCAATATTTACCTGATCCCCCATCTCGATCCAACGATGGCAATAAGAGCCTTGCCCTCTGAAATGGCTTTTGGCAGCAGCAGGATCCATTAGTGCCCGCTGCTGTCAATCACAGTTAGTGAGCCAATGAGGTTGCAGAGGGGGTGGGGCCAAGCCACGGCTGTGTGTGAATGGACCCACAGAGCAGCAGCTTGGCTTGGGTGCCCCCATAATTTTTCTAATGTGGCCAGGTTTACAATTGCTGTGAACTTTTGATTTTCCTCCTATTGTTGCTGCATAATTCTTCTGTGGAATTGACATAGTTAAGTTGAACAGTTGTTTGTGTACAAATGCAGCAGCCATCTTTAAGGAGACCACTGGGGGCAGCCATTTTGACAGTGGCTGGTTCTATCTAAAAAGAGAGGAGAAGTTGGACAGGTAGAGGCAGTGGTGTATTTAGATTTTGCACTGCCCTAGGCCTGACTAAACATGTGCACCCCCTTATTTAAATATGACCCCCCTTCCTGTAAAGGCCACACCCATTCCTGTTTATGACCCACCCTGTCATCTATAAACCACAGACCACAACCATAGTCTATCAGTGCCCATCAGCATAGCTTCATCAGTTCCCATAAGTTCAGCCTCATCAGTGCAGCCTTATCAGTGCTGCCTCTTTACTGCCCATAAGTGCAGCATATCAGTGTGGTCTCATTAGTGGTCACCAGTGCAGCCTTATCAGTGCCCATTAGTACAGCCCTATGTCAAAGGATTAGTAAGATTACTCGGTTAAGATATTTGGACTTGTGTTTGCTGCCACTGATTGTAATTATAGGATTATTTCACTTATGTGTATAATAAATAGAAAGTCCATAGTCATTCTACAAATAATAAAATATTTTTTTTGCTGCCCCCCCCCTGCAAAGTGCTGCCCTAGACCTGGGCCTTGTTGGCCTAGGCCAGGATACAGCACCGGGTAGAGGAGTGGGGACACACATTCTAAGCGGTACAGGAACTGAGTTGCCTATCTTCAAGGTACCCACCGTTGAAGATCACCCCCTAAATGTGTTTGGAATTCCTCTGCTGGAAAGAGTATCCAGCGGTCCCAGGACCTAGTTACAAGTGACTGTTGACCAATGAAACTTCCAGGAAGCCAGGGGACAAGCTGTTGTTAAGAGCTTTGACTTGGAATTCATGAGTCAACTCCCTAGAAGGGTGTAAGGCATTTGGTGAATACCTTATGTGACTTGACTGCCTGGTAAAGCCTCTCCCTCCCCCTGTTGATGGCTAAAGTAATATCGAATTGAGTATGTGTGAACACATAGAGATTCTGGAAGTGAGTGCAGGACTGGTAGGAGCTCAAACTTCAGCAAGCTGGCTTTCTTCCCTATTGAGACATTATTTCTTAAAGGGCCCCACTACTGCCTGCCAATGTGCTTATCTCATCTACCACTGGCCAGTGAGGAAGAGACTGTTTAGCGTCTATAATTAGCTTTTTTTTCCTCTTGGTACTAAACATAGAATAACCATACAGTTGCATATTGCTAGAAGAGAGCTTTGCTTGTGCTTAGCTCTTATTGCCTCTATACAAAATATAATACTAATCATACTAATCGTCTTTTATTAGATTCTTGCTATTCAAATACATTGTTAAAAGCCCAAAGTAAGTTGGTAAGTGCTGGTTGAACCAGATGTGCCATCTCCAATTACACAGAGACATTTGGGGATATTTACTAAATCTGGTGTATACAGAATTTGGTGCAGCTCTGCATGGAAACTAATCAGCTTCCAGGTCTTTTTTTTTTATCAAGCTGAAGTTAGAATCTGGTTAGTTACTATGCATAGATTCTGTGTGCACCAGTTTTAGTAAATTACAATTTATATTTAGCAAGATCAGCTTTGTCTAAGACAGTGTTTCTCAACCTTTTTCCAATCGGGGGGGCCTTGAAAAGTATTTTCAGTCTTGAGGCACCCCTGTCCATGGTTTGGTTCATGTTACTGTGTGTCGCCGAACACACTTGTTCCTGACAAGCAGACAAATGCTCTGCTCTTTAGGTGGTGCCAATAGTTCTTAATGGTGCTCCACACATTGGCAAAGATGGGATGCTTTTGGTGCAGCGTTATTTTTAAAAAAGGACCAAGGACTTCTTTCCCTGCATTTCTGCAGGTGGGGAAGCCCATTGAAATGAATGGGCTGCTCTACACGCAGCATCACAGATGTGAACCAAGGGCTTGTTCATGTGTCAGGTTGGAGGGGTAGTAAAATCACATGGTTGAGTTGTTTTTACCACCCCGGACTGCTCACCTTTAGCTGCAGAGGCAGCAACTTGGAGTATACCCAGAGTGAATGGGGCTGCACTGCAACCACCCCACAACTGTGTGCATTGCAAGGTTGCTACATTTAGGAGCCTAAAACAGGTGTGAGGAGGCAACATATTGCCTCTTTACCGCTTGCTAAATGCCTCTGAAAAGCGAGATAAGCATGGATTGCTTTTCAGAGGCGCAGTGGTCCTTGCTGCTATTACAAACAAGCCCCAAAAAAAGCAGTTCTGATGGTACAGGAATAGGGGGGTCAGGATTAAAAGTAACATACACACACAAAAACATGTACAAACACACACACACACACACACATACAGACAAATGCACACACATGCATACAGATGTATATATGCACACACATACACACACACAAACAGACACATGTACACACGCACAGACACAAAAAAAGTTTTTCTTAGTTTCGGTTATACAATTTTGCAAATAAGTAATTTTTCTCCTTCACTGTTGTGTGCTGATGAGGCTGCAGTGATGGGCACTGATGTGGTGGTACTGATGAGGGAGGCGGCACTGATATGCAGCACTGATGGGCAGTATATAAAAAATTATATATATATATATATATATATATATATATATATATATATATATATATATAATCAGATCTGTGCAAAACAATAGTCCAAGTGATAGTAAAACAATGGTGAATGCAATCTCCCATTAACATCCCACTTTCCTTAGTGTTCAAATTAGATTACCATGCCACCGCCAAGTGCTCCCCCCTCTATATAACACTCTGATTTCTCAGGGTCATATTATCTGGTAAGAGTCAAATCTTTATGTGGTGCACTGCACAGAGATGATATCCAATGTTGTGAAGAAATAGCTGCATTGAGTTGTGCACATACTGACTCTGTCTCTTGAAACTCCTCCTCTGAGCACCTCTGTAGTTTAGAAGGCATGCTTTGTGAAATGTGTGACAGCAGTTCCTGTGAACAAGGCATAGTGAATATGTGTCACAGAATTCAAGCAACTAAATGTGTCGGGAAGGGGGAAGTACAGCCAAAGCAAAAAGCTCTGCTTGGGTAGCTGTGAGAACCGAGCAATCTGTGATGTTAGAATGCTCAGTTCTCAGTCTTAGAGGTGTCGGGGGACAGATGCATCCACCTAGGTAAGTAGGATTCAAGAAAAAGAAAATTCCCATACATCTCTTAACAAAATTAGTTTACAAACTTCAAGATTATTCAGATTAATATCGGACAATCCGGAATCCGGAAGCAGGAAGCAGAGTGGGCGGAGCAACAATCTGCAGCGAGGGAGCTGTGGAGGAAGAGCCGCGGGGGACACGTGCGGCACTAGGGAGCCGCAGGGAGCCGCACTAGGATACCGGAAAACCGGGCGCGGGTGCGGAGGACCCCGGGGACCGGGTCAGAGAGCGGCGGTAGCGGCAGTGGAGGTCGGACACCGCACGGTACTGAGGAGAGGAGGAGAGCGTTACAGGAAGCAGGGGAGGAGGAGGAGGAGACCGTCCGTTCCCAGTGTGTGTGGCAGCAGCTGTGAGTAAGGCAGCAGCTGCAAGCAAAGCAAGGGAGAAAGCTGTGTGACTGTGCTCTGTGAACCAATAGCTGTGGGACTGTGCTGCGACTGATTGCTGTGTAACCGTGCTCTGCGACTGATTGCTGTGTAACCGTGCTCTGCGACTGATTGCTGTGTAACCGTGCTCTGCGACTGATTGCTGTGTAACTGTGCTCTGCGACTGATTGCTGTGTAACCGTGCTCTGCAACTAATTGCTGTGCAACCGTGCTCTGCGAATGATTGCTGTGCAACCGTGCTCTGCGAATGATTGCTGTGCAACCGTGCTCTGCGAATGATTGCTGTGCAACCGTGCTCTGCGACTGACTGCTGTGTAACTGTGCTCTGCGACTGATTGCTGTGTAACTGTGCTCTGCGACTGATTGCTGTGTAACCGTGCTCTGCGACTGATTGCTGTGTAACCGTGCTCTGTGACTGATAGCAATCTACGCTCGGTGACTGTAACTGACTGACCGTGCTCTGCGACTGATAGCGACCTGTGACTGACTGACAGCGATCTGCGACTGACTGTGCCCTGTGACTGATGGTGCCCTGCGACTGACGGTGCCCAGCGACTGGCAGTGCTCGACGGTGCCCTGTGACTGACTGAGCGTACTCTGCGACTGAGTACCTGGGAAGACTGGTAAGTATCTTTGCGACTGGTGAGTATCTTAGCGACTGGTGAGTTTATTAGCGACCGGTGAGTACCCCAGGTTTAGTACCAGGGGAGATAGAGGTAGTGTAGGTTAGGAATAGCAGGTCGTTAACATTATCCCCATAGAGTAGTGGGTAATAATGTCTGACAGGATTGCGGATGCCACTCAGTGCACTTCTTGCGCCATGTATGCATTCCTTGATGAACCAATCGAGGGCGAATACTGCTGTGCAGGATGTGAGCGACTTGTTGCTCTGGAAGCCCACATCCTGGATCTAGAAAACACAGTGGCACCACTGCGCTGCATCAACAACCTGGAAAGGAGCTTGGACATTACCCATCAGGCGCTGGCTGGGGCCAGCATAGAGTAGGAAGGAGTAGAGGAGACGCAGGCATCAGTGGTAGGCAGCTGGGTGACCGTTAGGAAGGGTAGTGGGAAGAGTGTCAGGGAGGCCAGTCCTGAGTTGGTACACCCTAAAAAATTTGCCAAGTTGCAGGTTGAGGGGGTTATCGGCTCAGGGGTGGCAGTGCTGGAGCAGGCGCCCTCCCCCAGCTGCCAGGGGAGTGGCGGCTTCAGGAGGAAGGGGGGGCCGAGATTCAGGAAAGGTTAGACAGGTTGTGGTAGTTGGGGACTCAATCATCAAGAGGACAGAGAGGGCAATCTGTCGAAAAGATTGTGGTAGCCGGACAGTATGTTGTTTACCGTGCGCTCGAGTTTGGCACATCGTGGATCGGGTAGACAGATTATTGGGCGGGGCTGGGGATGACCCAGCGGTCATGGTGCATGTGGGCACTAATGACCAAGTAAAAGGAAGGTGGAGGATCCTAAAGAATGATTTCAGGGACTTAGGTAATAGATTGAGGAATAGGACCTCCAAGGTGGTTTTCTCTGAAATACTGCCTGTACCTCGAGCCACACAGGAGAGGCAGAAGGAGCTTGGGGAACTTAACAAGTGGCTGAGGAATTGGTGTAGGAAGGAGGGGTTTGGGTTCCTGGAGAACTGGGCTGACTTCTCAGTCGGCTACCGGCTCTTTAGTAAGGATGGGCTGCACCTTAATGGGGACGGTACAGCTCTATTGGGGAGAAAGATGGCCACCAAGTTGGAGGGGCTTTTAAACTAGGAGACGGGAGGGCTCAGAAGTAGAGTCAGTCAGGAGGGAGCAAAGGACAGAAGGCAGTAGTAGAGTCAGCAGCGACAGTAGTTCAATAACGTCAATCGGGGGGTCTGTGCGGGAAAACCTCAGACCAAACAGGAATAAACATAATCGCCAATCACGTTTAACTTCCACAAAACTAAGGAGGAAGGAGCCTAGCTAATAAAATGGATGAGTTGGAAATGTTAGTACATGAGGATGTCATAGACCTTGTGGGAATAACTGAGACTTGGTTCGACCCCTCAAATGACTGGCTGGCCAATATCCAAGGGTATACGGTGTACCAGAAGGACAGGGTAGGAAAAAGAGGGGGAGGGGTATGTCTCTATGTCAAGAACAATGTAAAGGTGATAGAGAGGAGTGACATTACGGAAGGGATGGGTATGGAGTTAGAATCCGTGTGGGTAGAACTCCACAGGGAAGGAGAAAAAGGGAAAAGTCATTGTGGGGGTTTGCTAGAGGCCACCCAACCAAAGGGAGGAGGTAGAGCTGGAATTTTTAGCACTATTGGGTAAAGTGGCAAAACTGGGATCAGTCATCATATTGGGGGACTTCAATTATCCCGACATTGACTGGGAAGAGGGGACTGCACACTCACAGAAGGCCCGTCTATTCACGGAAACCTTACAGGATAACTACATGTCACAGTTGGTGGATTCTCCTACTAGAGAAAACGCAGTCCTGGATCTATTGATCACTAATGACCCAGACCTAATCTCGGAGGTAGGAGTCCAGGACAACCTGGGCTCTAGCGATCACAGGATGATCACATTTAAGTAAATAACAATATAACAAGGCAAGTGGGGAACATAAGAACCCTAAACTTCAGAAGGGCAAACTTTCCAAAATTGTGCTCATTGATGGAAAGGGTAAACTGGGACCAAACCCTGGGATCACTGACCACGTGTAAAATGGGAATGCTTTAGGAACATATTAAGCAAATGCATCTTGCAGTGCATTCCTATGGGAAATAAACTTAGAAGAGACAAAGCCAAACCTGGCTGGCTAAACCGTAGCGTTAAAAAACTTATTAGGGGAAAAAAAATGACCTTCAATAAATAAATTCAATAAAAAAGAGGGCACAGTATCGGCTTTCGAGCAATACAAGGAGGCAAATAAGAAAAGTAAACACAAAATCAAAATGGCTAAAATCAACTTTGAGAAACAAATAGTGGAGGATAGTAAAAAAAAACCCCAAAGAAATCCTTTAAATATATCAACAGCAAAAAAACTAGGGCAGAGCATATTGCACACATAATTAATGATGATGGGAGGATGGTTACAGAGGACACTGAAAAAGCAATCGTGCTGAATTTTTTTTTCTCGTCAGTCTTTACACAGGAAAAGGAGGGGTACACTGACCATGACTGTATGGTTAGTAGTAATACACAGGACTTGCCACTATGGCTAACAGAGGGTGAAATCAGGGAAATGCTGGATAAACTTAACACAAACAAATCACCAGGCCCGGATGGCGTACATCCCAGAGTACTCAAGGAACTCAGTAAGGTTATATCTAGACCACTGTTCCTGATCTTTGCTGACAGTATTAGGACAGGAGATGTACCAGGGGATTGGAGGAAAGCTAACGTGATTCCGATATTCAAAAAGGGGCAGAAGCATATCCCGGGAAATTATAGGCCTGTCAGTTTGACAAAGATAGTATGTAAACTTCTGGAGGGGATGATAAGGGACTATATCGTAGAGTTTGCTAAAGACAACAACTTCATCAGCAGTAATCAGCACGGGTTTACAAATGGGACGTTCTTGTCAAACCAATCTCTTAACATTCTACGAGGAGGTGAGCTGTGAGCTAGATAGGGGCAGACTAGTGGTGTACCTGGATTTCGCTAAGGCGTTTGATACAGTTCCCCACAAGCGCTTAATCTACAAATTAAGGTCTGCAGGCATCGACTGCAGGGTTTGCTGTTGGATATGGAACTGGCTAAAAGGGCGTGTCCAAAGGGTGGTAATAAACAGCGCATACTCAGACTGGTCTGAGGTGGTAAGTGGGGTCCCCCAAGGCTCAGTCCTGGGACCAACCTTGTTCAATTTATTCATAAAACAGCATTGAGGACGGGATCAGTAGTTCGATATCAGTTTTTGCAGATGACACAAAATTGGGCAGGGCAATAACTGCACAACATGAAGCAGATATCCTACAGAATGACCTGGACAAAATAACGGAGTGGGCAACGACATGGCAAATGAGGTTTAATGTGGAGAAGTGTAAGGTTTTGCATTTGGGGACTAAAAACATAAAAGCACAATACACGTTAGGGGGTGAACCCTTGGGGGAATCAAAAATGGAGAAAGATCTAGGCAATATCAAGCGGCAGCTGCCAAAGCCAGCAGAATATTAGCATGCATAAAGAAAGGGATGTATTCCAGAGATAAGACTATAATCCTTCCACTTTATAAAACTCTGGTCCGACCGCATCTGGAGTATTCTGTCCAGTTCTGGTCGCCAGTCCTCAGAAGGGATGTGTTGGAGCTGGAGAGAGTCCAGAGAAGGGCAAATAAACTGATTAGGGGATTGGGGGACCTTAATTATGAAGAGCGCCTGCAATCGCTTGATTTATTCTCCCTGGAGAAGAGACGCCTGAGGGGGGACATGATAGCAATTTATAAATATCTCAATGGGGATCTCGGCATAGAAAAACAGCTATTCAGTCGAAGAGATTGCATGAGGACTCGAGGGCATATAATGCGATTAGAGGAGAAGCGTTTTAACCTCAGGCAACGTGGGGGGTTCTTTACTATTAGGGCTACAAGATTGTGGAATTCTCTACCACAAGAGGTGGTTTCTGTGGGAAGTATGGTGGCTTTCAAAAGACTCTTAGACGTAAATCTCAAGGATCAGAACATTCAGGGCTATGTGAGATAATTACAGCCACACACACCTATACAGGTTGAACTGGATGGACTATTGTCTTTATTCAACCTCACCTACTATGTAACTATGTAATATGAATCTAGAAATAACTGAAATACATGTGGAAAGGAATATATGATTTTTTATTTTGATCATAGATAATGCTTGGAAATGGAAATATATGTTGGTGACAGAAGGTGTTCATAGACCCCCATTCCCTAATTAGAAATGTTTTTTTTTTCAGTTTTTGTAGATGACCTCTTGTGACTCAGTTATCCTCTGTCCAAAATATGGCCATAAATTTCCTCAAAGAAATGTCCTTTTTCATTAAGTTGTAGGAAGATTGTTTAGCTCTGACCTGTAGAGTTTAAACCAATGTTGGACCATCTGCTTGTTGAGCAAAAGTACAGGTTTGTCTCCCCAATAAATTTCTTTGCATTTCTTACTACAATAAATTGCATATACCAGGTTACTTTGTGTTTGCATTTTGGGTATTTTGGATGTACAAGATTCTGTCAGAGACTGTTGCTGGGCTCAAAAAACATCAGGATGATGTTTTTGAACCCCCTTTATGACACTGTTACACATACAGTATATTTTCAGCAGCATGCCAGGTGGGTCTTAATCCCCATCTGCTGCATATATGGGGCGCTGTTATGTTCTAGGGGTTCTCTCAGTCAGCACTCTCATAAGTATAACTGAGGTGTCACCAACAGCTCACAGTGAACCTAGCTAACCAGGAGCCTAGCTAATAAGATGGATGAGTTGGACATGTTAGTACATGAGGAGGACATAGACCTTGTGGGAATAACGGAGACTTGGTTCGACCCCTCACATGACTGGCTGGCCAATATCCAAGGGTATTCGGTGTACCGGAAGGACAGGGTTGGTAAAAGAGGGGGAGGGGTATGTCTCTATGTCAAGAACAATATAAAGGTGCTAGAAAGGAGTGACATTACGGATGGGATGAGCATGGATTTAGAATCTGTGTGGGTTGAACTCGATAGGGAAGAAGATGAGGGAAAAGTAGTTGTGGGGGTTTGCTATAGGCCACCTAACCAAGGGGAGGAGGTAGAGCTGGAATT
Organism: Pelophylax lessonae; assembly: GCF_965119305.1. Lineage (NCBI taxonomy): Eukaryota > Metazoa > Chordata > Amphibia > Anura > Ranidae > Pelophylax > Pelophylax lessonae. The sequence continues at coordinate 158,987,837 of NC_138773.1, forward strand.
TTTAGCACTAATAGGTAAAGCGGCAAAACTAGGATCAGTCATCATATTGGGGGACTTCAATTATCCCGACATTGACTGGGAAGAGGGGACTGCACACTCGCATAAGGCCCGGCTATTCACGGAAACCTTACAGGATAACTACATGTCGCAGTTGGTGGATTCCCCTACTAGAGAGAATGCTATCCTGGATCTATTGATCACTAATGACCCAGACATAATCTCGGAGGTAGGAGTCCAGGACAACCTGGGCTCTAGCGATCACAGGATGATCACATTTAGTATAAATAACAATATAAAAAGGCAAGTGGGGAACATAAGAACCCTAAACTTCAGAAGGGCAGACTTTCCAAAATTGTACTCATTGATGGAAAGGGTAAACTGGGACCAAACCCTGGGATCACTGACCACAGGAAAAATGGGAATGCTTTAGAACAATATTAAGCAAAGGCATCTTGCAGTGCATTCCTATGGGGAATAAATTTAGAAGAGACAAAGCCAAACCTGGCTGGCTAAACCGTAGCGTTAAAAAACTTATTAGGGGAAAAAAATTGGCCTTCAAGAAATATAAATCAGAGGGCACCGTATCGGCCTTCCAGCAATACAAGGAGGAAAATAAGAAGTGTAAACACGAAATCAAGATGGCTAAAATCAACTTTGAGAGACAAATAGCGGAGGATAGTAAAAAAAAACCCAAAGAAATTCTTTAAATATATCAACAGCAAAAAAACTAGGGCAGAGCATATTGCACACATAATTAGCGATGATGGGAGGATGGTTACAGAGGACACTGAAAAAGCAACCGTGCTGAATTCTTTTTTCTCGTCAGTCTTTACGCAGGAAAAGGAAGGGTACACTGACCATGACTGTATGGTTAGTAGTAATACACAGGACTTGCCACTATGGCTAACAGAGGGGGAAATCAGGGAAAGACTGGATAAACTTAACACAAACAAATCACCAGGCCCGGATGGCGTACATCCGAGAGTGCTCAAGGAACTCAGTATGGTTATATCTAGACCACTGTTCCTGATCTTTGCTGACAGTATTAGGACAGGAGATGTACCAGGGGATTGGAGGAAGGCTAACGTGATTCCGATATTCAAAAAGGGCCAGAGACATATCCCGGGAAATTATAGGCCTGTCAGTCTGACATCAATAATATGTAAACTTTTGGAGGGGATGATAAGGGACTATATCGTAGAGTATGCTAAAGACAACAACATCATCAGTAGTAACCAGCACGGGTTTACAAATGGGCGATCTTGTCAAACCAATCTCTTAGCATTCTACGAGGAAGTGAGCTGTGAGCTAGATAGGGGGAGACCAGTGGATGTGGTGTACTTGGATTTCGCTAAGGCGTTTGATACAGTTCCCCACAAGCGCTTAATTTATAAAATAAGGTCTGCAGGTATCGACAGCAGGGTTTGCTCTTGGATACGGAATTGGCTAAAAGGCCGTGTCCAAAGGGTAGTAATAAACAGCGCATACTCAGACTGGTCTGAGGTAGTAAGCGGGGTGCCCCAGGGCTCAGTCCTGGGACCAACCTTGTTCAATTTATTCATAAACAGCATTGAGGAAGGGATCAGTAGTTCGTTATCAGTTTTTGCAGATGACACAAAATTGGCCAGGGCAATAACTGCACAGCATGAAGCAGATATCCTACAGAATGTCCTGGACAAAATTACGGAGTGGGCAACGACATGGCAAATGAGGTTTAATGTGGAGAAGTGTAAGGTTTTGCACTTGGGGACCAAAAACATAAAAACACAATACACGTTAGGAGGGGAACCCTTGGGGGAATCAAAAATGGAGAAAGATCTGGGAGTCTTAGTTGATGATAGATTAGGCAACAGCATGCAATGCCAAGCGGCAGCTTCCAAAGCCAACAGAATATTAGCATGCATAAAGAAAGGGATGTATTCCAGAGATAAGACTATAATCCTTCCACTTTATAAAACTCTGGTCCGACCGCATCTGGAGTATTCTGTCCAGTTCTGGTCGCCAGTCCTCAGGAGGGATGTGTTGGAGCTGGAGAAAGTCCAGAAAAGGGCAACTAAACTGATTAGGGGGTTGGAGGACCTTACCTATGAAGAGCGGCTGCAATCGCTCGATTTATTTTCCCTGGAGAAAAGACGTCTGAGAGGGGACATGATAGCAATTTATAAATATCTTAATGGGGATCTCAGCTTAGAAGAAAAGCTGTTCATTCGAAGGAATTGCATGAGGACTCGAGGACATACAATGCGATTGGAGGAGAAGCGTTTTAACCTCAGGCAACGTGGGGGGTTCTTTACTGTTAGGGCTACAAGATTGTGGAATTGTCTACCACAAGAGGTGGTTTCTGCGGGTAGTATGGTGACTTTCAAAAGACTCTTAGACTTACATCTCAAGGATCAGGAGATTGAGGGCTATGTTAGATGATTACAGTCACACACACCTACACAGGTTGAACTGGATGGACTATTGTCTTTATTCAACCTCACCTACTATGTAACTATGTAACTATGTAACTACCAGTATGGGTAGGTTGTGTGTGGTGATAGGCAAATGACTACCCTGGGGTGAGTTCTTCTAGGCTTTGCCAGGCACAAGAAGGGTCAGTTGTCCCAACACCGGGATTACACCTTGCCGGCAGGCAAGGTCATCAGTACCGGAATCAGACAAGGCCTGCAGTTATGTGAAAGTTAAACATTAAGGCAGCCCTCCAACGCAGAGATAAGCCCCTTAAACAGTTGCTTGTTTTGCATTAGGAGGGACACACAGAGCCATACCCATTCCACCATTCAACATACCTCTGCTTCCTCACTCCTGGTAACAGAATGGAGTCCTGCCGAGCACATACCATGGACCTCATATGTGCTCACTTGCTTCTCTGTACCCAGTGATCAGGCAATAACTCTCTGCAATGCTAAACCACTCCCAGAGACCGATAGGTAGGGAGTCCTAACCCCAGACCCTTCGCTACTGGAGAACCTGTCACCTTACCAGGTACCATGCCAATGACTATTTGCAGTTAACCTTTTGTTGATGTGAAGTTACGAGAGCCTTTTGTGTGCTGTGGTAGACTCAGACCATTGTGTCATGCACCAGGACCCCGTGTGCATCCCTTGAGTAACTTCAGACCAGGCTTAGTGCTATTAACAACCTTTACTAAAGTGCAGCATGATAAACATAACATGGCAGAACTTCCTTCCCCTATCTAACGCTAAAAGGGGGCTGCCCCAGGGCAATTGCAAAAGCAAAGTCCTTGTGGGTGAAGTCCTTAGATAGCACGACTCGATGGAAGAAGTTCATGACTTGGATTTATTCCAAAGGCTGGTGTTCCGCAGAGAGACTACATCTCTCAGCATGTCCTGTCAGGTTCACGTTCTTTTTCCGGTTGACTGCCACACCCTTGAGACCCAAACCTTTGCCTTTTTATATGTCTCACAGGACAGGAGGCTGGACCCAAAAAGACTGCAAATGTGAGCAGGAAAGCAAATCAGTTAACCCTTTCTCCCTCTAATATGGGCAGCCACACTAGTCTGGCTAACACTGTAGGCAACCTGCCTACATATCGACAATGAGAAGCTGGCAGGGCAGGCTGTAAAAATACACAAGTGGAACAAGATGACTAGTGGAGCTGAAGTGGGTAGAAAAAATTGAAAATTGTATGCTCACCTTTCCGTACTTTTCCTTTCCTGGTGCATCATCACAATGGGGTTGTGGCTCCACCCCCACAACCTGATAGGACTGGTTAACTATAAATCAAAGACAAACCCGACTCCCAGCATTCTCTGGAACGCTCACCATTTGGGTGCGAATCTGTATGCTGCCATGAAGATGCACCAGGAAAGGAAAATTACGGAAAGGTGAGTATACAATTTTCCATTTTCCTGTTGCATAATGGCAGCATACAATGGGAACTAACTCACCAAACGGGAGGGTGCAAGAAAAATTTTGTAATGGTCAGTAGCGTAGGTATGCATTTTCCAAATTTTACTGTCATGAGCTGGGTTCTAATAAAATGTGCAAGATGTGAGCAACTTGTTGCTCTGGTAGACCAGATCCTGGACCTACAGAACACAGTGGCAACACTGCGTGGCATCAACAACCTGGAAAGGAGCTTGGACATTACCTATCAGGCGCTGGTAGGGGCCAGCATAGAGGAGGGAGGAACAGAGGAGACGCAAGCAGCAGAGGTACGCAGCTGGGTGACTGTTAGGAAGGGTAGAGGGAGGAGAGCCAGGGAGGCCAATCCTGAGTTGGTACACCCTAACAAATCTGTCGAGTTGCAGGTTGAGGGGGATATCAGCTCAGGGGTGGCAGAGCTGGAGCATGCACCCTCCCCCAGCTGCCAGGGGAGGGACGGCTCCAGGAAGAAGGGGGGCCGTAACTCAGGAAAGGTTAGAAAGGTTGTGGTAGTGGGGGACTCAATTATCAAGAGGACAGAGAGGGAAATCTGTAAAAAAGATCTCGTGAACCGAACAGTTTGCTGTTTACCGGGCGCCCGAGTTCGGCACATCGCAGATCTGGCAGACAGATTGTTGTGCGGGGCTGGGGATGACCCAGCGGTCATGGTGCACGTGGGCACTAATGACAAAGTTAAAGGTAGGTGGAGGATCCTTAAGAACGATTTCAGGGACTTAGGTAATAGATTGAGGAAAAGGACCTCCAAGGTGGTTTTCTCTGAAATACTGCCTGTACCTCGAGCCACACAAGAGAGGCAGAAGGAGATTAGGGAACTTAACAAGTGGCTGAGGAATTGGTGTAGGAAGGAGGGGTTTGGGTTCCTGGAGAACTGGGCTGACTTCTCAGTCGGCTACCGGCTCTTTAGTAAGGATGGGCTGCACCTTAATGGGGACGGTACAGCTCTTTTGGGGAGAAAGATGGCCACCAAGTTGGAGGGGCTTTTAAACTAGGAGACGGGGGGGAGGGCTCAGAAGTAGTGTCAGTCAGGAGGAAGCAGAGGACTGAAGGCAGCTGTAGTGTCAGCAGCGACAGTAGGTCCACAAGGTCAATTGGCAGGTCTGTGCGGGAAAACCTCAGACCAAACAGGAATAAACATAACCGCCAATTGCGCTTAACTTCCTTAAAACTAAGAGGTGTATATGCTAATGCCAGGAGCCTAGCTAATAAAATGGATGAGTTGGAAATGTTAGTACATGAGGAGGACATAGACCTTGTGGGAATAACAGAGACTTGGTTCGACCCCTCACATGACTGGCTGGCCAATATCCAAGGGTATTCGGTGTACCGGAAGGACAGGGTAGGAAAAAGAGGGGGAGGGGTATGTCTCTATGTCAAGAACAATATAAAGGTGACAGAAAGGAGTGACATTACGGATGGGATGAGCATGGATTTAGAATTTGTGTGGGTTGAACTCCATAGGGAAGGAGAAAAGGGGAAAGTAATTGTGGGGGTTTGCTATAGGCCACCTAACCAAGGGGAGGAGGTAGAGCTGGAATTTTTAGCACTAATGGGTAAAGTGGCAAAATTGGGATCAGTCATCGTATTGGGGGACTTCAATTACCCCGACATTGACTGGGAAGAGGGGACTGCACACTCACAGAAGGCCCGCCTATTCACGGAAACCTTACTGGATAATTACATGTCACAGTTGGTGGATTCCCCCACCAGAGAAAACGCAGTCCTGGATCTATTGCTCACTAATGACCCAGACATAATCTCGGAGGTAGGAGTCCAGGACAACCTGGGCTCTAGCGATCACAGGATGATCACATTTAGTGTAAATAACAACATAACAAGACAAGTGGGGAACATAAGAACCCTAAACTTCAGAAGGGCAAACTTTCCAAAATTGTACTCAATGATGGAAAAGGTAAACTGGGACCAAACCCTGGGATCCCTGACCACAGAGGAAAAATGGGAATGCTTTAGGAACATATTAGGCAAAGGCATCTTGCAGTGCATTCCTATGGGAAATAAATTTAGAAGAGACAAAGCCAAACCTGGCTGGCTAAACTGTAGCGTCATAAAACTTATTAGGGGGAAAAAATTGGCCTTCAAGAAGTATAAATCAGAGGGCACAGTATCGGCTTTCGAGCAATACAAGGAGGCAAATAAGAAAAGTAAACAAGAAATCAAGATGGCTAAAATCAACTTTGAGAGACAAATAGCGGAGGATAGTAAAAAAAACCCAAAGAAATTCTTTAAATATATCAACAGCAAAAAAACTAAGGCAGAGCATATTGCACACATAATTAACAATGATGGGAGGATGGTTACAGAGGACACTGAAAAAGCAACCGTGCTAAATGCTTTTTTCTCGTCAGTCTTTACACAGGAAAAGGAGGGGTACACTGACCATGACTGTATGGTTAGTAGTAATAAACAGGACTTGCCACCATGGCTAACAGAGGGGGAAATCAGGGAAAGGCTGGATAAACTTAACACAAACAAATCACCAGGACCGGATGGCATACATCCGAGAGTACTCAAGGAACTCAGTAAAGTTATATCGAGACCACTGTTCCTGATCTTTGCTGACAGTATTAGGACAGGAGATGTACCAGGGGATTGGAAGAAAGCTAACGTGATTCCAATATTCAAAAAGGGCCAGAGGCATATCCCGGGAAATTATAGGCCTGTCAGTTTGACATCAGTAGTATGTAAACTTCTGGAGGGGATGATAAGGGACTATATTGTAGAGTTTGCTAAGGACAACAACATCATCAGCAGTAATCAGCACGGGTTTACAAATGGGCGTTCTTGTCAAACCAATCTCCTTACATTCTACGAGGAGGTGAGCTGTGAGCTAGATAGGGGGAGACCAGTGGATGTGGTGTACTTGGATTTCGCTAAGGCGTTTGATACAGTTCCCCACAAGCGCTTAATTTATAAAATAAGGTCTGCAGGTATCGATAGCAGGGTTTGCTCTTGGATACGGAACTGGCTAAAAAGGCGGGTCCAAAGGGTAGTAATAAACAGCGCATACTCAGACTGGTCTGAGGTGGTAAGCGGGGTCCCCCAAGGCTCAGTCCTGGGACCAACCTTGTTCAATTTATTCATAAACAACATTGAGGTCGGGATCAGTAGTTCGATATCAGTTTTTGCAGATGACACAAAATTGGGCAGGGCAATAACTTCACAACATGAAGCAGATATCCTGCAGAATGACCTGGACAAAATAACAGAGTGAGCAACGACATGGCAAATGAGGTTTAACGTGGAGAAGTGTAAGGTTTTGCACTTGGGGACTAAAAACATAAAATCACAATACACGTTAGGAGGGGAGCCCTTGGGGGAATCAAAAATGGAGAAGGATCTGGGAGTATTGGTTGATGATAGATTAGGAAACAGCATGCAATGTCAAGCGGCAGCTTCCAAAGCCAACAGAATATTAGCATGCATAAAGAAAGGGATGCATTCCAGAGATAAGACTATAATCCTTCCACTTTATAAAACTCTGGTCCGACCGCATCTGGAGTATTCCGTCCAGTTCTGGTCGCCAGTCCTCAGGAGGGATGTGTTGGAGCTGGAGAGAGTCCAGAGAAGGGCAACTAAACTAATTAGGGGATTGGAGGACCTTGACTATGAAGAGCGTCTACAATCGCTCGATTTATTCTCCCTGGAGAAGAGACGTCTGAGGGGGGACATGATAGCAATTTATAATTATCTTAATGGGGATCCCAGCTTAGAAAAAAAGCTGTTCATTCGAAGGGATTGCATGAGGACTCGAGGGCATACAATGCGATTAGAGGAGAAGCGTTTTAACCTCAGGCAACGCGGGGGGTTCTTTACTGTTAGGGCAACAAGATTGTGGAATTCTCTACCACAAGAGGTGGTTTCTGCGGGTAGTATGGTGGCTTTCAAAAGACTCTTAGACTTACATCTCAAGGATCAGAACATTCAGGGGTATGGGAGATGATTACAGCCGCACATGCCTACACAGGTTGAACTGGATGGACTATTGTCTTTATTCAACCTCACCTACTATGTAATGAAGGTGTCCTAAGAGGACCATATTGCTGACTTGCAAATAGCCTCAGGAGACACTCCGTACTGCTCTGTCCACAGAGCTGACGCTGTCCTAGTTCAATGTGCTCTTAAGTCCTGCGGAACAGGATAGCTTTTTTAATTGTTTTAACAATCTAGGAGGTGACTGTACGTGTTGATGCTGACTGACCCTGCCTTAAGCCATGCCGGAACCAAGCACAGATTTGAGCTTTTCTGAATGTAAAGGTAGCTGCCAAGCAGGTCATCAGAGTTAGATCAAAATTCAGGGGATGTGGTTATCCTACTAAACAAAGAAAGACGATAAATTGACTTCCTATTATAAGTGGAAGGAGAAAGATACCCCATGGGTAAAAAACAGTCTGGGGGTTTTAGGACTATTCAGTCCAGGTAGAATGTAAAATGAGACTCCTTGAGTACAAAGCCTGCAGCTCTAAAACCCTTTTCACAGCGGTTGTAGCAACCAGACATATGGTCTTTAGATTGCGGAGTGTAGCCAATTCTGTAGGATAGAAATGAAGGCTTGATAGAGCTGAGGACCATAAGCAAGTCTCACATAGGGAACAATGGTTTCCTGGCAGGTCTATAACTTCATGCAAGCCTTTTAAGAATTGCATCACTAAAGGGTTAAGGACTCCTTAAACCACAATAAGTGCAGACAAAGCTGAACTTTGAACATATTTGAACATAGGCCTCTGTTCAGTCCCAGTTGTAAGAACTGCAGAACCTTGGCTGGTTTAGATGATAAAGGACTACAGGCTTTTGCTGTGTGAGATCTGCATAATTTACCCAATATTCTCTGGTAAGTATTATTCATGGAGACCTCTCTGGCTTGACACAAGATAGCCACTACCTGCACTGAGCACCCTTGACTTGATAGCCTCCGCCTTTCAACTTTCATACCATCAAAAGTAATCTCGCTGGATGGCAAAACTGGCCATGAGAGAGCAGATCCATCATAACTGGCAGAGGCAGTGGTGACTCAACACTCAACTGTAGGAGAGAGACACTAGAGCAGGGATCCTCAAACTATGGCCCTCCAGCTGTTGCAGAACTACACTACCCATGAGGCATTGTAAAACTCTGACATTCACAGACATGACTAGGCATGATGGGAATTGTAGTTCCTGAACAGCTGGAGGGCCGTAGTTTGAAGACCCCTGCACTAGAGCCTCCTAAGCTAAAATGGTATAATTACAATTATTGATACAGGAAGTTCTACTGACAGCCTAAGAATTCTACCCTTCCACTGCTGTATAGGCACAGTACAACTCTTGCTCCTCTTATAAAAGGACTGAATGACAGAAGTGCTTTGAACACTACTCTCAGTTTAAGAGCATTCAATACTTTGCCTCATAATCTGAACATCCCATGACCTTGAGCAGCCTGCTCTTTAAAATGCATCCCCCAACCTTTCTGGCTGGGGTCTGATGTGATAATGTTCCATTCGAAAAAAACAATTGGTCAGTTAGTTATGAAGAACCATGGATACTCAGGCACTGTTCTGCTGGAAGAGACTTCGCTCTTAAAGCACCTTTGATTTTCTCTATCAGGAGGATGGAACTTCCCTTGTGAAAGTTCTACTGAATTTTTCCTGTCACAATTGCAGACAGTAGGACCTTTGTGTATGCCCTGGGGAAGGGGGGGGGGGGGGGATGTACAGACCGAGGGGGGAAGCACTGAAACTGGTAGAGGAATTGAGGATGAATTGGGACAAGTAAAGTAAGTAGGTGTCTGTTAAACCTACAGATTTATCAATGATAGAATTAATTGGAGGTTCTCTTACACAACTCCAACTTTCTGTGCTTGTAGAGTTTTTTTCAAGTTTAGGACTGGGCACAGATTACCTGATTTTGACTTTTTTTTTTGTTGCTAGGAACAGAGGTGCACTTAATCCTCATCTCTTCTGGGCCCCTAGAACCTTCACAATTGCTCATTTTTCATTTAATCCAGCTACAAACTGGACCATAATTTTTTACTTTTCCATCAAATCTGGTAGCCTGGCTGGCTGGAAGAGATTGACATCCCTAAACTTCCACCAATGTCAAACCAATATAGCTGATATGGCCCACAGATCCTAAATATTTTCCACCCAGGTGTGTGCGCAAAGCTTCACACAGGCACCCCTGGATGAGTGCACCCTCATGATGATGAGTGCAAAAGGACTTCTGCTGTTCTCGCAAGACAGGTGCCTTAGATTTTTAGGGCTTCAACAAATGAAAATTGGGTACTTCTCCAGTTTCTTTACTAATCTTTTTCCTGGGCTGCAGGAGTTTGCCTCCTTGTATCTACTTGGGAGTTGCCACCTGTATGCTGGACCTTTTCTGATTTTTTTCTGTTTTTTGTCAGGTGATATTCGCCCTGACCTTCTAGTGGTCACCCTTGAGATGGCTGTATCCTGTATACTCTCAAATAAATTGGATCCATTGTCAGGTATCTTGCACCATTTGGGGTGGGTGGGATCCGTCGACCATGGCTTCAGCCATAATGCCCTCCTTGTCATGACCACGGGGAACAACACTCTTGAAAAACATCAATTGACGTCTACTGACACATCCGCCGCAGAGTCTCCTGTCAATTTCAGCTCTTACAAAGCTGTTACCGCCTTGTCTCTCTTTGCTTCCTCCAGAAGGGCTTATTTAAAGGGCAAATCCACTTTTCTTTTCAATTTGCAGGGCTGTAACTTTCTGCAAAGTACAAGGCAGAATATGTGTACAGAACGCCCTCCGAAACATTTCCTGCTTTGAGTGTTTGGCTCACTGATTTTTCCAGAAGTCTGCACGAAGATACAAGCCTGATTTTTGGCATCAACTGCAACAAAAATGTAATTTTTGGTAAGATACTCCCAATAGAAAAATCACGTCTAAAGGGATGCAGACCCTGCCACTTTCCTGATTGATAATTATGAAACCACTTCCATTAGACTCACTCAGCACATGGGTTTGTTATTTCTAGTCTGCAGGCATCTGCAGATGCTACAGTACGTAGGAGCACTCCAGAGCTGGGTCTAATTTTCAGACTAGAGCCTCCTTGAATGTAACCGCAAAGTAACGTGTCTTGCCAGCTGCATTAATGATGCACCACCATCGGAGACCACAGCAGGTTTTTTTTTTTTTTAATTTATATCTTTATTGGGGATTTTTTATATATACATACATTTCAAACAAACATTGTCATGATCTGACCAAACCCCACCCCCCTTACCTCCCCCTCCCTCCTCCCCCCAATTAAACCAAAAAAAAAAAAAACAGAAAAAAAAAAAAAAAAAGAAAAGAAAGTTTTTATACTTTTATACACTCATTCCCAACATTTCTTCGTATGAAGATGTATTCCATACTATATTACCGTACGCCAGTAGGGGTATGGGGACCGTCCCCCCGCGGCCTGGACCAGGCTCCGCCCAGGACGACCCTCTCTTAAACTCCCTTTAAGAAGAATTGGCTTCCAAGTATTGCACCCAGGGTCTCCATCTCAACTTAACTTGATCCTCTGAATTTCCCAATATGGCGGACAGCTCTTCCATCTTAAAAATCTCGTTGACCTTCCCACACCACAACTCGTAAGTTGGGATCACTGTCTGTTTCCAGAAAATAGGTATGCATGCCCTTGCTGCATTCAACAGACGCAGAGTCAGGGACTTCCTGTTGCTCCGCACTGAGCTTCCTGTCAAATGCAGCAAGCACAACGCGGGGTCCTCTAGTATATCCACGTTGGCTATATGTTTTATAGCCACTGCTATCTTATTCCAAAATGGCCGCACTCTTTTACATCCCAAAAAAATATGTACCATATTTCCATCCTCCAATCCACACCGCCAGCATTTTCCTGAGACCGCCTCTTTTTATTCTGTGTAATAGTGATGGGACTCTATACCATCTGGTTAGAATTTTATACCCTGTCTCTTGGATCTTACAATCTAGTGACGATTGGTGAACTAATCTCAGGATCTTATTTATCTGCTCTTTTGACCACACGGTGTTTAACTCCTGCTCCCATTTTTGGATAAACGGCAATTGTTGGTCTCCCTCATCTTCTGACAATTGTGTATAGAACCTTGAGATCAAATGGCCCGTCGCGTTACCTGTTCTACACATATTTTCCAGATCTGTTAGCTCTCGTGGTGCATACCCTTTCTGCCGAACTGATCTAATATAATTATACAACTGATAAAGGCTGAAATAATCTAGCGATTCTCCTGCACCTGTCCTAAGTTCTTCTAGGGAGGGCATAGGCCCATTTTGCCATATATCACCTAGGCGCCTTTTACCATTCTGAGCCCACCTACGGAGTCTGGCATTTATACACCCCGGGGGAAAATCCGGGTTCCCCAAGATCGGTGTCATCGGAGATATACCCGGGGCTACCCTCCAATGCGACTGAATTCTCTTAGTTTCTTTCATAGTCGCTCCCACTGTAGGATGTTTGAGAATAGCGTCTTGATTCGAACACCGACCATGGGGCTGAGGGGGTTAGCTGACCTGATTCCTCATTCTCTAAATCCACCCATCGTTTGGTAAGTTTATTGCAGTGCCAGTCTACCACCCTTACTATATGGACCGCCCTGTAATATCTCAGGATATCTGGTAATCCCATCCCACCTCTTACTTTGGGTAAGACCAACGTCTGCATCTTAATTCTCGGGGATTTGTTTGCCCAAATATAGGCGCAAAGTATGCCCTTGATTGATTGAAAGAATTCTTTTGGAACTGCTATTGGAATTGTCTGCATTAAATACAAAATACGGGGTAACACATTCATTTTAATAACGCTACAGCGCCCAAACCACGTCACTGCCAACAGCTGCCATATTCTAAGATCTGCTTTAATCTTTCCTACAAGCGGAAGGTAATTCTTTCTATAGAGATCCGCAGGATCTGCCGTTAACTGTATCCCTAAGTATTTCAGCGTATCTGAGGCCCATTGAAACGGGAACGCTGTTCGAAGTGCTCTCTCTTCTTGGTCAGATAACGATATGTTGAGTGCCGCTGATTTAGTTACATTAATTTTATAATTAGAGAACCCACTGTATGTTTTCAGGGCGTCTAGAATATTTGGTAATGAAAGAGAAGGGTTAGTAGCAAAAAACAGCAGGTCATCCGCAAACGCGGCCACCTTGTGTTGTTCCTCCCCGCTTTGGATTCCCGCTATATCCGGAGAACTCCGAATTCTGCACAATAGGGGTTCCAGACACAACACGAATATAAGCGGGGATAGAGGGCACCCCTGCCGTGTGCCATTAGAGATAGGGAAGTAACTCGACCTCCATTCATTTACCCTAACCGCAGCCGTAGGGACCGTATAAAGTGCCAGTATAAATTGCAGCATTTGTGGTCCCAGGCCTATGTATGACAGGGTGGCCCGGATAAAATCCCACGCCACCCTGTCAAAGGCCTTTTCCGCATCTGCTGCGAAGAGAACCATCTTCTTCCGTGATGTACGTGCCCGATGTATTAAATCTATGGCTCAGATTGTATTGTCCCGGGCCTCCCGGGTAGGAATAAAGCCCACTTGGTCGAAATGGACCAAGTCTGAATTTAGTGGTAAGAACCGATTTGCTAATATTCTTGCGTATAGTTTCGTGTCTACATTTATCAAAGATATCGGGCGATAGCTGCCACAACACAGGGGGTCCTTCTCCTCTTTAAGTATTAGAGTAATATGCGCCCGTAAAGAATCCAAACGGGAACGCCGCTCTTCTTCCCACTTCATTGAAATGTGATAGTAGGGGGTTCTTTAAACGCTCCCCAAATTTCTTGTAATAACTTAAAGTAAAGCCATCTGGGCCAGGTGCCTTATGTGCCTTGGTCTGTGAAATCGCAGCGGCCAGCTCTTCCCCCGATATCTCGCCTTCCAAAGTCAGTACTTGGTCTTCTGAAAGTGTACGCATGCCCGAGTCTCGTAAATACTCCTCTATCTGCTTCCCCTTTTCTGGACTTTTCTTGCTCCCTATTTTCGGTAGGTTATATAGTGACCGATAGAAAGAGCAGAACTCTTCTGCTATGTCAGCTGAAGTGTGAACCTCCCCACCTTTTGTATTTCTAAGACCTAAAATTTGAGTTCGTGTTTTTGGGCCCCTCAATGCTCGTGCCAGCATCGCCCCTGGTTTATTTGCGTATTCATACAGGTGTCTTTTCAACCATAACATATTTCGTACTGTCTTTTGGAAAAGTATCTGATTCAATTCCTCTCTTACCCGCATGAGAGGGATCAAGTGAGCTTCCGCAAGCGTTCTCTTATGCTGTCTACTCAGATGCTCAATTTTAGTTAGATATTCTTTAATTTTCGCCTCTCGCTCTCTTTTACGCTGTGCACCCAACTGTATCAGAACCCCTCTTATCACGCACTTGTGCGCTTCCCAGATCGTGGAAGGTGAGAGCGACTCCGATGTATTTTCCAAAAAGTAGTTATGTAACGCCTCATCTATCTTCCCCTCCGTTTCCGAGGATTGTAATAAGGCCTCATTTATGCGCCATGATCTTGTACTACAGTTTTTTGATTCCCACTCTATACTCACATACACCGGAAAATGGTCAGAGATTGAAAAATCTCCGATATCTGAGTCTGTCACTAACGGCAGGTCTGCCTGGGTAACCAGGATTCTGTCTATCCTACTATATGCCTTGTGGATTGGAGAATAGAAAGTGTAATTTCTCTCCCCTGGGTGCATCAACCTCCATGGGTCGATGAGGCCCAGGAGGGAGATCTCTTTTTGTAGCCTTCGTAATTTAGCAAATGACATATATGAGCTTCTTTTGGAGGTATCCAACAGAGGTTCTGGGGCATAATTAAAGTCACCTCCCATCACTAAGTGCCCTTCCCGGAATTCCAAAACAACTGGAATCATTTTCTGTAAAAACATTACATGCTCATAGTTGGGAAAATAGACATTTACGAGGGTTACCTCGACCCGTCCTATCCACCCCTTCACCAACACGAACCTACCCATTGGGTCAGCCAATTCTTCTTTCAGGGTCCAATTCATAGCACTTGATATTAAAATGCTCACACCCTTTGATTTAGCAATAGGGGATGTAGCGTGGTAAACCCATGGAAAGTCTTTATTGTACAATTTTGGTACTGCATCTTTGCGGAAGTAGGTCTCCTGATTGAAAGCTATTTGTGTAGCATCTCGTTTTAGATCTCCCATAAGTCTCCTACGCTTCTGTGGGGTTGATAGTCCCCTCACATTATAGGTCATAATCTTACAACCTGCTGCCCCCCTCTGGGTCGCCCCACCTCCAGCCACCATTGTGGAACGGTCCCCTGCCCCCTACGGCCACACAACCTATGCGAAAAAAAAAAATTTTTGACAAGAAAAGAAACCCCCCTTCACCCACACAAGTATGTATATACTGTTTAATACCCACTACCCCTACCCCCCTCTAATGGTTATCTAAACCAGCGCAACCAGGCGCTATCTACTGAGGGGGCCGTGGTTCCCAAAACCCAGCGAGCAAGCCACTGTACCTGGACACTCTCCTTCAAGAACACAAGAGGGAAGAAAAAAGAAGAAAAGGCTGGGCTCCAAAAAATTGGAGCTAAGAAAATGGGCTCTACTCCCTCTCACCCCTACTGTGGTGGTAAGGATGTAGTCCCTATCTTATCACTGGCAGACAGTAAAACTATAAATTTAAAGTGTCCAGCTAGAGGAGCTCTAACTCGGCGGACGATCGCCTCCCTTCACATAATGTCAATGTCCTACTCCCCCCCCGCCCCAGAGACCCCCTCTTATGCCTCCCGATCTAGTCAAACTACCCCGAGCCAGGTCGCAGATAAAGGGGACTTAATTGCTACATGGTCAGATCCCTTGCTTGTGCCTTCTACTCCTATCACTCTATGGATTCCCCTCCCCCTCCCCCCATCTCCCTTCCTGAGGGCCCCGGGGCCCCCTCACCCCCCCTTCTGCAAAACATCTACCCTCCCCTCAACTCCATCTAAACCCTTCAGACTTGCGCTAGGTCCTGGGAGGATCTCTCTTACTCACTTCTAGTTGCTATTAACCATAACTATTCCCTGAGTCACTATATCCTCTGTATACACCCTAATAGTGATTTAAATTCGGTATTATTAAGTCTCACATATCTTCTTTTTTATGTCTTAAGCGTGTCCCGCACGAAGTGAGGGAACACTCTCAAATTACCTCTACCTCAGTACCCCCTTCCCTCTTAACCCTTAAGATCGTGCTCCGGCCCTCCATGGCTGGCGGGGGCACGAATAGAAACAAAAAAAATAAAAATAAAAAAAAAACAAAAAAAAAAACACCTTGTGAAGTTATTGTTGATTTCTACCGATACAAATATATAATATCCAACTTTCCTGTGAAAAAAAAAAAAAATTCAAAAACGCACACCACAAATCCCCCATAAGAAAAACATGAAAAGCATGGAAAAATAACACAAATCACACTAAAAGTAACCCCCCCCCCCTTCCCCTTCAAGGGTGACTCAGATAGTGAGGACATATAAAAAGTAAAACAGAAAAAATGCAGAAAAAACGCCCATATCTTGACAAAGCAAATGTTCGAGGCGGGTGTGGGGATACCAGGGACCTCCACACATCTTAACTTTCCCCCCTCCCAGAAAGAGAGGGAGAAGAGGAGATAGGGAGAACCCCAGAAACAAACAAAAGAAAAAAAAAACGCATGGGAAAAACCAGAAAAATAAATACAAAAAAAAAAAACATGGAATAGGCCAGGAACCTGTGTGCTGCACTTTTAGGTTCGTTGTATTAATATCTCCTTGTCCTGAGCATCTGTTTTGCTCCCACACCTATCTGCTCCAAATTTCACCCATGTTGTATGGCTTAATTCATGTAATAGTTCATGGGGTTTCCTAGGACATCTATCCAGTCACTCACATGGACCGGGGCGCACCCCAAAAATGTAAAGAGCCCGGGGAGCTGGTCTGGCCATTTCAATAAGAACGTTTCTCTGTCTTTCACCACTTTCAAATGGAAGGGGTGTCCCCAAAAATAGGTTGCTCCCACTTTTCTTATGACCTCTAAGAGGGGTTTAATTGCGGCTCTCATCTTTAGGGTCCCCCGTGAAAGATCTGGCAACAGTTTCAGCTGAGAACCTTCATACTCAATCTGCCCTTTTGCCCATGCTCGTCTCATTATGTCTTCTTTAAGTGAGAACAGGTGAATCCTAATCAGGACATCTGGGATTAGTTCTGTTACCGTCCTTCGGGGCGCTTTAACCCTGTGCACTTTGTCAATTTCCATTTTTTTCCATTTGGGGTCTCTCCAACACACCATTCAAAATAACCACTACCGTGGTTCTGAGCTCTGGGCCCTTTACGGATTCCGGCAAGCCCCGCAGTCGAATATTATTCCTCCGGCTGCGGTTCTCGGCATCATCCTGCTGCAGCCGCAACCAGGTGACTTGTTTTTGCAGCTGTGCTCGTGAACTTTCTAATTCAGAGATTCTGACTTCAAAATCACATTGTACGGTCTCTGTATTCACCAGTCTGCCTTCAATTTGGTCAACTTTTTGTTTTAAACCACATATTTCCATTTTAATGTCACTCACGATTGCTGCAGCCATGTCTTGGATATCCTGTTTCGTCGGGATCAGCTTTACAAACTCACCCCACTCCACTGTTGATGGTATTTGGGGCTGTTTCAGCATAGTCAGGGACTCTTTGGGCTCTTCGTTCCTTTGTTCCTGCGATATATCCATTACTAAAGGCTTCTTCCCACCAGAAGAGACCCCAATAGATTGAGTGATTGTAGCTTTGGGCCCTTTCTGCTGAACTGCCATTCCTGAGTTTGTTTGGCGTTTCTGTGATGCCTTGGTCCCAACAGTGCTTCGTGATGCCACTGTGCGTCTCAGAAAATAAGAGGTGATGTCTGTCCTTTTCTCTAGGGCTTGCTTCTGCTCCGGGCTGGCTGCTTGAGTCATATATACAGGGGAGACCAGCGACCTCCGCATCTACTGTCCCAGCTGGCACTCGACCCCGGCTCTCCTCCTCCACAGCCCCTCAGCCCCGCGCCGACCCGCACGGTCTTTCACCCTATGCTGTACCTCTCTCACTCTGAGGCAGGGTCCCGCACATTCAGCGTATGACCGCCTACTTCCTTGCCACCACCGCTGCTTTATGGCTCCCCGAGCCTGGATTTCCCCATTACCGTCCTCCGTGTGAGCCTCGGGCCCCGCTTTGCACCTAGCGGGGGAGGGGGGGGAGAGCCGACTCACTCACTGCACGGCGCTCTCTTCCACCAAGCAGAGCTCCTCACTGCTCAGCCTCTCACGGAGCCATTGACGAACCACGCCCCCCCCCCCCCCCTTGGGAGACATTTAACTCGCAGCTGACCACAGCAGGTTAACCCTTTTCAACGTATACAGTTTTGACAACCTATTTATACAGGCCTTTTTCTCTGACCCCTTTCATTCTTCCTGGATTAACTCCTCAAGTTGTTTAGTGAAGGGAAATGAACACTTTCTAACCTTGTGGAGAGTTTACTCCACTTCATTCCAGGAAATTGCATCCTTAATTGCCCTTGTAAAAGGCTCTGTTGGGCAATCGTCAAAGCCCATGGCCCCTGTAATGCCTTCTTCCGACAAGCTTTCCAATTTGAGCACCACCTACTGGCTATGGTTGGAAGGGCTAGGCAATCCAGCCACCGACTAGGAAGTACAGGCTTCATGTATCAACTCCTTGGCAGATTCTTTAATCAAGGAGGCTACTTTCCAGACATCCCCTTCTTTGTAAGTTGTCACTTTCTCCAAGCAGACTTGACATACTAGCTTGTCGGGCAATGACTTTCCACCACAAACGCCGCAACCATTGGGGCTGGTAACTTGTGGTGCTTGTAAATAATAATGAAGGGCAAGATGATGACCTTGATCAATGTTGCCTGGATGTCTAAATTGTAAATTTTCTGGCTTTTAGAAAGCTACCTCCATCTTGAGGTCCTTGCAGGGCTGTGTCCTGCTTGTTCAAGGTAGACTGACATATTAGCTTGGCAGGTAATGATTTTCCACCACAAATGCAGCAACTCTTAGGGCTGGTAACCTGTGATGTTTGTAATGATAATGAGTGGTGAGAAGATGACCTTGATCAACATTGCCTGGATGTTTGCTCTTAGATGGCAACTTGTCTTGACCTTTAGAGGGCTTCCTCCATCTTGAGGTCCTTACAGGGCTGTAGATATTGGCTCTCTTTCTCAATCATCACTACTTACCTAATCTCTATACCTTAAAAGCAATGGGTGGTCTGACTGGGCAGCATTCCCCATAGGACACAAAACAAAGCAGCAGACAAAATGAAATGAAAGACAGCATGACACAGTGATCCCAGAGCAAACATTGAGAAGGTGATAGGAACAGCCAAAGTTAAATGCCGTAAAAAAGGAAAACATACCTGCAAACCATGACCACATAAGCATCAAGCATTCATAAGTAGTGATGTCGCGAACATAAAATTTGCTGTTCGCGAACGGCGAACGCGAACATCGGCGAATGTTCGCGAACCTGTGAACATTGCGAACCGCCATAGACTTTAATAGGCAGGCAAATTTTAAAACCCACAGGGACTCTTTCTGGCCACAATAGTAATGGAAAAGTTGTTTCAAGGGGACAAACACCTGGACTGTGGCATGCCGGAGAGGGATCACACAAAAAAAAGTTCTTAAAAATTGTAATTTTTTGATAGAGAGCCAATTATTGGAAAAATTAAAAAAAAATAAAAATAAAAAATTTCTTTGGATTTAGCATCTGGGGGGGTCTAAAAAGTGTACCTGTGAAGTTTCAGCTCTGTAGCATGTCCGGAACCAGAAAAAAATATGAATTAGGGTTAGGGCTAGGGTTAGGCTTAGGGCTAGGGTTAGGGCTAGGGTTAGGGTTAGGGCTAGGGTTAGGGTTATTTTTATGGCTAGGCTTAGAGGGTTAGGGTTAAGGTTAGAGGGTTAGGGTTATGGTTAGAGGGTTAGGGTTAGGTTTAGTGTTAGGGGCTAGGGTTAGGGTTACGGTGAGATACTTAGGGTTAGAGTTAGTAGCCCTACCCCTACCCCTCTAACTCTAACCCTCTAACCCTAAGCACTTAAAATAACCCTAACCTTAGCCCTGACCCTAACCCTAGCCCTAACCCTAACCCTAACCCTAGCCCTAACCCTAATTCTATTTTTTTTTCTGGTTCTGGACATGCTACAGAGCTGAAACTTCACAGGTACACTTTTTAGACCCCCCCAGACACTAAATCACACAAAAAAAGTTATTAAAAATTGTCCTTTTTGATAGAGAGCCAATGATTGGAAAAATTAAAAAAAAAAAAAAAAAAATTCTTTGGATTTAGCATCTGGTGGGTCTAAAAAGTGTACCTGTGAAGTTTCAGCTCTGTAGCATGTCCGGAACCAGAAAAAATTACGAATTAGGGTTAGGGCTAGGGTTAGGGTTAGGGCTAGGGTTAGGGTTAGGGCTAGGGTTAGGGTTATTTTTATGGCTAGGCTTAGAGGGTTAGGGTTAAGGTTAGAGGGTTAGGGTTATGGTTAGAGGGTTAGGGTTTTGGTTTAGTGTTAGGGGCTAGGGTTAGGGTTACGGTGAGATACTTAGGGTTAGAGTTAGTAGCCCTACCCCTACCCCTCTAACTCTAACCCTAAGCACTAAAAATAACCCTAACCTTAGCCCTGACCCTAACCCTAGCCCTAACCCTAACTCTAACCCTAGCCCTAACCCTAATTCTATTTTTTTTCTGGTTCTGGCATGCTACAGAGCTGAAACTTCACAGGTACACTTTTTAGACCCCCCAGACAATAAATCCAAAGAAATTTTTTTTTTTTTTTTTAAGTTTTCCAATAATTGTCTCTCTATCAAAAATGACAATTTTTAAGAACTTTTTTTGTGTGATTTCGTGTCTAGGGGGTCTAAAAAGTGTACCTGTGAAGTTTCAGCTCTGTAGCATGTCCAGAACCAGAAAAAAAGATAATTTTTCAGTAGAGCAGGGATGGTGGGAACCCCTTTTACACCTATATGATCTTTTTTTTCTGGTTCTGGACATGCTATATATATATATATATATATATATATATATTAAAAAAATACTCAAATACCAGCCCTCAAAGGGGCTTTTGGGGACAATATATATATATATATATATATATATATCACAGAACAAAAAAAATTACACAAATACCAGCCCTCAAAAGGGCTTTTGGGGACAATAGATATATATATATATATATCACAGAACAAAAAAAATTACACAAATACCAGCCCTCAAAAGGGCTTTTGGGGACAATATATATATATATATATATATATATATATATATATATCCAAAAAAAACCTCAAATACCAGCCCTAGGAAGGGCTTTTTGGGGTGCTGTCCTTACAGCAGGAGTGTACCAAGAACACTGGCTAACAAGACCGGGAACTGTCCCTAGCTATAACAGCAGCAGCAGCAGCACCAGCACTTTCCCTGCTCTCAGTAACACAGAAATGATCTAAGATGGATGCTGCCCTTGCTTATTTATAGGAGGTGGGAGGGAGGTATGCTGATTGGCCTGGAATGTGTCTGCTGACTGTGATGTTCAGGGTCAAAGTTTGCCTCAATGATGATGTATAGGAGGCGGACCGAACATCGCATATGTTCGCCCGCAGCGGCGAACGCGAACGTTCGAAGTTCGCCGGGAACCGTTCGCCGGCGAACCGTTCGGTACATCTCTATTCATAAGTAGAGAGCTCCACCATGTGTTGCCCACAAATGCCATAAAACTGTTTAAAACCTCATCACATTTTGCCATTAGTGAGGATATCAGTGCCTGAGCTTGCTCAGATCGCCATCTTGGAAAAGGGCTAGCAAGGATGGGGGATGACCCAGCGGTCATGGTGCATGTGGGCACTAATGACCAAGTAAGAAGAATGTGGAGGATCCTAAAGAACAATTTCAGGGACTTAGGGAATAGATTGAGGAATAGGACCTCCAAGGTGGTTTTCTCTGAAATACTGCCAGTACCTCGAGCCCCACCAGAGAGGCAGAAGGAGATTAGGGAACTTAACAAGTGGCTGAGGAACTGGTGTAGGAAGGAGGGGTTCGGGTTCCTGGAGAACTGGGCTGACTTCTCAGTCGGCTACCGGCTCTTTAGTAAGGATGGGCTGCACCTTAATGGGGATGGTACAGCTCTTTTGGGGAGAAAGATGGCCACCAAGTTGGAGGGGCTTTTAAACTAGGAGACGGGGGCAGGGCTCAGAAGTAGAGTCAGTCAGGAGGGAGCAAAGGACAGAAGGCAGTATTAGAGTCAGCAGCGACAGTAGTTCCATAACGTCAATTGGGGGGTCTGTGCAGGAAAACCTCAGACCAAACAGGAATAAAAATAATCACCATTCACTATCAACTTCCACAAAATTAAAAGGGGTATATGCAAATGCCAGAAGCCTAGCTAATAAAATGGATGAGTTGGAAATGTTAGTACATGAGGAGGACATAGACCTTGTGGGAATAACGGAAACTTGGTTCGACCCCTCACATGACTGGCCAATATCCAAGGGTATTCAGTGTACCGGAAGAACAGGGTAGGAAAAAGAGGGGGAGGGGTATATCTCTATGTCAAGAATAATGTAAGGGTGATAGAGAGGAGTGATATTATGTAAGGGATGAGTATGGAGTTAGAATCCGTGTGGGTAGATCTCCATAGGAAAGAAGTAAAGGGAAAAGTAATTGTGTTTGCTGTAGGCCACCCAACCAAAGGGAGGAGGTAGAGCTGGAATTTATATCACTGTTGGGTAAAGTGGCAAAACTGGGATCAGTCATCATATTAGTGGACTCCAATTATCCCGACATTGACTGGGAAGAGGGGACTACACACTCACAGAAGGCCCGTCACTTCATGGAAACCTTACAGGACAACTAAATGTCTCAGTTGGTGGATTCTCCTACTAGAGAAAATGCAGTGCTGGATCTATTGATCACTAATGACCCAGACCTAATCTCGGAGATAGGAGTCCAGGACAACCTGGGCTCTAGCGATCACAGGATGATCACATTTAGCGTAAATAACAATATAACAAGGCAAGAGGGGAACATAAGAACCCTAAACTTCAGAAGGGCAAACTTTCCCAAATTGTGCTCAATGATGTAAAGGGTAAACTGGGACAAAACCTTAGGAACACTGACCACAGGGGAAAAATGGGAATGCTTTAGGAACATATTAAACAAATGCATCTCGCAGTGCATTCCTATTGGAAATAAATTTAGAAGAGACAAAGCCAAACCTGGCTGGCTAAACCGTAATGTTAAAAAACGTATTAGGGGTAAACAAAATGGCCTTCAAGAAATATAAATCAGAGGACACAGTATCGGCTTTCGAGCAATACAACGAGGCAAACAAGAAAAGTAAATACGAAATCAAAATGGCTAAAATCAACTTTGAGAGACAAATAGCGGAGGATAGTAAAAATAACCCAAAGAAATTCTTTAAATATATATCAACAGCAAAAAAACTAGGGCAGAGCATATTCCACACATAATTAACGATGATGGAAGGATGGTTACAAAGGACACTGAACTAGCAACCGTACAGAACGCTTTTTTCTCCTCAGTCTTTACACAGGAAAAGGAGGGGTACACTGACCATGACTGTATAATTAGTAGTAATACACAGGACTTGCCGCTATGGCTAACAGAGGGTGAAATCAGGGAAAGGCTGGATAAAATTAACACAAATATATCACCAGGCCCGGATGGCGTACATCCGAGAGTACTCAAAGAACTTAGTAAGACTATATCTAGACCACTGTTCCTGATCTTTGCTGACAGTATTATGACAGGAAATGTACCAGGGGATTGGAGGAAAGCTAACGTGATACCGATATTCAAAAAAGGGCAGAGCCATGACCCGGGAAATTATAGGCCTGTCAGTCTGACATCGATAGCATGTAAACTTCTGGAGGGGATGATAAGGGGCTATATCGTAGAGTTTGCTAAAGACAACAACATCATCTGCAGTAATCAGCACGGGTTTACAAATGGGCATACTTGTCAAACCAATCTCTTAACATTCTACGAGGAGGTGAGCTGTGAGCTAGATAGGGGGGGACTGGTGGATATGGTGTACCTGGATTTCGCAAAGGCGTTTGATACAGTTCCCCACAAGCGCTTAATTTATAAAATAAGGTCTGCGGGCATCGACCACAAGGTTTGCTCTTGGATACGGAACTGGCTAAAAGGGCGTGTCCAAAGGGTGGTAATAAATAGCGCAAACTCAGACTGGTCTGAGGTGGTAAGTGGGGTCCCCCAAGGCTCAGTCCTGGGACCAACCCTGTTCAATTTATTCATAAAACAGCATTGAGGACGGGATCAGTAGTTCTATATCAGTTTTTGCAGATGACACAAAATTGGGCAGGGCAATAACTGCACGGCATGAAGCAGATATCCTACAGAATGACCTGGACAAAATAACAGAGTGGGCAACTACATGGCAAATGAGGTTTAATGTGGAGAAGTGTAAGGTTTTGCACTTGGGGACTAAAAACATAAAAGCACAATACACTTTAGGGGGGGGGGACCTTTGGGGGAATCAAAAATGGAGAAAGATCTGGGAGTCTTGATAGAGGATCGACTAAGCAATAGCATGCAATGTAAAGTGGCAGCTGGCAAAGCCGGCAGAATATTAGCATGCATAAAGAAAAGGATGTATTCCAGAGATAAAACTATAATCCTACCACTTTATAAAACTTTGGTCCGACCGCATCTGGAGTATTCTGTCCAGTTCTGGTCACCAGTCCTCAGGAGGTATTTACTGGAGCTGGAGAGAGTCCAGAGAAGGGCAACTAAACTAATTAGGGGATTGGAGGACCTTAATTATGAAGAGCGTCTGCAATCGTTTGATTTATTGTCCTTGGAGAAGAAACGCCTGAGAGGGGACATGATAGCAATTTATAAATACCTCAATGGTGATCTCAGCATAGAAAAAAAAGCTATTCAGTCGAAAGGATTGCATGAGGACTCGAGGGCATACAATGCGATTAGAGGAGAATCGTTTTAACCTCAGGCAATGCAGGGGGTTCATTACTGTTAGGGCTACAGGATTGTGGAATGCTCTACCACAAGAGGTGGTTTCTGATGGAAGTATGGTCTTGGACGTACATCTCAATGATCAGAACATTCAGGGGTATGAGAGAGGATTACGGCTACACACACCTACACAGGTTGAACTGGATGGACTATTGTCTTTATTCACCCTCAACTACTATGTAACTATGTAAGGAAACAGGCCACAGGTGCCGCATCACTTCCTGCCTTTCATGCTCAGAGTGTATTTGCACTGCTGCAGCCATCTTGCAAACTTGCAAACTCCCACAAAAAGATAAAAAAGAGGTGAAAAGCATATGGAAAGCAAATGGAAAATGCTGTCACTTACGTCAAAGCTTGTTTAAAGCTTTCTTTGACAGGTTTGCACCAACAAACAGTATGGGATACCTCGCGACTCCAGTACTGATCGGGTGAGGACAAAAAAGGAGAATGCTGCAAGCCGGGTCTGTCTTTGATTTATAGGTAACCAGTCCTATTAGGTTGAGGGGGTGGAGCAACAACCCCATTGTATGCTGTCACAATGCGCCAGGAAAATAGGTTTCAAGAACCAGGCCAAAGGTTAGGGCAGGAGGCAAACAAGCGCATCCGGGGAGAATGAGAACGAATAAATTTGGTACACAGGAAGTCAGTCCATAAAAGAAGTAGGAGGAGGTAGGTGCACAGGAGTCACAGAGGATGTGAGGAACCAGACACACAGCAATCACAAGATTCACAGAAGAGAGTTAAGCCTCGTACACACGCACCGATTGTTGGCCGACCGATCGGCTGACTTTTGTCCAGTGTTGTTGTGTTGGTTGAAATGTGCTCTAGACTGCACACAAATTTTTTCGGCCAACAACAACCAACTTCAGAAGTGATGTCATGTGATGGTTTACTTTCCGTGTGTTTTTTCTTCTCTGAGCATGCCCAGTCTTGCTCATCTGATTTTTGTCTGCCGAAATCTGTACTGACTGACGAACAATCAGCCGTTCTTTTGATGGCCAACAAAAATTTTATAGCATGCACACCAGATTTTGTTCGGCCGAAAAGTCGCAAGTCGGTTGTCGGAAGCATCATACTAATAAGCCGGCAATCGGCCGATCGGACGTTGGCTGAAAATTTACGGCCAACAATCGGTGCGTGTGTACAAGGCTTAAAGTCACAGAAAGTCTGTAACTAGAAACATGGACTGGAGCTAGGAACAGGGGGCTTAGGGCTAGGTATGCCTATTTCTCAAGCAATGGGAGCTAATCTGAGCTTGACGTAAATAATGAGGAAGATTTAGTTAGAAGTGGCCATGGAGCAAGGTATATTAACCAGCTGCTGAAGCAGACAAATGCCCATAGCTACAACATTTGTGCAATAAGGAAGCAAAAACAGTGTGCATGCTTCTAGAACCACAGGTACCAGCAGAACCACAGAAGCAAGTAAAGACAAACCACAAGCTTGTGGAAAATAGGAAACAGATCCGCTCTGCAGCTGATCTTTGACAAGTGGAAAGATTAGATGAAGTGAAATTATTCATGCTAGGGAAGAGCATTATGATTGTGTACAAATACATTATTGAACCATATTACTGTATAGGCTTTGTTCATTTTAAGGTCATTACATATGTAGTCCTGCCCCCATGGGGATGGCTTAATTCATGGGTATCCTCTTCACTTCTTTTGCCCTGAGCTGGTTCCAATCCAACTGACACTATTGGTTCTGTCATAATGAATAATTAAGACCACAAATAATTGCAGTGTAAGAACAAGTTTACTGCTTTTGAAATAGGAATAAACAAAAAGTATGCAGACAGAATTATAGATAATGCAAGGGTTAACAATGAAGTAGATCCTGAGTTCAGGACCAAGGATTTGAGCGTAGTTCAGCGCTAAGGATCTGGAACACAAGCCACACATATATATGTAAATAAATACACACATATATATATATATATATATATATATATATATATATACACACACTAGAGCAGGGCTTCCCAAACTTTTTGGGGCCGAGACCCACTTCTGAATACAGTTATTTTTTGTGACCCACTTGCTTGTAATTGAATATTGTAATGCGCTACAGAATTTGCTGGCGCTATATAAATGCAAATCGTAATAATAATGCATATTTTAAAAGGGAGAGGGATGTTAAATTAAAAATAGAAGCTGCCATGAACTCTTGACACCGCCGGGCCACCTGGTCCTCCTATGACACAGATGCTGCCATTTCAGCCCACTATAGCTGAAAGATCCCTTTGCCATTCTAGCCACTACCGCTCCTGCCAGCAGGAGCACCCCATGAACATATCCTACAACCTACATAACAGCCCACATACAGTATGTGCTCACTGATGCAAGTATCCTCCTCACAGGAAATGCAGACCAGCCTCCGTAAAATGCGTGGGCAGGGTCCTGAATTCATTGAGATTTGACTGCTCTGGCTCTCTGTATTTTGCGCGGGCTCGCACAGCACAATTTAGGCAGGCCTGCAACCCACAGTTTGGAAACTCCTGCACTAGAGGATTGCGTTCAGCAACAAACACACACACTGAATGTTTTAGTATACTTAGAGAGGGACCACAGATTAAGAATGACTACACTTAATGACTAATGTAGAACAAACAATGTAACAATACTAGATCTGCTATCAGAGTGCACTCTGTGTACTAACGGGGGCCCTCTTTATACTGAACTGCAATAGTCTCCTGAAGAGTGAGGCCTCACTAGTCTTCACCGGTAGGGAAACCTCAAACAATCCAAGGAAAGTAATTGTAAACCAATAAAGGTGATGATGATGAACTGTAATCCCCAGAGCAGTCAATAATTGTAATCCACAGAAACTAATGTAAAACAGATGTTGATGTGTCTCAACAGACCTGGGACTGAACAGAGGGCTCAAGGCCTAGTTCACCCACCTCGCACTATATAACTGACTGCAGTGTCCAGTGGTATAACTATATTTCCATATGTTCTTTTTAAGCAAACAGTTTGGCAGTCCTGCCCTGACTCAGCCTAGGTCTGTGATTAGTGCAGATGTAGATACTGGATGTCTCTCACCCAAACTGGGAACTCCGCTCCCCTCTGCCACCTGGCTCCGCGTCTCTCTCAGCCTGTCGGATGACCTTTTCCGCTCGGTCACACTACCGAGACTTCTCACTCTCACACCGCCGCTTCAGCTCCGGTGTCCGCTACTAGGCCTCTGGCCTACTCCTCTGCGATCCACAGCAGCTCTTCCCCTTCTTTACAGCATGCTGTCCTTGAGGCAAGAGAGTGAAACTCGATCCCGCCCCCCTTTATAAAGGCACTGCCAGCAGGCTCTGCGTGTCCCACTGCTCCCTGGGAGAAGAGTCTGTCTCTTCTAACAGTCTATGATCCAGGCTCCTCCCGGAACTACATCTCCCATACATAATTCAAAAGTCACTGTCTTTGCAGACCCTTATTAACAAATAACAGTTTGAACAATGTCAGCTGTGCGACCAGGCTACATCCTCCCCCCACTTGAACATATTTGGTCCTCCAAAGATAAGGAGATCCCTCTCCAGAGAAACAAATGTGGATTTACATTAAAAGTCTTAATTAACCATCTAAAGTAGCATTCATTGCAACTGAAAACTGATTAATAATATCACTATCTAGTAACTTATTGTACACATCATCAAATAAATCTGGGTCACTCTCACAAAAGGCTAACAGAAAGTCAGCAGCCAATTTAATAGTGTCAGTGGGTGGAAGAGAACTTTCCCCTTGAGAGTCATCAGCAGAGGAAACAGTCGATGGCATAGACCATTGTGCTGTAGAGATTTGTTCTTAAGAACTTTCCCCTAGGGTACTGTAAGTAAGTCTCTGGGGAGGATGCATCTCCCTCCCCAACCTAGCGGATATTCCATGATCACTTTCAATGACACCTTCTTCTACTGTTGACTCAGGATCCACCGATACTTCTTGACTATCTTCCAAAGAACCCACTTCCTCAGAAGGTGTGAATATCTCTTAACCTTGACTCCTGTGTAGATCTTCAAATGGCTCAATGTAAGGAGAACTTTAACGTTCAACAACAGATTCTTCTAATCTAGATAGAGGAGAGTCTACAAAGACAACCTCATTAGGTAATGGATCCCCAGGGACCATCATAGCCTCTGCTTCCATCTGTCTTGGCTCCGCACTTCACAGAGGAGCTGTGTCCTTGACTGAGTTCTCTTTTAGGGAGAGGGGCAGGGGCCCCACTCAGCAGCGGGTGTAGATGGTTCGATAGAAAATCCCTCACAAGATGGCCACCAGCAGTTAAAAATGACACTTTCATGATAGCTATCCCCTTCATCCACTACACCCGCAGATTTTGAACTTGAGCCTTGCAAAGGTCGAGACCGTAGTCTAGAAGTCCTATGAGTACCTTCCTCTTCATTCCATTCAGTCGAAGTTCTGACAGGTTTAGAAATAGGCAATAGGTGGTTCCTGTGCCAAGTTTTAAGCGGCCCCACCTTACCCTTCCGATGGTTTGGTAGACGGGAAGCCCAGGGAGTTTTCTATGAATGACAGAGGGCTGGGAGCGCCAACGGTCAACCAACTTATGCTTCCCAGGCACCCCGGTCGACATAGCCCTTGTAGGAGGCCTGCGAGGTATGATCCACGGAAGTACCAAAGGCTAAGTCGACAGGTAGCCGAGCTTCTCATCCAAAACATGAGGAAATATATGGGGAAAACCCTGTGGAGTCGTTAACAGTAACTATTGTAAGCATGTATTAGTACTGGGACATATTCTCCCCATTTCTGCTTCTTCTCAAGCAGTAATGTCCTCAACATATTCAGCAATGTTCGATTAAATCTCTCCAGCTGAGGATCCCCTTGGGGAAGATAAGGAGTAGTTCTGGATTTTTGTATATTCAGCAACCCTGTCATGGTCTTACCTTCTTGCTGTTCTCCTTCGTTTGACATGTGCTGGCGGCCATCTTGGTTTCTGGGTTTCTTGTAGCCTCCTACTCTGCGGCTCCTCCTTCCCACTGGGAGGAGCTGGATGCCTAGCTCATATATATAGGAGGTCTGTGGCTTCAGTTCCTTGCTTGGTCCTCCTGTGTTCACATGCTTCTAAGACTGCTGCTGCTTCTGGTTCCTGATTCTGGCTTCGTCTGACTACCCTGCTGGTTCCTGATCCTGGCTTCGTCTGTCTACCCTGCTGGTTCCTGATCCCGGCTTCGTCTGACTACCCTCCTGGTTCCTGACCTCTGGCTTCGCAAGGACTCTGCCTCGGTTTCGCCATCCGTTTGGACTTTTGCTTTACAGCTTGATTTTCAATAAAGCCTTCTTATTTTCACTTATCTGTTGTTGTATGTTTGGTTCATGGTTCCGTGACATTAGGACCAAGCCATGAATTCTGACGGTACAGGGCCATCCTCGCTACCCACGCTGGTTGCCAGACTTGATCAGCAGGATCACCTGTTGGGTCGGTTCGCCGTGGCGTTGCAAACCCTGCTTGAACGCACGGCTCATTTCGCTCCCGCTGCCGATGGGTCGGTTGTCGCTCCTGGGCCCGCTCCTACTGCCGCTCCGGTTGTTGCGCCAGAGTCTACCCCGACACCTGTTGTTGCGCCTGCGGTGTTTCGGGGTATGACCGGTTCTGCCCCCCTTCCACAGCGCTTGGGGGGAGAGCCAACTCAGTGCCGAGGTTTCCTTAACCAGGTGGGCATTTATTTCGAGTTGCTGCCACATGCCTTTCCTACTGAGAGATCAAAGGTGGGCTTCTTAATTTCGCTGCTCTCGGACAAGGCCTTGGCCTGGGCCAGCCCTTTATGGGAGAACAACAATCCGGTGGTTGCCGAGTTTTCCGGTTTTGTTGCTTCTCTTCGGAGGGTATTCGATGTGCCGGCTCGTGCTGCCTCTGCTGCGAAGCTCCTTATGTCCATCAGACAGGGTTCACGATCCGTAGCTGAATACGCCATTGAGTTTCGTACCCTGGCAGCAGAGGTGGGCTGGAATAATGAGGCTCTGGTCGCTGCTTTCTCTCATGGTCTCTCGGATGCCTTGAAGGATGAGGTTGCAGCTAAGGACCTACCAGTGGAGCTCGAGTCTCTTATTTCTTTCCTGATTTTGATTGACACCAGACTCAGGGAGAGACCTTCCTTTAAGGAGAGTCTGCGGAGGCCTCCTAACAGATTGGCGCCTACCTTTGCTGTCCCACCCGTGCCTCCCTCTCCTCCCATGCCTCCTGGGGATGACTTGGCTGGGGATGAACCCATGCAGCTGGGCTTTGCTCGCCTGTCCGAGGGGGAGAGGGTACTCCGGAGACGCGAGGGCCGATGCATGTACTGTGGTCTCGGTGGGCATTTTCGGTTGGCATGTCCGAACCGTCCGGGAAACGCTCGCACCTGAGATCCTGTCGGGGGCAGATCTTGGGTGGAGTCTCCTCATCCCCGGTTTCCCGTGTTGACAAACCACTGATCACTGTTGTCCTCTCCTGGGTCGGGGGCTCAGTGACGACCCAGGCGTTGGTGGACTCTGGTGCTGGTGGTTTGTTCATTGATAGTGTGTTCGCTGCCGCCAATTCCATTCCTCTGCAGGCCCGAGGTTCTCCACTGGCTCTTGAGGCGATAGACGGCAGACCCCTTCTGCCGCCACACGTGACTCATGAGACCCTTCCAGTGGGGATAGCCATTGGTGCCGTTCACAGAGAGTCGGTCTGCTTCCAGGTTATTTCGTCTCCACACTACTCGGTGGTCTTGGGGTACCCCTGGCTCCAGAAGCATAATCCGACTTTCGATTGGAGATCGGCCGAGATCCTCTCGTGGTCACCACAGTGTGGGGCTAGTTGCATCCATGGGCCTGTCAAGTTGCTGTGTACTTCCTCGGACTCTCTGTTGCCTCCTGAATACGAGGAGTACCGGGATGTATTCGATAAGGTGCGCGCGGTTGCCCTACCTCCGCACCGCCCATACGATTGTGCCATCGAGTTACAACCTGGTGCCGTTCCTCCTCGTGGCAAGGTCTATCCACTGTCGGTAGCGGAGAATGAGGCCATGGAGGAGTACGTGAAGGAGGCGCTTTCACGCGGACACATTCGCAAATCCTCGTCCCAGGGGCTGGATTTTTCTTTGTGAAAAAGAAGGGCGGTGAGTTGAGGCCTTGCATCGATTACAGGGGTCTCAATCGCATCACGATCAAGAACGCTTACCCGATACCCTTGGTTTCCGAGCTGTTCGATCGCCTTAAAGGGGCCACGGTCTTTACCAAACTCGACCTGAGGGTGGCATATAACCTCGTAAGGATCAAGGCGGGCGATGAGTGGAAGACCGCGTTTAACACCAGGACCGGTCATTATGAATCCTTGGTTATGCCCTTTGGGTTGTGCAATGCGCCCGCAGTCTTTCAGGAATTCATCAACGATGTTTTCCGTGACCTGTTGCAGCAGTGTGTGGTGGTCTATTTGGATGACATCTTGGTATATTCTGAATCCATGGAGACCCACATTCTGGATGTCAGACGAGTGTTGCAATGGTTACGAGAGAACAAGCTGTTCGGTAAGCTTGAGAAATGCGAATTTCACCGATCCCAGGTAACCTTCTTAGGTTACATCATTTCCGCTGAGGGGTTCTCCATGGATCCTGAGAAGGTTTCGGCTGTCTTACAGTGGCCCCAGCCAAGTGGTCTTCGCTCCCTGCAGCGCTTTTTGGGCTTCGCCAATTATTATCGGAAGTTCATCAGGGACTTTTCCATGCTAGCCAAGCCTCTCACGGATCTGACCAGGAAGGGCAGTAATTCCCAGGTCTGGCCGCTCGAGGCCATCCGAGCTTTTGAGGCTCTAAAGTCCGCCTTTGTGTCGGCTCCGATTCTGTCGCATCCCAACCCTGGGTTGCCCTTTGTCCTCGAGGTGGACGCGTCTGAGACGGGAGTAGGCGCCCTTCTGTCTCAGCGTAGAACACCAGAGGGTCCTCTGCTTCCTTGTGGGTTTTACTCCCGGAAACTGTCTTCCGCGGAGTGCAACTATCAGATTGGTGACAGGGAGTTATTGGCCATCGTGCAGGCCCTTAAAGAATGGAGGCACTTGCTCGAGGGTTCGGTGGTTCCGGTCCTCATCCTGACGGACCACAAGAATCTGACCTACCTTTCTGAGGCCAAGAGATTGACACCACGTCAGGCCAGATGGGCTCTGTTCTTGTCATGTTTTAATTACGTGGTCTCCTACCTACCCGGTTCCAAGAACATCAGGGTGGATGCCTTATCACGGCAGTACTCCGACCTGTCCAGGGAGGAGTCGATTCCGACTTCGGTCATACCTCCGAATCAGATCCTGGCCGCCATTCGCACCAGCCTGACCTCTCCCCTGGGTGAGCAGATTTTGGCGGCTCAATCTGGTGCTCCCTCTGGGAGACCCAACGGCAGATGTTTTGTGCCTGAGGAGTTGCGCACTCGGTTGTTGCGAACCTACCATAACTCCAAGACCGCGGGGCATCCTGGAAAGAATCAGCTGTCCTGGGCTGTTTCACGTCTGTTCTGGTGGCCTTCCCTACGTTCCGACATCGCCGCATATGTAGCGGCATGCTCCGTTTGTGCCCAGAGTAAGTCCCCTCGGCACCTTCCGTTGGGCTTTCTGCAACCCATAGCCACCGGGGAGCGCCCATGGTCACACCTGGGGATGGATTTCATTGTGGACCTCCCTGCATCCCGAGGCCATACGGTCATTCTCATGATTGTGGATCGGTTTTCCAAAATGTGCCACTGTGTTCCTCTCAAGAAGTTACCCTCTGCACAGGAGTTGGCCACGATTTTTGCCAGGGAGGTCTTCCGGTTGCACGGTTTGCCCAAGGAGATTGTGTCGGATCGGGGGAGTCAGTTTGTGTCCAGGTTCTGGCGCGCCTTTTGCTCCCAGTTGGGGATTCATCTCTCCTTCTCCTCGGCCTACCACCCTCAGTCCAATGGGGCCGCAGAACGATCCAATCAGGCCTTGGAGCAATTCCTTCGTTGCTATGTCTCCGATCACCAAGACAATTGGGTTGACCTCCTGCCTTGGGCTGAGTTTGCCAGGAACACGGCGGTGAACTCTTCCTCTGGGATGTCTCCCTTCATGGCCAATTATGGGTTCCAACCTGCCGTGTTACCGGAGGTATTCTCTCCCCAGGATATTCCGGCTGTGGAGGATCACCTTTCCGTCCTACGTGCTTCTTGGGTACAGATCCAGAAGTCCCTTGAGGTCTCTGCGCAGCGCCAGAGACTCCAGGCTGATCGCAGACGAGCGCCTGCTCCTTCCTACCAGGCCGGAGACCGTGTATGGTTGTCCACCCGCAACCTCAACCTTCGAGTGCCCACTCCCAAGCAGGCGCCTCGCTTTGTTGGTCCCTTCCGAGTGCTTCGCAGGGTAAACCTGGTAGCCTATGCCCTTGCGCTTCCTCCTGGCATGCGGATCTCCAACGTGTTTCATGTCTCCCTGTTGAAGCCACTGGTGTGTAATTGTTTCACTTCCTCGGTTCCTCGGCCTCGTCCGGTCCAGGTGGGCAATCGTGAGGAGTATGAGGTGAGCAATATCCTGGACTCACGCCTGGTCCGCGGTCGGGTGCAGTTTTTGGTTCATTGGCGTGGTTATGGTCCAGAGGAGCGTTCCTGGGTTCCCTCCGCAGATGTCCATGCTCCTGCCTTGCTCCGTGCCTTCCACGCACGCTTCCCTCAGAAACCGTTCTTTACTCCGCGGAGGAGGGGCCCTTGAGGGGGAGGTACTGTCATGGTCTTACCTTCTTGCTGTTCTCCTTCGTTTGACATGTGCTGGCGGCCATCTTGGTTTCTGGGTTTCTTGTAGCCTCCTACTCTGCGGCTCCTCCTTCCCACTGGGAGGAGCTGGATGCCTAGCTCATATATATAGGAGGTCTGTGGCTTCAGTTCCTTGCTTGGTCCTCCTGTGTTCACATGCTTCTAAGACTGCTGCTGCTTCTGGTTCCTGATTCTGGCTTCGTCTGACTACCCTGCTGGTTCCTGATCCTGGCTTCGTCTGTCTACCCTGCTGGTTCCTGATCCCGGCTTCGTCTGACTACCCTCCTGGTTCCTGACCTCTGGCTTCGCAAGGACTCTGCCTCGGTTTCGCCATCCGTTTGGACTTTTGCTTTACAGCTTGATTTTCAATAAAGCCTTCTTATTTTCACTTATCTGTTGTTGTACGTTTGGTTCATGGTTCCGTGACAAACCCACACCGTTTCTTTATCAGTTTGCTCTCGAAGTCTCGTTCTTGATCAGAGTGTAACCTTTGTGGCAAACCGTAATGGACAAAGAACTTCTTAACTAGCACTTTGGCCACTGTGCTAGCCTTCTGATCCCGAAGGTCGGAAAAGCCTGAGCATATCGGGCAAAATGGTCGGTCACTACCAAAATATTTCCATGCCCACCCAAATCAGGTTTGAGACACAGGAAGTCGATACACACCAGCTCCATGGGACCCTGACTCCGTAGATGACCCATGGTAGCCGCTCAATGTGGTAAAGTCTTCCTCTGGATGCAGCGTATACACGAGTGGCAATAAGCTTCCCCTTCCTTCCTCATGAAGGGCCAGTAAAATCTGTCCCTGACCAACTATAATGTCCTGTTTATCCGGTAGATGATTCCATCTCTCAGCTTCATTCGTTCCCAGTCCCGATGGACCACCTTGGCTCCTACTATAGGACTCTCCAACAAGAGTTTGGAATTATTGGTCTTCAAGGCCCTTTGCACTACTGTGCCCAAAAGATCTTCTCTCTGGACCTTCCTCACGTCCTCTTTAGATAACTGGGGAAGTTCTTCACTTCTAACTTGAGTCAAATCACAATAACACTTGGCCACCCCTGAAGGGGAAACTCCAACTACTTCAGCTCCCATGGCTGCCTTTAGGCGGTACTCTACTCCTTGGCAGGTGGCTTGTAGTCCCTCGGAGGTGAGATACACCCACTCATGTTCTTGGCTCTCAGCAGGATGTGGCCATCTAGACAAAGCGTCGGCATCTAAGTTTCCCTTGCCAGGCCGATACTTCAAGCTAAACTGAAGCTCAGAGAGGGCAGCTAACCACCTATGGCATCCAACTTGGCAGTCGTCAGTAGGTACGTCAATGGGTTATTATCGATTTTGACCACGAAGTAAGCCCAATAGAGGTAGTCTCTCAGCTTATCCACCACAACCCATTTGAGGGCTAGAAACTCCAATTTATGAGTGGGATAATAATCCTCTGAGGGGACAAACTGCGGCTAATATAAGCGATAGGGCGCAGACTTCCTTCAGCTTCCTGATATAAATAACACTCCTCCTAGACACTCTCTGCTGGTATCCACATGCAGCTCATAAGGTTTGGCTGGATCTGCATTAACCAGGACTGGGGCTTTAGTAAGGCTCTCCTTCAACTTCCAGAAAGCCTGTTCACACTTGACATCCCACTGGGCCTGAATGGACACTTTAGATCCTCTTGGACCTTTCTGGAGCATCTCTGTCTTCTGAGGAGTCAGCCCTTCCTCTTCAGTTTCCCTCTTTAGCAGCTCATTCAAAAGGACCAGCTATCTGAGAAAAACTCTTCACAAACCTCCTGTAGTAAGAACAGAAGCCTAAGAGGAATCGCAACTCCGTCACATTGGTAAGTCTAGGCCAAGTGGTGACAGCCTCCAGTTTCTTTGGATCAGTAGATACTCCAGCGGCGGACACCATAGGTGACAGAAGTCTGATAAAATTGACATTTCTCCAGGGATAATTTCAACCCCTCTTCATAGAGCCTCTGAAACACCTTCTCCAAGCGGGCTTCATGTTCCTCCAAAGTTTTCCCAAGGACAATGATATCGTCGAGGTAGACTAAAACTTCAATCAAATGCATGTTTCCTACTGTGTTCTCCATGAGCATCTGGAAGGTCGCTGGAGCCCCTGCCAATCCTTGGGGCATGCGGTTGAACTCGAAGAAGCCCAATGGCCTGATGAAAGCAGTCTTTTCTCTGTCTTCAGGATGCATGGGTTTTTGCAGGGCCGGCGTTAGGGGGGGTAACCTGGGCAACTGCCCAGGGCCCCGAATGTCCAGGGGCCCCGTGCAGGGCCGGACTGGCTTACCGGGACCGCTTTAAGGGCCGGCGCAGCCGCAGCGCCGCTTTAAGCATTGGGGCGGTGACGGTCCGTCCATCTTATAGTTATAGTTGTTCGCGTCAGCCGCTGTGAGCGGCATGATGTCACGACGCCGACTGTCACGGGCGGGCTCAGCTGCTGGCTCGGCTGGGAAACTGAGTGACTGTGGCTGGAGGGGTGGAGGCTGAGCCTGCGAATGACTGAGTGTCACGGGCGCGCCGACGCCGATGATGATCCCTCCCACTGAGTGTGGACGCGGCCGGCACTGTGTCCCGACACAACACACTACACAGACTGAGAGTCACACGCCGCGCCAGCCAGCCAGTATGTGATGGCACTCAGTGAGGTGAGCCTGAGGTCAGTCAGTGCACTGCAGAGAGCAATAAAGATTGTGCTGCTAGTGGCATCTCCTGTAACATGTCCGCACAGCCTCTAACCTCTCCTGTACATGTCCGCACAGCCTCTGACCTCTCCTGTACATGTCCGCACAGCCCCTGACCTCTCCTGTACATGTCCGCACAGCCCCTGACCTCTCCTGTACATGTCCGCACAGCCCCTGACCTCTCCTGTACATGTCCGCACAGCCCCTGACCTCTCCTGTACATGTCCGCACAGCCCCTGACCTCTCCTGTACATGTCCGCACAGCCTCTGACCTCTCCTGTACCATATCCGCACAGCCTCTGACCTCTCCTGTACATGTCCATACAGCCCCTGACCTCTCCTGTACATGTCCGCACAGCCTCTGACCTCTCCTGTACATGTCCGCACAGCCCCTGACCTCTCCTGTACCATATCCGCACAGCCTCTGACCTCTCCTGTACATGTCCGCACAGCCTCTGACCTCTCCTGTACATGTCCATACAGCCCCTGACCTCTCCTGTACATGTCCGCACAGCCTCTGACCTCTCCTGTACATGTCCACACAGCTCCTGACCTCTCCTGTACCATGTCCGCACAGCCTTGGTAGAATATAAAAAAATTTGGGGCCCCACTTTTAGGTTTGCCCAGGGCCACACTTTGTCTAAAACCGGCCCTGGGTATTTGGTAATACCCACTTTTCAGATCCAATACGCTGAACCACTTGGCCCCTAATAAGCATTGCAAAGCATCTTCTATACCAGGGGTGATATATTGATCCGGAATGGTTCGACGGTTCATAATACGGTAGTCGATACACATTCGTATGGTCCCATTCGTATGGTCCCATTCTTTTTGCGAACCACCACTATATGGGAAGCATAAGGGCTACGGGACTCCCGTATAACTCCTGACTTTTTCAGTTCTGCCAATTGCTCGCAAAGGTCCTCCAGGTCACTCAGAGGTATTCTCTGGGCTCTCTCTCTGAAGGGCTTGTCTTCACTGAGGTGGATCCGATGTTGGGCACTTTTAGCACAACCCACATCGTAATCATTTCTTGAAAATAATTTCTCCCACTGAGATAGCTGGGTCCTTACTCGCTCCCCCCACTTGAAAAGGAACAGCTGGGCGAGCAGGGGAAATACCTTCCGACTCCTTTTCTCTATTCTTCTCTTGCTTCAGCTCAGAAGGGGTTAGCAGAGAAGCAGCACTCACATGGCTGAGCGGTAACATTTCGGACACTTACAGGGATCTTTCCACCATTCTTCTGTAGCACTTTAGTCGGGACCCCTTCCGGCACCAGCTCAATCATGCTGTCCTCCGCCAACAGATCCCCTTCTACCATCACAAATGGCCCCGGTTGATCCTATGACAACTTCACCACAGCCTTCATGAAGGTTCTTTCTCCCGTCTGTAACACCCTCTCTTTGGTGTCCAACCTCCACAGCTTTCCCACTTCTTCAACTGGAGTCTTCTGCTCTTGCAGCTCTCACTGGAAAGCTGCCCTTAGCTTAGGATGCACCTCTTCCTTCGTAGACCCTTGGGCCACTAGCGGGATGAGCATCTGCCAAACCAAGTCTGTATTCGTGCCAATTATCAAAGAATTCTGGTTAGCACCTGGAGGTCGAGGGCACACAACGGCCAAGGTATCGAACACTTCCATCTTCGCCCCTTTGGTTGGCAGAAATTATATCTTCACGGGAATATACTCGTCATAGGGGAACTTTTGGGTTCCTAAACCCCAAATCTGTAGTTCGTCTAGCTTGCACAGAGGGATGTGCCTCAGATGCTTCTGGTAGAAATCATATAGCAATGTCACTTGAGCGCCCGTGTCCAACAAGGCCTTTGTATAAATGCCCTCCACTTGTAGTGGTACCACCGGGGACGGCCCTACTAGTTTCTTGGGTACAACTTTTCTTTGGGCTGGAACAACTTCCGACAGACCTTGTTACCCAAGCTTTTCGCCTTCTGAGGCTTGGTTCCTTCCGGAAGCTCAACGGTTTGCACCTTGACAGACTTAGTCTTCGGGGTTCTGAACCCTCTCTGCTGGAGAGGAGTGGAGGTCTCGACCCCCTGTGTCTCTCTACCCAATTCAGGTGATTCCCACAAAAACAGAGGTATTGGGGACAGATGGGGTTGCACATGCCATCTAATTGTGACCGTAATTACCCTGATAACTGCTGGAGCTTAGACTTTTAGCGGGACTCAATTGGCTCCTTCACTGAGGTCCCCTGAAGTTTTCAGCCTTCTTATTAAGAAAGAACTTCTGTATAGCTTTCAGCAACTCTTCCATTGTCTCAGGACTAAATCCCCGCTTCGGACATTGGGCCCTGAAATGTGGCTATTCTCCGCATGCAAAACACCCTCTGTCTCGAGGTGAGAAAGAAATGGATCCTTTAAATGACTTCCGCATCTCAGGAACTCTTCCTTGCACCTCCATAACCTGCATCAAGGTCTGGCACATTTGAGTCTGGGCTTGGGCTACTTGAAGCATCAAGTCAGTGGATGGAGAGCCCTCTTCGGACTTCTTCCTTTCCGGAACTTCCTCAGATTGGTTTGCCTCCCCTTCTGCTTCACTCTCGTCTTGAGAGGCTATTCTCTACCAAGCAGAGGCTCTCTCTCTCTTTAGTTCATTATTTAATGACTCTTTTCCTCCATGGTTTTTCTCTTCAAGTAAGGCTTCTTCCTCCCGAACTTCCCGCATGAGTTCTGGGTAAGGGGGAATATCCTTGACCCCCTTGAGCAGTAATTTAAAACAACCGGATGATTGGGCTGAGCTCCTTGTAATAACCGATCCAGGCGTACTCGGTCAGCATCTTTAGGGTCGACACCTTTCCGCAGGAGGATTTGGTGTAACATCTTATCTACCCGTGAGATGTACTCCGGTAACTTTTCCCCCTTCTGCTGGTGTGTAGGTTTGAATTTATAGAGCAGATCAGTGGTCTTCTCCACCCGTCCCAACACATCCAAAAGGGCTTTCAGATAAACATCCGCTGTACAGTTATTATTCCTTATTAGAGTTGAGCGGAAACCTGGATGTCCGTGTTCGGAGGGTTCGGCCGAACTTGAAAAAAAAAGTCCGGGTCTGTGACCCGGACTTTTTCTGAACACCGAACCCCATTGAAGTCAATGGGGACCCAAACTTTCAGGCACTAAAATGGCTCTAAAAAACAATGGAAAGGGCTAGATTGCTGCAAATGGCAGCAAAATGTAGTTAAGAGCATGGCAAGTGCTCTGTAAACAAATGTGGATAGGGAAATAACTTAAAACAACAAAACAAACAGAAAAATAAAACATTTTCTTCATCTGTGAAGGACAAGGCCCATATGGAGTAGGAGGGAGGTTGAGGTGGCGGTGGATGTGGCGGTGTAGGTGGAAGCGGCGGTGGAGAGGGACGAGGTAGCCAACACTGCTTTTTTTTAGTCATTTTAAATTAGGGTACACCCCAAAAGAGTGAGAAAGATCAAAAATATAACAATGGCTGGGTAAGGTCGATATCCATCTCTATTCTGCACAAGGTACAGAAAAGTCCTGTGGGATCCATGCCTGGTTCATTTTAATGAATGTGAGCTTGTCCACATTGTCTCTGGACAGGCGGCTGCGCTTGTCTGTGATAACAACCCCCAGCCGTGCTAAATACACGCTCAGATAATACACTGGCTGCAGGGCACGTCAGCACCTCCAAGGGGTAAAGGGCAAGCTCAGGCCATGTGCCCAATTTGGAGACCCAGAAGTTGAAGGGGGCAGACCCATCATTCACTACATGTAGGCGTGTGCACACATACTGCTCCACCATGTTGCTGAAATGCTGCCTCCTGCTAAGACGTTCCATATGAGCTGCTGGTGCTGCTGTTTGTTGTGGCGTGCTGACAAAGCTTTTCCACATTTCGGCCATGCTAACCCCTGCCTTCTGAGGTGCTGGCGGTGCCCTGGTTGCGTTGGCGACCTCTTCCTCCTCCTCCTCTGCCTTGGCCTTGTGCTTCAACTGTGGCCCCGCTGTCAGGTGGGAATGCCAGCAGCATCGCATCTACCAGCGTGCGTTTGTACTCGCGCATCTTGCGATCACGCTCCAGTGAGTGAATTGAGGATGGTACGTTGTCCTTGTAACGTGGTTTCAGCAGCGTGGCCACCCAGTAATCAGCACAAGTTAGAATGTGGGCAACTCGGCGGTCGTTGTGGAGACACTGCAGCATGTAATCGCTCATGTGTGCCAGGCTGCCCAGAGGCAACGAAAGGCTGTCCTCTGTGGGAGGTGTATCGTCTGTGTCCTCTGTATCCCCCCAGCCACGCACCAGTGATGGCCATGAGCTGGCCTGGGTGCCACCCTGCTGTGAACATGGTTCCATCTCCTCCTCCATCTCCTCTTCCTCATCCTCCAGAACTGTGCCCCTGCTGGACAATTGTGTCCCTGGCGTTTGTGGGTGCAGGAACCCACCCTCGGAGCCACTTGTAAATGACTGCCCTGAAAGCCTTGGAAATGATCCCTCTTCATCCTCCTCCTCCTCCTCATCCTGTGCCACATCCTCTTCCATCATCGCCCGAATCGTTTTTTCAAGGAGGCATAGAAGTGGGATAGTTAAGCTGACAACGGCGTCATCGGCACTGGCCATGTTGGTGGAGTACTCAAAACAGCGCAACAAGGCACACAGGTCTCGCATGGAGGCCCAGTTATTGGTGGTGAAGTGGTGCTGTTCCGCAGAGCGACTCACGCGTGCGTGCTGCAGCTGAAACTCCACTATGGCCTGCTGCTGCTCGCACAGTCTCGCATGTGCAAGGTGGAGTTCCACCTTGTGGGCACGTCACATATGAGGCGGTGAGCGGGAAGGCCGAAGTTAAGCTGCAGCGCTGACAGGCGAGCAGCAGCAGGGTGAGAACGCTGAAAGTGCGCACAGACGGCCCACACTTTCTGCAGCAGCTCTGACATATCGGGGTAATTTTTAAAGGAACCTCTGCACCACCAAATTCAGCACATGCGCCAGGCAAGGGATGTGCGTCAAACCGGCTAAGCCCAGAGATGCTATGAGATTTCGCCCGTTATCGCACACCACCAGGCCGGGCTTGAGGCTCGCTGGCAGCAACCACTCATCGGTCTGCTGTTCCATGCTCCTCCACAACACCCGCGCGGTGTGTGGTTTTTCCCCCAAACAGGCAAGTTTTAAAACTGCCTGCTGTCGTTTACCCCTGGCTGTGCTGAAGTTGGTGGTGAAGGTGTTACGCTGACCGGATGAGGAGGCAGTAGAGGATGAGGAAGCGGAGTAGGAGGAGTTAGGAACAGGAGGCAAACTGAAGCGCCCTGCAATCCTCGGTGGTGGAAGGACATGCGCCAAATTGCTATCTGCCTCAGGCCCAGCCGCCACTGCATTTACCCAGTGTGCCGTTAGGGAGATATAACGCCCCTGAACGTGCTTACTGGTCCACGTATCGGTAGTTAGGACCTTACCACAGATGGCATTGCGCAGTGCACACCTGATTTTTTTCCCCCACTTGGTTGTGCAGGGAAGGGATGGCTTGCCTGGAAAAGTAGTGGCGGCTGGGCACGATGTACTGTGGGACAGCCACCGACATAAGGCTTTTAAAGAATTTTGAAATGCTGGCATTCAGGGCCAGGGATCGCAGGTGGGTAAGGGGGGTACTTCCTCTTCCTCTGAAGTGTTTGGGAGATGGAAAGCTGAACGCTTCCACGGGACATTGTGGAGATGGTTG
The DNA here is from genome assembly GCF_965119305.1 of Pelophylax lessonae. Lineage (NCBI taxonomy): Eukaryota > Metazoa > Chordata > Amphibia > Anura > Ranidae > Pelophylax > Pelophylax lessonae. The sequence continues at coordinate 159,030,889 of NC_138773.1, forward strand.
GTGACCCAGGTGGTGGTGTTGCTGACAGATCCTCTGTTTGTGGGGTGGCAGGTGCCGGTATCACTACAGAGGTGGATGAAGAGGCCGAGACTGCTGCAGAAGAGGAAGCAGGAGGAGCCAGAGACCTTTCTTGGTTTTGAAGGTGTCTACTCCACTGCAGCTCGTGCTTTGCACTTAGATGCCTGATCATGCAGGTTGTGCTCAGGTTGAGAAGGTTTATGCCTCGCTTCAGGCTCTGATTGCACAGGGTGCAAACCACTAGTGTCCTGTCATCAGCACATTGTCTGAAGAACTTCCACGCTAGAGAACTCCTTTGAGCTGGCTTTGGTGCGCTCATTCCCTTGCTGCGTTGGGCAGTAGCAGGCGTAGTGTATAGGGCACGGCCGCTCCGCTTCTGCACCCTGCTCCCTCTTCTGCTGTGCTGGTGGCTCGGTGCGACCACTGCCTCTTCCTCCAAACTTCTCAGGTCACCTGCATGACCTTCATTCCATGTGGGGTCGAGGACCTCATCATCCTCCACATCATCTTCCACCCAGTCTTCACCCCTGCCCTCCTTGTCGGTCTCCACAATTCTGAGTGCCGCAGCAGTTGGCACCTGCGTTTCGTCATCATCGGAGACGTGCTGCGATGGTTCTTCCATGTACTCATCTTGAGAAATAAGTGGTTGGGCATCGCTGCACTCAATCTCTTCCACTTCTGGGGCAGGGCTAGGTGGATGGCTCTGGGAAACCCTGCTGACAGAGTCATCAAAAAGAAGAAGAGACTGCTGCATGACTTGGGGCTCAGACTGCTTGCCTGATTTGCAAGGGGGTGAGGTGAAAGACGGTTGGACATCGGCTGCAGGTGCCAACTCTGACCTTTCTGCAGTAGACTGGGTGGGAGACAATGTGAAGGAACTGGAAGCACTGTCAGCAACCCAATCTACTATCGCCTGTACTTGTTCTTGCCTCAACACTTGTAGAGGTGCATGATGCCCTACCAAATACTGCTGCAGGTTCTGTCGCCTACTCACACTTGAGGAAGGTGTTTCACTTGTGCGTGTAGCTGGCACAGATCGACCACGTCCTCTCCTTGCAACAGGAGCTCTACCAGCAGCACCACGACCCAGGCCACGGCCCCTATTTGACGTTCTCCTCATATTTCTGTAATTTATGATCTTGCCCTAGAAAGGTGTTTATTGAATAGCGGAACAAAACAACAACAGTATCGCACGGGTGTATCTCACAGTCAAATATGCAAACTATGCCGCAATTTTATTTTTTTCACCCCAAAAGGGTGTATATTGAATAGCGGAATAGAAAAAAGTATATAAAAAAGGTGTATCTCACACGTACAAACACAGACTATGCCGCAATTTAATTTTTTTCACCCCAAAAGGGTGTATATTGAACAGCGGAATAGAAAAAAAGTATATAAAAAAGGTGTATCTCACACGTACAAACACAGACTAGGCCCCGATTACAATTTTTTGTACCCTAAAGGCAGGATGAGGATGAGGAAGAGGAGTAGGAGGAGTTCGGAACAGGAGGCAAACTGAAGCGCCCTGCAATCCTAGGCGGTTGAAGATACACCTTTCAAATTTTTGTGGCGCATCTCACACGTACCGATACAGACTATGCCGCAATTTAATTTTTTTCACCCCAAAAGGGTGTATATTGAATAGCGGAATAGAAAAAAAGTATATAAAAAGGTGTATCTCACACGTACAAACACAGACTAGGCCCAGATTTCAATTTTTTGTACCCTAAAGGCAGGATGAGGAAGAGGAGTAGGAGGAGTTTGGAACAGGAGGCAAACTGAAGCACCCTGCAATCCTCGGCGGTGGAAGATGCGCCAAAAAAATTTGAAAGGTGTATTTCACACGTACCGATACAGACTATGCCGCAATTTTATTTTTTTGCACCCCAAAAGGGTGTATATTGAATTGTGGAATAGAAAAAAGTATATAAAATTGGTGATTTTTCAATAGCACATGTGAACACAGCAGTGTCTTATGTTTTATGTCAAGGTCAGCAGCAGGCTATGAAGGGAAAAAAAATTCCCCTTTAAATTTGTAATTTTTAAATAGCAGATTAGAACAGCACTCTGTAGTAAAATATAGCTGAACGCTGCACACAACAGACTGATAAAAATATTTTTTTTTCTCCCACCTCCTCCTCCTCCTCAGTGGGCTCAAGTGAGGGCAAAAAGAGCGTTCACTGCACCACCCCCCACACAGCAAAATCAATGTAGCTGGCTAACGGACGATTGTTCTGTCCTTTGTCTCCTAATCTCTCCCTGCCTACTCTCTCCAGCCTGTCCCTAAAATGCTCTTCTATCTTTCCCTGCCTACACTCCGACCTGTCCCTGTATTATTTTCGGGCACAATGTTTTTTTCCCTGTCTGTCCCTAATCAGCAGCAGCCAGCACCGTTGTGTGTGCTCTCTCCCTACACTAGAGCAGACTGACGCACAGCGCGCTGTGTCTCTAGCTTATAAAGACCTGGGTCACATGCTTCAGCTGGCCAATCACAGCCATGCCATTAGTAGGCATGTCTGTGATGGCTTCTATGGCACACCAGTTAAACGCTTGTTGATTGGCTGTTGAAAGCCCGCCATTAAAAGCGCGCCATTACATACAAAACAGGAAATAAAATTACTGAACACGGATTTTAAACCCGAACATACAGTAAAGTTTTCGGGTCCGTGTCCGGGTAACAAAAATCCAATTATCCGGTACGGACCCGAATAATACAGTCCGTGTTCGCTCAACACTATTCCTTATCCGTAGATTTCGGATCACCTCTGCTGCAGGGCCCCTCAAGCTCTTACTTAACCTCTGTCTTAGACTCTGCAACGCTCCATTCATCCACAGCCTGGGTAGCCTGAGTCATCCAACTCTCTAAGTTCTCTTCCCCAGTAGGGGTAGGCGACTGCCCAGAAAAGAAACGCAACTTGCGGTAGTTTTGTGCAGCTCCACTTGCCCCATTCAAAACCAGGCTATCCACCAACCCACTCATGTCGGCGTAGAAAGAAGCGGGAGGTATGGCAGCTTTGTCTTCATCTTTGCTCATGGAACTGGGCCCTGGGCAAGGGCTCCCTGGAGGGGAGGAGGATTTCCCTTTACTGTCCTTCTTCAAAGAGGAGAAAACTTTAGTCAGGACATTCTCATCCAACATCACCTTATCAGTTTGAAATATGTCTGGGACTCCTCCCTTCCACTCTACCAACACTTGCACAATATCCAGGTCATAGTCAGCCTGAGCATCCAGGATATAGGCCAATTGCCCTGGGGTTAGGGCCCGCACCCAACGTCTGATCTCAGTCTCTGTATGTTCATTTCCTGCAACTTCCAGAACCACACTTTGATCCAAGCTGACTCCTTGATACAGTGCCCAGGACCAGGCAAGGACAGGATTCATCGCTTCTCCAGCTACTGGCCCTTTAGGAAGAGCATTTAGGGCAGAAGTGGCACTGGATATTCTGGACAAGCCCCCTAATGTAGCCCTGCCCCATGGGGGTGGCTTAATGCATGGGTATTCTCTTCACTTCATTCGTCCTGAGCTGGTTCCAACCAAACTGACACTATTGGTTCTGTCATAATGAATAATTAAGACCACAAATAATTGCAGTGTAAGAACAAGTTTACTGCTTTTGAAATAGGAATAAACAAAAGTATGCAGACAGAATTATAGATATGACAAGTTGGATCCACTTGTTCCGGTGAGCGTAATCATATGTCTTTCCTCTTGGTGTTGGGATCTGTTGTCCTACGTGGATCACGTACATCACCCTGGAATTGTTTTTTACATTTTTGCACTTGGGACTTTTATGATATTTTAGTCCCAGGGCTCTGAGGAAGAGGCTGAGCCTCGAAAAAAAATCAGCCGTCATCGGATTATGGACTTTCATATGGACTATTCCTGACACTGGAGCAACTGAGCTTGTTATGATCATTTTATCACTTTGTGAGTAGCCATTTTATATGTTGCATAAATAAAGCCTATTATTGAGGATAATGTGCTAGGTTGGTGCGCCCTTTCTTTGTTTCTTTTTGCCTTTAGTACCGTTGGACTACCCCAGTCCTTTTTGGGAGCTTGGATTCTAAGCGCAGGAGAAGGGTGTTATCACCTTATTGTTTTGCAGCAGCTTGGCAGTCCTGCCCTGACTCAGCCTAGGTCTGTGATTAGTGCAGACGTAGTTACTGGATGTTACAAAAAATTATACAGTGATATACATGCCATCATCCCCATAAGCCAAGAAAAAAAAAACAAGGACCAAGAGAGGCCCAGAAAAGCGGGACTATATAGGCATGTGTATGGTTGTAGGGATACAGACACAACACCACTATATAAAAAACATATTCATTTATTATTTGCAAAGGATAAAAAACACAATTGTGACATCACAAAACAACAGACATGTAATTTGGTTAAAAAGGTACATGGATCCGCGTGTAAAGAGATTGCTTGAAATCGATACAATATACCACACCAACGGATCTTAATGTGTATGCAGTCTAACGGTCCCTGGAAAAGCCAATGCGTTTCGCAATTATAGCTTCGTCAGGGCACTACAAAGACCAGATAGATGCTAAGAATAAGGCAGGCAGGATGAACAACACTTCCTTTGCAGGCGCCGGGAGCCCATTAAAGTGGACCAATATCAGTGGTGGGGAATACATTTTACGTTATGGGCTAAAGAGATGAACCCCTTGCACAGAAAGTAAGGGCTCATTGTATTATGTGATACCAAAAAAGCGTCTCCATGTGTATATAGTAGATAATAGTGACTTAGGTCCTCACTGGTCATAAAGAGACGTACCATCCACCATGGACTCTATCTCTCAATCCTACATCAGTAGAACCATAAGAGCCAGAGAAGCCTATTGGGACATCCAGTTGTTAAGGTATCTTACAACATACAGCCCGAAAGATCCCACCTTGCCACACAGTGTCTTCAGTGTATGCTGCCTCCTAGTTACTGGATGTCTCTCACCCAAACCGGGAACTCCGCTCCCCGCTGCCACCAGGCTCCGCTCAGCGTCTCTCTCAGCCTGTCGGATTACCTTCCACTCGGTCACACTACCGAGACTTCTCCTCACTCTCACACTGCCTGCTTCAGCTCTGGTGTCCGCTACTAATCCTCTGGCCTACTCCTCTGCAATCCGCAGCAGCTCTTCCCCTTCACAGCACGCTGTCCTTGAGGCAAGAGAGCGAAACTCAATCCAGCCCCCCTTTAAAAAAGGCACTCCCAGCAGGCTCCACGTGTCCCACTGCTCCCTGGGAGAAGAGTCTGTCTCTCTAACAGTCTATGATCCTGGCTCCTCCCGTAACTACATCTCCCATAATTCCAAAGTCACTGTCTTTGCAGACCCTTATTAACAAATAACAGTTTGAACAATATCAGCCGTGCGGCCAGGCTACACATAAAAAGCTGTATTTTTGGTTCTGGAGGAAAAAAGGTTAATCTTTTCATGGCAGGAAGCCTAGTTGCTCAAACTTTTTTTTGCAGCATCGGTATGTATTGGTTAAACTGACAATAACTCTTTGACTAATTTGCTCACCTAAATAATTTTGTATACATGTTTTTTAACCCCTTTCTGCCCACTATACAGCTGAAAGTCGGATACAGTGCGGTTCTCCAGTTTTGGGAAAGCATCCATGGAAGTCATCCCAGAATTGTGCCTCCTCACCGATCACCGGCACACCTGATAATACATCAGATGGTCATCAGTGCCCTGATTATCACTACAGCCCCATTAGTGCCCATCAGTGTAGCTTATCAGTGCCCATTAATGCTGCCTCACTAGTGCAGCTTTATCAATGCATCCTCATTTGTCTACCTTATCAGTGCCCATCAGTGCAGCCTCATTAGTGCAGCCTCATCAGTGTCTATCAGTGCAGCCTATCAGCACACATCAGTGAAGAAAAAAGAAAATGAATGACTTATTTGCAAAATTTTATAACTAAGAAAAACATTTTTTTATTTGCTTATCAAAAAATAAAAAAGCCAGTGATGAATAAATACCATCAAAAGAAAGCTCTATCAGTCTAAAAAAAAAAAAAAATTATAAAAATTCCAGCCGTTTGCTATGGGGACATACAAAGCGTGCTCGATCCTGACCCGCGCTCCATAGACTTACACAGCAGGACTTAGGCCCTCCCCCAACTTCCTCTCCACTGCATTTGATGTGCACAGCGCTGATCTCTTCTCCCCTCTCTTCCCCTTCACATGGGAAGGGGTAAAGGTAAACTGAAAACTTTTTTTAGCTTAACCACTTTCCACCCGTGCTGAAGCTCAATAGATGTCCTCCCATGGGCACGCGGGTGGAGCGCTCTTTGATTGCCAAATCCTTCGAACTTGGCTGATCACAGAACAGGGTGGTAAAGGACCAGTGACAGCGGGCCCTTTACCACATGATCAGGTATCAGCCAACGACAGCTGATCACAGAAGTAAACAGAATCCGGGTATTGGCTTTCTTTCTCCTCACGATCAGCCTGAGGAGAAAAGAATAAAAGCTGGTAACCGGCTTTTGTTACAGAGACATCAGTCCCTGCCTTGGTGCCTACCATTGGTGCTAATTAGTACCCCCAAGTGCCCGCCAGTGATGCTAATCAGTGCCCACCAGTGCCACCCATCAGTGCTGCCAATCACTGCCTATCGGTTTCCATCAGTGCTGCCAATCAGTGCCCATCAGTGCCTCATCATCAGTGTCACCTATCACTCCTGTCTACCAGTGCCACCTATCAGAGCCCATCAATGCTGCCCATCAGTGCTGCCTCTAAGTGCAACCTTACCAGTGCCTCCTCATCAGTGCCCATCAGTGTAGCCTCATCATTACTGCCTCATCAGTGCATCCTATCAGTGCTCATTAATGCCCATCAGTGCAGCCACATCAGCGCACATCAGTGAAGGAGAAAAAAAAAATTACCGTTTGCAAAATTTTATACCAAACTATGAAAATTTTTTTCCCCCCTTTTCAAAATGTTGTTATTTTAGGGTTTCTTTAGTAAAAAAATAAAAAACCCAGTGGTGATTAAATACAACCACAAGAAAGCTCTATTTGTGTGAAACAAAATGATAACAATTTGGTTTGGGTACAGTGTTGCATGACCGCGCAATTGTCATTCAAAGTGCAACAGTGCTGAAAACTGAAAATTTGTCTTGGAAGAAAGGGGGTATATGTGCCCAATAAGCGAGTGGTTACCCCTAAGCAATGCATTAGGGTAAAAAACATTTTTAGGTTTAGTATCACTTTAAATATTTTAATTAGAGTTGAGCGGACACCTGGATGTCCGTGTTCGGCGGGTTCGGCCGAACTTAAAAAAAAAGTCCGGGTCCGTGTCCCGGACTTTTGCCGAACTTTTCCAGGACACCGAACCCCATTGAAGTCAATGGGGACCCGAACTTTCAGGCACTAAAATGGCTCTAAAACACCAATGGAAATGGCTAGAGTGCTGCAAATGGCAGCAAAACGTAGTTAAGAGCATGGCAAGTGCTCTGCAAACAAATGTGGATAGGGAAATAACTTAAAACAACAAAAAAAAAAACAAAAAAATAAAACAATGTTCTTCATCTCTGAAGGACGAGGCCCATATGGAGTAGGAGGGAGGTTGAGGTGGTGGTGGATGTGGCGGTGTCATAGGCGTGCGCACAGGGTGTGCCGGGTGTACCTGGGCACACCCTAATCACCTAGGGCACATTAGCATTATCGCTCTGTTTGCCAGTGAGGAGATGGGAAAGATCTCCCTCGGACCTGCTCTGCTCTATTTCACTTTGCCAGCAGGGAGAGTAATGTATCGGGGCCATGTACATGTAGGCAAACACATGCATGTGTATTTCAACTTTGGGGTGCACACCCTAATGCAATAGGCTGCGCACACCTATGGGCGGTGTAGGTGGAAGCGGCGGTGGAGGAGGACCAGGGCTGGATTAAGAGCATCATGGGCTTGGTGCTGAGGATTTGAAGGGCCTTAAGGGCCGTGCCTTGGCATGCACCCAGAGGAGGAAGGGTGCAGCCATGCATGCCCAATTCAACATGGGATGCTGTCTCTGAAGCCCATAAACACATCCATGCATCGGCAACTGTCCCTCCTTGTCCGGCCTTCGTGCTGTGTGGGGAGGTTCTGAGGGAGCTGCCTGGGGAAGCGAGCATAGAAGCCAGACTTCTGTGTTTACAAGTGACAGAAGAGCGGTAACGGTGAATATGGCCAACCCGGGGCCTATATAAAGGTAGGGGCCTGGAGCTGCAGCTCCAATAGCCCCTATGTTAATCTGGCTCTGAGGAGGACGAGGTAGTCAACACTGCTTTTTTCAGAAATTTTAAATGAGGGTACACCCCAAAAAAATGAGAAAGAGCAAAAATGGAACAATGGCTGGGTAAGGTCGGTATCCATCACTATTCTGCACAAGGTACGGAAAAGTCCCGTGGGATCCATGCCTGGTTCATTTTAATGAACGTGAGCTTGTCCACATTGTCTCTGGACAGGCGGCTGCGCTTGTCTGTGATAACGCCCCCAGCCGTGCTAAATACCCGTTCAGATAATACACTGGCTGCAGGGCACGCCAGCACCTCCAAGGCATAAAGGGCAAGCTCAGGCCATGTGCCCAACTTGGAGACCCAGAAGTTGAAGGGGGCAGACCCGTCATTCAGTACGTCTAGGCGTGTGCACACATACTGCTCCACCATGTTGGTGAAATGCTGCCTCCTGCCAAGACGTTCTATATGAGCTGCTGGTGCTGCTGTTTGTTGTGGCATGCTGACAAAGCTTTTCCACATTTCGGCCATGCTAACCCTGCCTTCTGAGGTGCTGGCGGTGCCCTGGTTGCGTTGGCGACCTCTTCCTCCTCCTCCTCCTCTGCCTTGTGCTTCCACTGTGGCCCCGCTGTCAGGTGGGAATGCCAGCAGCATCGCGTCTACCAGCGTGCGCTTGTACTTGCGCATCTTGCGATCGCGCTCCAGTGAGTGAATTAAGGACGGTACGTTGTCCTTGTAACAGGGATCCAGCAGCGTGGCCCCCCAGTAATCAGCACAAGTTAGAATGTGGGCAACTCGGCGGTCGTTGTGGAGACACTGCAGCATGTAATCGCTCATGTGTGCCAGGCTGCCCAGAGGCAACGAAAGGCTGTCCTCTGTGGGAGGTGTATCGTCTGTGTCCTCTGTATCCCCCCAGCCATGCACCAGTGATGGCCATGAGCTGGCCTGGGTGCCACCCTGCTGTGAACATGGTTCCATCTCCTCCTCCAGCTCCTCTTCCTCATCCTCCTCATCCTCCAGAACTGTGCCCCTGCTGGACAATTGTGTCCCTGGCGTTTGTGTGTGCAGGAACCCACGCTCGGAGCTGTAACGCTCCTGCGTTTTCTGAAACAAGATGGATTTGCAGCTGCAGAAAAACTCCACTCAGCACTCATGTAGAGATACGTTGAAATACCAATTCCAACTCCCAAGACTCATCACTGTGGTCTGTCTGATTCAGCATACAAATATACACACTCAATAAGATGTTCCTGGAGTGATAGATGTATATAGCAGTATAGTGTTGATGAGCTAAAGAGACAGGTATGGACAGTGACAATAGGTGAACAGCACTTGAGAGAAATGTTCATGAGAGTATAGATGGTAACAGGTAGGATGCAGATAGGTTAGCAATCATGTATGGTAGTAGGTGGTAGGATAGCAGATGACATACAGGAGAGACTAACCCAGTGCAAGGATAGATGTTAGTAGGCTCAAGAGCTAGCAATCTAAACAACAGTGCAGATGATAGTAACAGTCCTTAATATGCAGAGCTAGATAGTGTAAGCTTAGTAGGAAGGTTTATGGAGGATTCCCCTGCGGGGTACTTATCACTAATAGCAAGCAGTAGTAGAGAGGTTCGGTATGAGCGAGTGATCCGGTAGCGGGATACAGGGATCAGTAGCGAGGTTCCGACAGCGAGATACGCTTGTGAGCATATGAGCTTCAAGGCAGGTCAGCAACAAGGCACATTGAACGAACATGTGAGTGAGAACGCCGGCGGTTGAAATAGCCGCTCTGCGGCGCTCAGTGATGACAGCATCGGTCTTAAAGGTGTATGCGCACCTACCAGAAGAGAATGGTGGGACGCATACACTGAAGTGGAAAGTGGAATAGGGGTACCAGAGGTACCAGAACATTACAGGAGCCCCTTGTGAATGACTGCCTTGGAAATGTTACCTCTTCATCCTCCTCCTCCTCATCCTGTGCCACATCCTCTTCCATCATCGCCCAAATTGTTTTTTCAAGGAGGCATAGAAGTGGGATAGTTAAGCTGACAACGGCGTCATCGTCACTGGCCATGTTGGTGGAGTACTCAAAACAGCGCAACAAGGCACACAGGTCTCGCATGGAGGCCCAGTTATTGGTGGTGAAGAGGTGCTGTTCCGCAGAGCGACTCACGCGTGCGTGCTGCAGCTGAAACTCCACTATGGCCTGCTGCTGCTCGCACAGTCTTTACAGCATGTGCAAGGTGGAGTTCCACCTTGTGGGTACGTCACATATGAGGCGGTGAGCGGGAAGGCCGAAGTTACGCTGCAGCGCTGACAGGCGAGCAGCAGCAGGGTGAGAATGCCGAAAGTGCGCACAGACAGCCCGCACTTTCTGCAGCAGCTCTGACATATCGGGGTAGTTTTTAAGGAACCTCTGCACCACCAAATTCAGCACATGCGCCAGGCAAGGGATGTGCGTCAAACCGGCTAGGCCCAGAGCTGCTATGAGATTTCGCCTGTTATCCCACACCACCAGGCCGGGCTTGAGGCTCGCTGGCAGCAACCACTCATTTGTCTGCTGTTCCATGCTCCTCCACAACTCCTGCGCGGTGTGTGGTTTTTCCCCCAAACAGGCAAGTTTTAAAACTGCCTGCTGTCGTTTACCCCTGGCCGTGCTGAAGTTGGTGGTGAAGGTGTTACGCTGTCTGGATGAGGAGGCAGTAGAGGATGAGGAAGCGGAGTAGGAGGAGTTAGGAACAGGAGGCAAACTGAAGCGCCCTGCAATCCTTGGTGGTGGAAGGACATGCGCCAAATTGCTATCCGCCTCAGGCCCATCCGCCACTGCATTTACCCAGTGTGCCGTTAGGGAGATATAAACACCCCTGACCGTGCTTACTGGTCTACGTATTGGTAGTTAGGTGGACCTTGCCACAGATGGCGTTGCGCAGTGCACACCTGATTTTTTCCCCCACTTGGTTGTGCAGGGAAGGGATGGCTTGCCTGGAAAAGTAGTGGCGGCTGGGCACGACGTACTGTGGGACAGCCACCGACATAAGGTTTTTAAAACTGTGCGTCTCCACCAGACGGAATGACAGGCCAAGAATTTTGAAATGCTGGCATTCAGGGCCAGGGATCGCGGGTGGGTAGGGGGGTACTTCCTCTTCTTCTCAAGTGTTTGGGAGATGGAAAGCTGAACGCTTCCACGGGACATTGTGGAGATGGTTGGTGACCCAGGTGGTGGTGTTGCTGACAGATCGTCTGTTTGCGGGGTGGCAGGTGCCAGTATCACTACAGATGTGGCTGGAGCGGCCGAGACTGCAGCAGAAGAGGAAGCAGGATGAGCCAGAGACGTTTCTTGGTTTTGAAGGTGTCTACTCCACTGCAGCTCGTGCTTTGCACTTAGATGCCTGATCATGCAGGTTGTGCTCAGGTTGAGAAGGTTTATGCCTCGCTTCAGGTTCTGATTGCACAGGGTGCAAACCACTTGTGTCCTGTCATCAGCACATTTTCTAAAGAACTTCCACGCTAGAGAACTCCTTTGAGCTGGCTTTGGTGCGCTCGTTCCCTTGCTGCGTTGGGCAGTAGCAGGCGTAGTGTCTAGGGCACGGCCGCTCCGCTTCTGCACCCTGCTCCCTCTTCTGCTGTGCTGGTGGCTCTGTGCGACCACCGCCTCTTCCTCCAAACTATTCAGGTCACCTGCATGGCCTTCATTCCACGTGGGGTCGAGGACCTCATCGTCCTCCTGTCAGGGATACCACATGCAGGCATCCAGCAAGGGTGATCAGATCAGTTGGCTGCACCAAGGAATCAGGACCAAGATGGATAAAGATGTAAATAAGTTTATTAAGCAAAATGACACACTCCAATACCAACACCAGTGACCATAAACAAGTAAACAAAATATAAATGATAACAGTACAAAACCCCAATAGAACCTAACAAACTATATACAAAAGGATGGAGCAAACAATAGCAGGACAGGACAGGGACAGGAGACAAGGAAAGCAGGGAGCCAGGTACAGGAAGCAGGGTACAGGGAACAGGATCAGAATACAGCATTCAGGATACAGGTTTCAGGATCAGACAGGGACACGGCTAGCAGAGAAAATACTGAAGCACTGAGCCTCAGTGAAGGGCGGGCTTATATTCCCTCAGCAGTCCTCAGGTGCAGCTTAATTAAAAGAACAGTCCAGCTGCTGGGAGACACCCGCTGGTGGGCCCTGGAACTGCGCCCCTCAGTTCCAGAAACAGTGCCACCAGCAGGTGACCCACGTAATGACACTGATCCTGACAGTTCCCCCCCTTTAAGGAGCGGCCTCCGGACGCTCCATTGTGCTTCTACCCCGAAAATCCAAAAAGGTCTCCCCTCCATGTCTGTGGGTCTTCTAGCACTCTCTAGGCCAAAGGCCTTTAACTTGCCGGAAGGCGTGCCACCAGAGTCCAGCAATTGATCATGCGCCCCACCACCAGGGTCTGGAAGCCGTCTAGGCACCCCACAGGTCAAGTTCCTGAAGAGGCGTAACATTAGGGATACACCTGCCCTCATTGCAACACATGTCCCAACACTGGGACTGAAGGCAAGCTGGACATAAAGCAGGGGAGCGCCAGCGGCATGCAGGATGTCCGGCAGTGGCACACCAGGCTGGGCAACAGACAGTGGCACATCAAACAGGGCGGCAGACCGTGGCTCAGCGGGCACTGGATCAGCAAGCACTGGGTCAGCGGGCACTGGAACAGCAAGCACTGGGTCAGCAGGCATGGTAGAGGTCACCGGAACAGCGGGCACGGGATCAGCTGGCACCGGATTAGTGGGCTGAGTAAGAGACACCGGATCAGCAGGCACCGGAACAGCAGGCACTGGGTCAGCGGGCACTGGGTCAGCAAGCACTGGGTCAGCAGACTGGGTAGTGGTCACCAGAACAGCGGGCACGGGATCAGCTGGCACTGGATTAGCGGGCTGAGTAAGAGACACCGGATCTGCGGGCACCAGAACAGCGGGCACTGGACCAGCAGGCTCAGTAGGAGGCACCAGATCAGCGGGCACGGGAACAGCAGGCATCAGAACAGCAGGCACTGGATCAGCAGGCTCAGTTGGAGGCACCAGATCAGTGGGCACTGGATCAGCAGGCTTAGTAGGAGGCACCAGATCAGCGGGCACTGGATCAGCAGGCTCAGTAGGAGGCACCCGATCAGTGGGCACTGGATCAGCGGGCACTGGAACAACAGGCATCAGAACAGCGGGCACTGGATCAGCAGGCTCAGTAGAAGGCACCGGATCAGTGGGCACTGGATCAGCAGGCTCAGTAGGAGGCACTGGATCAGCGGGCACCGGAACAGCAGGCATCAGAACAGTGGGCACTGGATCAGCAGGCTCAGTAGGAGGCACCGGATCAGTGGGCACTGGATCAGCGGGCACTGGAACAACAGGCATCAGGACAACGGGCACTGGATCAGCAGGCTCAGTAGGAGGCACCGGATCAGTGGGCACTGGATCAAAAGGCTCAGTAGGAGGCACCAGATCAGCGGGCACTGGATCAGCAGGCATCAGAACAGCAGGCTCAGTAGGAGGCACTGGATCAGTGGGCACTGGATCAGCGGGCATCAGAACAACGGGCACTGGATCAGCAGGCTCAGTAGGAGGCACTGGATCAGTGGGCACTGGATCAGCAGGCTCAGTAGGAGGCACCAGATCAGTGGGCACTGGATCAGCAGGCTCAGTAGGAGGCACCAGCTCAGGGGGTACTGGATCAGCAGGCTCCGTAGGAGGCACCAGATCAGTGGGCACTGGAACAGCGGGCATCAGAACAGCGGGCACTGGGACAGCAGGCTGAGAAACAGGCACCGGATCAGCAGGCTGGGTAACAGGTATAATTGTATGTGTTGGGAAAAATCTCCTTTTCTTTTTAGGTTTAGATACAGGAATCTTGCTAGTGGTTGCAGGGCTATGAATAGATTGTGAAGTAGATGGAAGTGAAATGGCAGTATTGGGAGATGGTGGAAAAGGAGAGACAGTTACAGAGGAGAATTTCTGAGAGGTTGCTATGGGCAACAGGGTAGTAGAGGAAGTTTTCACAGGGTTAAATGCAGGAAAAGTGCAACTCGTTAAGCCAGGATATGAACAAGCAGTGGAAAGCAAACCATACCTAACTGCAGCTGTGGTTGCTACGGGTAACGGAGAGGAGAAACTTTGAGAAAACTGGTGTCCAGAGGCAGAAGTGGATTGGTGTGAGTTAGCTGATGCTAAATTGGAAAGATCTGACCAGGTTTGCAGTAAGGCCTGAACAAAACTCAATTTACAACCCCCTTGTCTGATTAGAGAATATACAGCAGTCATGCAATCCAACAGGGCCTCTGGAGAATACACTGAATAATGTTCAATAAAATAGGGTTTATCATCTTCCAAGAGCCACACAAGAGATACCACCTGAGAGACACTAAAAGGAGGAGAATAATCATCACCACCCTTAGGGGTATTAGATAAAGCCAATTCTGCACAGAGCTGAATAAGTGGCTGAATCTCTTTGAACAAAACTCTGCCTTGGTCAACAAACGAGTGGGCCAGACGGATGCATTCCAACAACTGCTCGCTAGTGTAAGTTTTCAAAATTTGGCGACAATATTCCCTGTCTTCTGTTACAAGCAAAGAAAAATAAAAGACCTCCTCTGACTGCATCTTGCAACAACCAGAAAATTCCTAATTCCCAGGTGCAACCGATCTGATCGTTAGTGGCTTCAGTATTCTGTCAGGGATACCACATGCAGGCATCCAGCAAGGGTGATCAGATCAGTTGGCTGCACCAAGGAATCAGGACCAAGATGGATAAAGATGTAAATAAGTTTATTAAGCAAAATGACACACTCCAATACCAACACCAGTGACCATAAACAAGTAAACAAAATATAAATGATAACAGTACAAAACCCCAATAGAACCTAACAAACTATATACAAAAGGATGGAGCAAACAATAGCAGGACAGGACAGGGACAGGAGACAAGGAAAGCAGGGAGCCAGGTACAGGAAGCAGGGTACAGGGAACAGGATCAGAATACAGCATTCAGGATACAGGTTTCAGGATCAGACAGGGACACGGCTAGCAGAGAAAATACTGAAGCACTGAGCCTCAGTGAAGGGCGGGCTTATATTCCCTCAGCAGTCCTCAGGTGCAGCTTAATTAAAAGAACAGTCCAGCTGCTGGGAGACACCCGCTGGTGGGCCCTGGAACTGCGCCCCTCAGTTCCAGAAACAGTGCCACCAGCAGGTGACCCACGTAATGACACTGATCCTGACACCTCCACATCATCTTCCACCCAGTCTTCACCCCTGCCCTCCTTGTCGGTCTCCACAATTCTGAACGCCGCAGCAGTTGGCACCTGCGTTTCATCATCATCGTAGACGTGCTGCGATGGTCCTTGCATGTACTCATCTTGAGAAATAAGTGGTTGGGCATCGCTGCACTCAATCTCTTCCACTTCTGAGGCAGGGCTAGGTGGATGGCCCTGGGAAACCCTGCTGACAGAGTCCTCAAAAAGAAGAAGAGACTGCTGTATGGCTTGGGGCTCAGACTGCTTGCCTGATTTGCAAGGGGGTGAGGTGAAAGACGGTTGGACATCGGCTGCAGGTGCCAACTCTGACCTTTCTGCAGTAGACTGGGTGGGAGACAATGTGAAGGAACTGGAGGCACTGTCAGCAGCAAACCAATCTACTATCACCTCTACGTGTTCTGGCATAATCACTTCTAGAGGCGTATGATGCCCTACCAAATACTGATGCAGGTTCTGTCGCCTACTAACACTTGAGGAAGGTGTTTCACTTGTGCGTGTAGCTGGCACAGATCGACCACGTCCTCTCCTTGCAACAGGAGCTCTACCAGCAGCACCACGACCCAGGCCACGGCCCCTATTTGACGGTCTCCTCATATTTCTGTAATTTATGATTTTGCCCTAGGCCCCGATTACTATTTTTTGTACCCTAAAGGCAGGATGAGAAAGAGGAGTAGGAGGAGTTGGGAACAGGAGGCAAACTGAAGCGCCCTGCAATCCTCGGCGGTAGAAGGAGATGCGCCAAACAAATTTAAAAAGGTGTATCTCACATGTACCGATACAGACTATCCCACAATTTAATTTTTTACACTCAAACAGGGTGTATATTGAATAGCGGAATAGGACAAATTTTACAAAACGGTGTATCTCACACGTACAAACACAAACTAGGCCCCGATTACAATTTTTTGTACCCTAAAGGCAGGATGAGGAGTAGGAGGAGTTCGGAACAGGCAGGAGGCAGACTGAAGCACCCTCAAATCCTCGGCAGTATGAGATGCGCCCCAAAATTTGGAAAGGTGTATCTCACACGTACCGACACAGACTATCCCGCAATTTAATTGTTTTTACCCAAAGGTGTAGATTAAATAGCGGAATAGAAAATATTATCAAAAAAAGGTGTATGTATCTCACACGTACAGAACCTGACTAGGCCCCAATTACTATTTTTTGTACCCCCAAAGGCAGGATGAGGAGTAGGAGGAGTTCGGAACAGGCAGCACCCTCAAATCTTCAGAAGTATGAGATGCACCCCAAAAATTGGAAAGGTGTATCTCACAGGTACCAACACAGACTATCCCGCAATTTAATTGTTTATACCCAAAGGTTTTGATTGAATAGCGGAATAGAAAATATTATCAAAAAAAATGTATGTATCTCACACGTACAGAACCAGACTAGGCCCCAATTACTATTTTTTGTACCCCCAAAGGCAGGATGAGGAGTAGGAGGAGTACGGAACAGGCAGCACCCTCAAATCTTCAGAAGTATGAGATGAACCCCAAAAATTGGAAAGGTGTATCTCACACGTACCAACACAGACTATCCCGCAATTTAATTGTTTATACCCAAAGGTTTTGATTGAATAGCGGAATAGAAAATATTATCAAAAAAAGTGTATGTATCTCACACGTAGAGACCCAGACTAGGCCCCAATTACTATTTTTTGTACCCCCAAAGGCAGGATGAGGAGTAGGAGGAGTTCGGAACAGGCAGCACCCTCAAATCCTCAGAAGTATGAGATGCACCCCAAAAATTGGAAAGGTGTATCTCACAGGTTCCAACACAGACTATCCCGCAATTTAATTGTTTATACCCAAAGGTTTTGATTGAATAGCGGAATAGAAAATATTATCAAAAAAAGTGTATGTATCTCACACGTAGAGACCCAGACTAGGCCCCAATTACTATTTTTTGTACCCCCAAAGGCAGGATGAGGAGTAGGAGTTCGGAACAGGAAGCACCCTCAAATCCTCAGAAGTATGAGATGCACCCCAAAAATTGGAAAGGTGTATCTCACAGGTACCAACACAGACTATCCCGCAATTTAATTGTTTATACCCAAAGGTTTTGATTGAATAGCGGAATAGAAAATATGATATAAAATTGGTGTGATTTATCAATAGCACATGTGAACAGCAGTGTCTTATATCATTCAGCTCTGCTGCAGGCTATGGAGGGAAAAAAAAAAAATTCCCCTTTTAAGTGTAATTTTTAACTAGATTAGTACAGACTATGCCACAATTTAATTTTTTTAACCCAAGGCTGTATATTGAATAGTGGAATAGAAAAAAAGTGTATGATTTTTGAAACCACTCAATAATAGCACATGTGAACACACACAGCAGTGTATTATCACAGTCAGCACAGCAGCACTGAAGGAAAAACGCTGCACACAGTGACTGATAGAAAAAGACTTTTCTCCCTCCTCCTCAGTGGGCAAAAAAGATTGTTTTCACTGCACCCCACACACAGCAAAATCTATGTGGACCAGCTCTGCTGCAGGCTATGGAGGGAAAAAAAAAAATTCCCTTTTTTAGGTTTTTAATTTTTAACTAGATTAATACAGACTATGCCACAATTTAATTTTTTTAACCCAAGGGTGTATATTGAATAGTGGAATAGAAAAAAGTGTATAACTTTTGAAATCTCTCAATAATAGCACATGTGAACACTGAACACAGCAGTGTATGATCACCGTCAGCACAGCACAGCACTGAAGGTCGGAAAAACGCTGCACAGTGTCTGGTAGAAAAAGACTTTTCTCCCTCCTCCTCAGTGGGCAAAAAAGATTGTGTTCGCTGCACCCCACACACAGAAAAATCGATGTGGACCACTGACACCTGCCTATCTCCAGCCTCTCCCTAAAAGGATTGATAAGATCGGTCACTGCAACCCCCCCCCCCACACAGCAATATCAGTTGTAGAACACTGACCCTAAAAATCAGCAGCCTCGCCCTAAAATGCCCTACAACTCGCCCTGCCTAACACACTCCGACCTGTCCCTCAATTCTATCCGGACACAAATGGTTTTTGCCTGTCTGTCCCTAATCAGCAGCCAGCACGTATGATGTGTGCTCTGTCCCTGAACTAACACAGCAGAATGACGCAGCGGCGCTGGCTCGAAATTATAAAGACTTGGTCACATGCTTCAGATGGCCAATCACAGCTACTAATACATTTGTAGGCATGGCTAGGATGGCTTAAGGCACACCAGTTAAACGCTTGTTGATTGGCTGTTGAAAGCCCGCCATGAAAAGCGCGCCAATGCATACAAAACCCGGAAATAAAATGACCGAACACGGATTTCTACCCGAATATACAGTAAAGTTTTCGGGTCCGTGTTCGGGTAACAAAAATCCAATTATTCGGTATGAACACGAATAATACAGTCCGTGTTCGCTCAACCCTAATTTTAATATATTCAATAATAATAGTTAAAGAAAATGTCACTGTGTCTCTGTGCTTTGTGAGTACGAGGTAGAGGGTAAGTTTTTTAGTAAACAAATCTCATGTGATCATAATGATTGACTGTCATGAAGATCAAATAAATTGGGAATCGTGCTAAATGGTTCCTGATGATTTAAATTAGATCTGCGGCTATAAACTGCATGGTCCCAGGGGTAGGAGTGCTCACAGGTGCATGATCCTAATTCTCAGATGAATGGTGGATGTTCTCTCAGCATTAGACACTGTGCCTGAGAACATGAAAGTATAACTAAAGGCAAAATGTTTTTTTCTAGTTTTGGATGGAATGGAGAGAGATTAGAGCACCTGTCAGTTTTTATTGATGTCTGTGTACTCGTTAGGGAGATTCACACTCTCTATTTGTCCTGTTTACCATTATCATTGAAAGTGAAAGTAAAACAAAATCCCAATTTTGGGTTGTCCCCAGAAAAGTAATAGAGGGGACATCTTCCAATGGGGACACTAGTTTTTCTGACTTCGGGGTCCCCAAGGAATTCCCTTCAATTTCAAGGATTTTCTCTCACTTACTGTTTGGCTATGGGACAGGAATTGAAGGCAAATCTCCGCAATGATTCACGGATGGCGACAAAAAAAATCTGACGGGTTATAACCCTCCCTTGCACTATCCAAAATGGAAAGAAAAAAATTTTTGCCCATTGTTCTACTTTAATTTTCAGATTGTATTTGGGTGAATTGGATGATGGATGCATCTCTAAATACTAAACATCTAAACAAACAGCATAAGAAATGCCTATGGAGAATGTTTTTGCCTTTGCCTTTTGGAGAATGTAGACATTTTTTCCTGGTTAGAGAAATTGTCCTTTTTGGATCAGTTGCAGCTTTAGCTTTTTAGAGATGCAAGGATTATTTTTTTCTTTTGACCTTAAAAGATGTGTCTTTTTTCAACCTGACTTAGTGTGTATGTGTAGCACCCTCCTAGGTAGGTTCTAGAGAGAAAGTATACACACTGGTCCAATAGGGAGGCATATTGGACAGTTGGAGGAAACCTGACAAATGAGTGCACAGGCTTTTGATACAGCCCTGTTGATTTAGCAGAGGGAAAGTGCCTCAGTGCATGCTGGAATACTGTATAAAAGCCAGGAGCACATGTGCTTGGGGACTTTCGACTGGATAGCAGAGTCTCGGAGGGAGCAGCTGCCTACTCCTCTGTAGAGGTGTCATGCGGCCTCAGGTAGTCGACCTGAGGGCCTGGAGAGTGCTAGTGAGGAACTGAACCCAGAGGTCCGGTGAAGCTGGTTGAAGGGGGAGACACTGGAGGATCTGATTCTGCAGTACAGCGAGTACAGATCTGTGTCAAGGGGCCTGACCTGAGGGGGCCACCCCTGCAGCTAGAAGAGTCAGTGGACGGGTGTCAGTAAAGGGGATGCTAGTGAGTGTCCTGAAGATAATGTAGATTCACCAAGTCTATTGCTGGAGAGAAAGAGCAAGGAAACGTAACCCTTTCCATACTTGAGGCTGTATGGATTAAGCAGTACAGCTGCTTCCACAAGCAACCTGGTGAGGCCAAGTTGTCCTTATCTATTGTGAATAGTTATAGTTGGTTTCCCACTATTCCCTTTTCCCATCCAAGTTCCAAAATAAACACTAAAAAACAATACTCCTGGACTGTTTATTGTGTGACGAGCCATCAGTAGTAAGGAGGGATGTGTGAGCTGTACCCCAAGTGACTGTGTGCTGGTAATCAGAGGAGGCCCGAGAAGTGATCATACAGCAGGCCCTACGGGGACAGTGCTATATATGTAACTCTCTAACAAGCTAAATGCCAGAGATAAAACAAAATAAATTCCTTTGGTAGGTTGTGTCTCTTAGTAAGTTTAAAAGCATGTTTTACTGGAATGTACCTTTTGTTACACAACACTTTAAATACGGTTAATGTTAATAAAGTCTCATAGGTCTCCAGGATTTAACCTTTGATTCTACAATACCCCCTTATCATAAAATCTAGCCCAAAGTTTTAACTTTGTATGTATGAAGGTTGCTATATTTTTTAATACCACCAGATGGCAATGCAGACTAATTCCAAATTGTGCACCTCATTGTAGCAATAAATATGCCTATAGTCTATAGAAACATAAATAAATAATGGGATGTGTTAAAATAATACAAGGAATGCGGAGACCACAGGGGAGTTCTCAAACTGTTTTATATAACCATTATATGTAAAGGGGGAAAAAAATCTTAAACAAAAGAAGGTAATTTCTCATTACTCTTCAAATATAACTTCTAAAAATCCCATCTCTCTAAAAATGTATATTTTCCATATATTGTTGTCAATTGTCCCTTAGTATGTTATCCCACTGCCTATGTCCCCAGTGAAGTCTCCTGGTTTGCATTGACAGGGAATGAAAAAACATGTATGTAGCCACATGTGCTGGTCTACAGTGACATGAAGAAAGAGAAATTTCCCTCTTTACAATCAGTTTACTTTCACTTTTTCTGTTTCAAGTATTTTATTAAATAATGCAAGTGAGTAACAACGTTTGACATACAGAATAATGCAAGGTAATGTAAACAAAGCTCGGTAACAGAGCATGACCAATAACTGTAACTACAGCAAATCGTGAGGGTTAGTAGACAAGGGGTGGTAAATGGGTTGTCACGAGAGAGTAGTGATTGGCATTACCAACCCACCGGCACCCCATATAGGGATCACACTGTGCCTAGGTGGGGAGGCAAAACCAACCAATTGTTAAACTAAAAGGGAACAGTACCCAAGTCTACCGTATCGTGTGGGAAGAGGCAGGGGGATGAGAGGATCCTCACGGGTATCTACCAAACAGGGAAAACATAGGCTACAGTAAGCCAGAATGAGGGAACAAGTCGAACGGGTAACCTGTAAACTGTAGTTAAAATGACAAGGTAGAACAAACTCAGACGTTGTAGGAGCTACAACATATGTATGCAGAAGGAAAGAAGCAGGGCGTGGGGGGGGGGGGGCAGGGAGAAGGGGGTAACAAGAGGGGACAAGGATAAAAGGGGAAGGGGTAGAATGAGGGGGAAGAAAAAAGGATCGCCGGGGGGGCCAGTACATAAGGAGTGGGGGTTTTGGGTCCCCAGGTTTGGTTCAGGGCAGCAGTAGGGAGCTATCAAAATTGGGGGGAAGAAAATTGTCAACCAAAGGTTGCCAGATTCTATCATATTTCTCGACTGTATCCGTCAAAACAGCATCGATTTTGGCGTGGATCATAGCGTTGGTGATTCGGTGTTTCACTTCAGTCAACGGCAGGTGTGGGGATTTCCACGCTTTGGCAATGGTTTGTTTAGCCGCTGTTGTGACCTGTAGGAACAGTTTGTGGCGAAATTTGGACACATTATCCGGTTTTACATTCAAGAGAGCCAGTAGAGGGTAGGACGAGATCGGAACGTCCATCAGGGTGGAGAGAATATGGAAGACGGCCTGCCAAAACTTTTGCACCAATGGGCAAGTCCACCAAATGTGCAAGTGTGTGCCTGGCTCCAGGCAACCTCGAAAGCATGTTGCGGAGTAGGAGGGTGAAAATTTTGCAATGCGTGCGGGTACTAAATACCACCGCATCAGCACTTTGTAGTTTGTTTCCGAGGCTACAATATTTTGTGAGGCCGTCTTCGTTGATTGCCAGATTTTGGACCAATCTTCAACATCTATGGCGGACCCAAGATCCTGTTCCCACTTAGTAGTATACGCGGGAGGAGTACGGTAGGGGGAGTCAGTGAGTCTGGTGTATAACGAGGATATGAGGCCCCGGGCATGTGGGTCATGGAGGCAAGTGTGTTCAAAAGAAGTCTTGTTGGGTAAGGAAGAGTCAGTGTGGATACATTTGGCCAGGAAGTGCTTAATTTGTAGGTAGCGAAAGATTTCCGAGTTCGGTATATTGTGAGATTCACAAAGCATTGGAAAAGGCTTAAAGGAGTTGAACGTGATCATGGAATGTGCTCTGAGAAGGCCAGCGGTCACCCAATTACGGAATGCCGATGGGGCTTCCCAGGCTGGGGGGGGGAAGGATGGGTTGTGTAGAAATGAAAGCAGGGGGTTATGGGGGGATTGGAGCTGATACTTAAATTTAAGGGTATCCCAAAGACGCAGGGAATGACATAGGATAGGATTCGAAACAGACCGTCAGTCCGACGGTGTCAGCCATAATAAATTAGCAACAGAGAGGGGATCGCATTCGACCGCTTCGAGGGACACCCATAGGGGGATTTCATGAGCAGCATGCCATTTAGTCAGCTGAGCTAATTGGGCCGCCTGATAGTACATGGCGTATTGTGGGAGACCCAAACCGCCTTGTAGTTTGTGAAGATGGAGGATTCGGCGTGAAACTCTAGGTCTGGTCTTACCCCAGACATAGGAGAAAGTTCGTCGTTGGATTTGACGGAGGTAGTAAGAGGGGACACCAATAGGTAGCACTCGAAAGAGATACAAGATTTTAGGCAGGATAGCCATTTTGGTAACGGTGATGCGTCCCAGCCAGGCAAGAGGCAGGGAAGACCAGGAGTTCATCAATTTCGTAAGGTGAAGTAGCATGGGTGGATAGTTGGCTGTAAAAAGCTCCCGGGGGTCTGCTGTCAACTTAATTCCTAGATAGGGCAGGTAGCCGGTCGCCCAGGAAAAGGGGAGTACCGTTTGTAGGTGGGAGAGGAGAGGGGGGGGGTAAGGAGACATTGAGCGCTTTCGATTTTGTGGGGTTAACAACTAAGCCAGAGATTTTCGCGAACTGTGTCAGGGTGCGAAGAAGATTAGGGGCAGAGGTGAGAGGGGACGTGAGGAACAAGAGGATATCGTCTGCGAACAGACATAGTTTGTGGTGATGACCACCCAGTTCAAGGCCTTTGATATCAGGATTGGCGCGGATTTTGAGGGCTAGTGGTTCAATTGCGAGTGCAAAGAGGAGAGGGGATAGGGGGCAGCCTTGTCTGGTACCGGATTTGATAGGGAAAGTAGAAGATTGAAAACCAGCATAACGGACAAACGCTGATGGGGAAGAATATAGCGAGGAGATCCAGGAAAGAAAGTGAGGACCAAAACCCCATCTGTGCAGTACAGTTTGTAAGTAAGACCAAGACAGAGTGTCAAATGCCTTTCTGATATCGAGGGAGACAAAGCATGCAGGGATGTTACAACGACGGGCAAGATAGGTAAGATGTATGGCCCTGTGCAGATTGTCTCCAGCTTGCCGGCAAGGGATGAAGCCTGTTTGGTCTTTATGGATCAGCGATCCTATGATCGGGTTAAGGCGTGTAGACAGTATCTTGGCCATCACTTTTATGTCAATGTTAAGAAGAGAGATTGGGCGGTAATTGGACCAGGAGGAGTCATCAGCTTGTGGTTTAGGTATCATGGAGATGGCTGCTTTGAGGGAATCCAGGCCAAAGGAGTGGCCTTTAAGTATAGAATTGTAAGCCTTAGAGAGCATGGGGGTTAGGAGGTCAGAAAAATGTTTGTAGTAGGATGCGGTGAAACCATCAGGGCCAGGCCGTTTGTTAAGCCTAAGGCCTTTGATCGCATTACTAATTTCCAGATCTGTGATAGGCTGTTCCAGGGCTTCGCGTTGAGAATCAGATAGAGTGGGCAGGGTAATGTCAATGAAAAACTCGGAGACTTGGGAGTCAGTCGGGGGCTGAGACTGGGAGTATAGTTTGGTGAGTTGTTGGCGAAAGGTTTCAAGAATTTTGACGGGGTTGCTAGTGTAGGTTGTGGGGGAAGTTTTCAATCGGATCGGTTTTCGGGTGACAGTGGCGTTGCGAAGAGAAAGGGCAAGGAAGGTGTCAGGTTTATTCGCTTTAGTATAAAACTTATGTTGGGAGCGTCGGATCTGTTTTTCGGCTGAATCAGTCAGGAAGAGGTCTAGTTCCAGAGTGGCCTTGTCAAGAATTTTCTTATTTTCAGTAGTGGGGTGAGCTTGGAAGCAGTCATGGGCCTGGGTAAAAGCGGAGTCTAGGACTTGATAGGTTCGGCGGCGTTCCTTCTTACGTCAGGAAGCTAAGCTGATGAGGGTGCCTCTGAGTACAGATTTGTGGGCTTCCCAAATCGTGAGTGGAGTAACGTCAGTGGTGTCATTGTGAGTGATATAGTCTTTTAGTGCAGCTGCTACTTCAAGTCGATGGGCAGGGTGAGTAAGAAGGGTATTGTTCAAAGACCAGGAGAAAGTATGTTGTTTAGGGATGAGGGAATCGAAAGAAGAAACGACTGCCTGGTGGTCAGACCAGGGAATTGGTAAAATAGAAGATGCCAAGAGAGAGGGAGAAGTCGCCACGGAAGTGAGGATATGGTCTATACGCGAGGAGGTTTTGTGAGGATTAGAATAAAAAGTGTATTGTCTCCTGGATGGGTTGTGTTCATGCCAAGTATCGACTAAGGAATGAGTTTGGAGTAGATGCTGAAAGGTGAGTCGATGCGGGGAGTGAGAGGGTGCCACAGGAGATCGGTCCAAAAAAGGATAGAGGACCTGGTTAGAGTCCCCACAAAGAATAGTCGTACCTTTCTTATGATGGTCAACAGTTTGAGGAAAATGAGAAAGAAAGGAGTTTGGTTTGGAGTTGGGTGCATAGTACGATGCCAGGGTCACGTCTGTGTCCAGTAAAGTGCCAACAAGTATAAGGTACCTACCCTCAGGGTCTGCAATAGATGTGTGAAGCGTGAATGGAGCAGTCCGATGAAACGCTATCAATACCCCCCTCTTCTTGACAGTGGCAGAGGCTGTAAAAAACTGAGGAAAAGAAGCAGTTAGGTAGTTAGGGGTATGTGAGGCAGAAAAGTGAGTTTCCTGCAAACAGGCAACATGCACATCCAGCGAGGCTAGCGAACGGAAGGCCTTGCGGCGCTTCTGTGGGGAATTAAGACCCTGTACATTAAGGGTCAAAATGTTCAGGGCGGCCATGGGTCAGTAGGGAGAGAATAGCCACACTCAGAAAACGTGGATAAGGGAGTCGGATCCCCCCGGCGAGCAAAGGGAGGGGAAGGGAAAGACAGAGGAAAGAGGATCGCGGAGGAGCACCGGGAGGGAAGGGAAGGGGACAAACAAGACTTTGGAGTAGACAGGGAGAGGAGTGAGGTCAGGGGGAGGGAAGACAAAAACAAAAACAAACAAAAAAAAAAAAAACACAAAACCTTTGCGTCAGTGCAGAGATTAACTGACCGCACTGAGGGAGACGAGCCACCTCTGGAAGTCTCCAAAAGGGAGGGTTCCGGAGGTGAAAAGGAGGCAGCAGTGGCAACCGACAGGTGACACAACCGCCATTAAATATTGGTAGTAGACAAGATGTGTGGTGGTGACCAGGGGAGACTTTCAATAGCAAGCAGGTAGCAGTAAAAAAGGGCCTAACTCAAAACAAGTCAAGTAAGTTCGGCAAGCAGGAGGAGGAGCCTCAGGTGGGGCTAGTGCCTGCAAAACTCGAACATGGCAGGTAGAGTAGGGGATCCAAGAGGTAGCACAGTGTGGGACTTTCAGTCCATAGAGTCAGCAGAAGTTGGTATCGGGGAAAGAAGTCGGCTCCTCTTAGGGATAGTTGAAGTGGAGGTGGCAGGTTTCTGCGGAGAGCGCGATGCAGAGTGTCTGCGCTGCGGAGGGGGTGCAGGAGTGGATGGTGGTGAAGGTGGAAGCAGGTGCAGCTCCTGAAGAAGACACCGTAGCTCAGCAGTAGTTTTGCAGGTATGCTTGCGATCTTGATGGGTAACTCGTACCAAAAATGGAAAACCCCAAGAATATACGATGTGATTCTGCTGGAGGGTTTGCAGCAGGGGTTTAAATTCTCTGCGTTTAGAGATCGTGGCTTTGCAGAGATCCATGAAAAGTTGGTAGTCATAGCCTTAAAATTGAAGGACGCCCTTGCGTCTGGCGGCCTGCATGAGCTGCTCCTTGGTTCTATAGAAGTGTAGTTTTGCTATAATGTCCCTGGGTGGACCCTAGGGCGTGGGGCCAGAGCTCGGTGAACACGATCCATTTCCAGGCGTTCAATGGGGATAGAGGGTGAGAGCTCCTGAAAGAGTGCCATGATGGTGGACTGCAGATCCACCACGGTTTCAGGTATCCCCCGGATCCTGATGTTAGAGCGTCTGGCCCTATTTTCCTGATCCTCCAATTGGGCCTGCAGGGCCTGATTTTCTTCTCGTAGGGCTTCCAAGTCTTCAGAGTGATTAGAGATGCATACTTCAAGTTCGTCGGCTTTAATTTCCAGATCCGAGGTACGTTGGCCTAGCTCCCTGATCTCCCAAGTGAGCTTATCTGTGATCTGTTCTTAGGTGTGCTTCAGTGCCTTCTGGAGAATGTGCTCAAAGTGTTGGAGGAGTTCAGACTGTGGGGGACCATAGGTACCGACCCCCTGTGTAAGCGGAAAGTCCGTATCAGACTCACCTTCGTCAGGGTGGGGTAGGGCAAACCTGGGAGTCCTGGAGGTGCCGGAGCCCGAGCTGGAGGCTAACGGTGATGCCATTTTGGTGGAGGCCCTCACCAGGACATTGCGGATGTTACGGCTTTTGAGCTTAGATTTGGCGCCCCCTGACACCATGGTGGGGTGGAGGGTGTTTGAGGCAGGCTGAGAGGGGTTTTCAAGTTAGGTGCAAGGCGGCTGGTCACCGATGTAGGCGGCGGGGTGTCACGCGTCAGAGCGGAGCTCAGGCAGACATGGCAATCTCACTGAGTCCCTCACATGCGCCCCCTCAAAGGATAGTGATAGCGGAACTAGTCAGCGTTGCTGGGCAGGTAATAGTTCATCCAGTATAGGGCCCATTAGCAATGGACTGGGAATTCAGAGCGGCAGCGGGGAGGAGGAAGTCTATGCTGACTGGTTTGGGGGTAGAGGCTGTACTAGGTGCAGTGAGTCCACAGAGAGAGCCCCGAAGCAATGGAAGGCGTTGGGGCCTATTAAAGATGGCAGCCGGCTGCTGTGGGCCCTGTCTGGGAGTGCTGGCAAATGTCCTCCCTGCACAGTGGTGGCGGTGGGGGGGTGCTGCGGAGGTCACAAAAGAGGAATTCAGGATGGCCGAGGGCCTGATGGGACCCCCCTCACAGATGCGGCCTGCGCAAGTCCGGGGATCCAGAGGCGGCGGTTCGCGGTTAGGCCGCGGGTCCCGCCGATCGGCAATCCGGCCTGCCTTCCCTGCCTATGGTCCACGGGCTGCGGATGGGGCTGCAGGAGACCCGGAGGGGATAGCCCTAGGCAGGATGGATCGTGGATGTGCCGGGGCTCCGACTCGCGGATCGCGGCCTCCTGCAGGAAAGACCGCGGCTTCAGCCGGCAGGTAGGCCTCAATGCTGCAGAGGTAGGCGGCGGGCCCCCCGGGTGTCAATAAGCGGCTGGGCAGGTGCGGATGCATACGGGGAGCCACCCCAGTGGATATGGAGCCCGATGGGGGACTTTAATGAGCTGGGTGGAGGTGGATGGATGGCTCTGTCACGGAGCCCTCAGTGCCTGCGTCCTCCTCGCTTGGCTGCCGGACACGCCCCCTCCTTACTTTCACTTTTTACTGATATACTGATATTGTGCTACATCATTTTCCTCTGGTCAGTAGGGAGAGATCTAGAGCCAATCAACTTCATAGACTTTACTGTAGAGCACATTGAATCCTAGAAGAATTCCCTGGGCAGCAGGAGGAGTTAGCAGAGATTTTTTTAAATTAAACTGTCTGGGGAAGTGGGCTGCCTTGGCACTGAGGAAAGAAAGGAGAGCACTGCTACAGGCTGACAGACTGGTGAAAGCAGTCCAGCGCCCAGGGCAAGGATGCCAAACTGCACCCCCCCTTCCCTTAGGGTTAGGGCGCCCCCCCATCCCTGCAATAAACTATTGCGCCCAGGGCAACCTTCCCTCCTGCCCACCCCTTGTCCCGACCCTGGGTGAGAGACCAGTGGAGACTGAGCCAAAAACCAAAGGAGAGATGTCTGAGGCTGGGCAGAATAGGTCACAGCGATCGAACTTGTACCACTGCAGCAGGGAGACAAGAGTGTACTCTCACCCTCTTCTTACTACTGCAAATCAACATAAATTTCTGAAAGAGAGGCAGCCCCCTTCCAGAAGGAGAGTTTGCAGCTGTACCACAGGAACTGGTGAGAAAGCTCATCTCCTTCCATTCACACTGTTAGCAGGTACTGAGTCACTGGAGACAGGGTAGCCAGTCTATCACAGCCATACTGCACCTGTTCCATTCAGCATCTATACCACATCCATATCACATCTTTACTGCACCTATACCATTTTTTACCGCCTTATACCTAACTTGTAACACATCTGAATCACATCCACCCTTGCACCTGTGCAAAGACCATACTGAATGCAGGTTAACTGTGACTGTCGTTAAGTGCACTGACATTCTCAAAGGGCCCCAATGATAGCTGGCAGAGGAACATCTTGAAGGACCATCCCTCCCGTAATACTTATCCTGCAAACCCCTTTGTTCCCCAGCCCCCTCCACTACCAATCCCTTTTTCTTTTGGACAGGGCATACGCAGTCGGTCTAGGACAAGCATCACTGCCACAAAATGCGATCTGGCAGTATAGTTCCAGCACTTGGTAGATTAAGCTTTATTACTGCCCACTGCTGCACTTTAGGTGACCTTGCTACTGTTTATGATGATCTAGGCGCCAAGTTCCATCCTATGCCTAGTTCTTTTATACTAATTATTCTATATGATAAAATGGGTTATTGCCTTTTTAAATCCTTTTTTTATGCTTGCCTCTTTACCTGCCATATTGGGTGACACTATATATTATTTTTGCCTTTTACTAACTGGTTCAGTGCCTGTTTTCTTGGACATGGTAGTATTAAAGGGTAACTCCACTTAGAAGAAAAAACAATATAGCGTATACAATTGCAACACAATTCATATTGTAATTGAATGTTATTAAAAATGACCTTTCCTTTTCAATCTGCAGCTGTTGTAATTTTCTGAAAATGCAAAGCAATATGGCTACCTGGAAATGTTCTGTACACAGAATGTGTACTGACCACACCCCAGAGACATAATTTCCTGCTTGTGTGTCTGGCTCACCAATTTTCCCAGAAGTCTGCATAAGATACAAGTCAGATTTTTGGCATCCCCCGCAACAAAAATGTCAGTTTTGGTGAGATATTCCCAATAGGAACACGTCTATACGGATGCAGGCCCTGTAGCTTTCCTCATTAGAACCCTGCAGCTGCCACAGATGATAGTTAATTATGAAACCACTCCCATTTGACCCACTCAGCACAGAGGGAAAAAACAATGATTTCTTCAGAATAATAAAAGGTAGGAATCTGCAACAAAGTTATGGAGTTACGCTTTAATGGTTACCAGTAGTGTTGAGCGAACACGGACTGTATTATTCGTGTTCGTACCGAATAATTGGATTTTTTGTACCCGAACATGGACACGGACACTTTACTGTATGTTCGGGTAAAAATCCGTGTTCGGTCGTTTTATTTCCGGGTTTTGCATGCTTTGGCGCTCTTTTCATGGCGGGCTTTCAACAGCCAATCAACAATCGTTTAACTGGTGTGCCTTAAGCCATCCCAGCCATGCCTGCAAATGTCTCAGTAGCTGTGATTGGCCGTCTGAAGCATGTGACCAAGTCTTTATAAGTTCCAGGCAGCCGCAGCGTCTTCATTCTGCTGCTTAGATCAGGGACAGAGCACACATCAACGTGCTGGCTGCTGATTAGGGAAAGACAGGCAGGAAAAAAACATTTGTGTCCGGATAGAATTGAGGGACAGGTCGGAGTGTTTAGGCAGGGCGAGTTGTAGGCATTTTAGGGATAGAGTTTGCTGAATTATAGGGTCAGTGTCTTCTACAAACTACAATCGATATTGCTGTGTGGGGGGTGGGGTCTGCACTCAATCCTGATCTACGATCTCTTCTCAATCCTGTTAGGGAGAGGCTGCTGCTGAATTTTAGGGTCAGAGTGTTCTACAAACTACAATCGATATTGCTATGTGGTGTGGGATAGGAGATAGGCAGGTGTCAGTGATCCACATCCATTTTTCTGTGTGTGAGCTGCAGTGAACACAATCTTTTTGGGCTGCAGTGAACACAATCTTTTTGGGGTGCAGTGAACAACGTCCTTTTTGGGGTGCAGTGAACAAAATCTTTTTGGGGTGCAGTGAACAAAATCCTTTTTGGGGTGCAGTGAACAACATCCTTTTTGGGGTGCAGTGAACACAATCTTTTTGGGGTGCAGTGAACAAAATCCTTTGTGGGGTGCAGTGAACACAATCTTTGTG
The DNA here is from genome assembly GCF_965119305.1 of Pelophylax lessonae. Lineage (NCBI taxonomy): Eukaryota > Metazoa > Chordata > Amphibia > Anura > Ranidae > Pelophylax > Pelophylax lessonae. The sequence continues at coordinate 159,062,077 of NC_138773.1, forward strand.
GGGTGCAGTGAACACAATCTTTTTGAGGTGCAGTGAACAACATCCTTTTTGGGGTGCAGTGAACACAATCTTTGTGGGGTGCAGTGAACACAATCTTTTTGGGGTGCAGTGAACACAATCTTTGTGGGGTGCAGTGAACACAATCTTTTTGGGGTGGAGTGAACAAAATCCTTTTTGGGGTGCAGTGAACAACATCCTTTTTGGGGTGCAGTGAACAAAATCCTTTTTGGGGTGCAGTGAACACAATCTTTTTGGGGTGCAGTGAACAACATCCTTTTTGGGGTGCAGTGAACAAAATCCTTTTTGGGGTGCAGTGAACACAATCTTTTTGGGGTGCAGTGAACAAAATCCTTTGTGGGGTGCAGTGAACACAATCTTTGTGGGGTACAGTGAACAGAATCTTTGTGGGGTGCAGTGAACACAATCTTTGGGGGGTACAGTGAACACAATCTTTTTGGGGTGCAGTGAACAAAATCCTTTTTGGGGTGCAGTGAACACAATCTTTGTGGGGTGCAGTGAACACCATTTTTTTGGGGTGGAGTGAACAAAATCCTTTTTGGGGTGCAGTGAACAACATCCTTTTTGGGGTGCAGTGAACAAAATCCTTTTTGGGGTGCAGTGAACACAATCTTTTTGGGGTGCAGTGAACAAAATCCTTTGTGGGGTGCAGTGAACACAATCTTTGTGGGGTGCAGTGAACACAATCTTTTTGGGGTGCAGTGAACAAAATCCTTTTTGGGGTGCAGTGAACAACATCCTTTTTGGGGTGCAGTGAACAAAATCCTTTTTGGGGTGCAGTGAACACAATCTTTTTGGGGTGCAGTGAACAAAATCCTTTGTGGGGTGCAGTGAACACAATCTTTGTGGGGTACAGTGAACAGAATCTTTGTGGGGTGCAATGAACACAATCTTTGGGGGTACAGTGAACACAATCTTTTTGGGGTGCAGTGAACAAAATCCTTTGTGGGGTGCAGTGAACACAATCTTTGGGGGGTACAGTGAACACAATCTTTTTGGGGTGCAGTGAACAAAATCCTTTGTGGGGTGCAGTGAACACAATCTTTGTGGGGTGCAGTGAACACAATCTTTTTGGGGTGCAGTGAACAAAATCCTTTTTGGGGTGCAGTGAACAACATCCTTTTTGGGGTGCAGTGAACACAATCTTTTTGGGGTGCAGTGAACAAAATCCTTTGTGGGGTGCAGTGAACACAATCTTTGTGGGGTACAGTGAACACAATCTTTGTGGGGTGCAGTGAACACAATCTTTGGGGGGTACAGTGAACACAATCTTTTTGGGGTGCAGTGAACAAAATCCTTTGTGGGGTGCAGTGAACACAATCTTTGGGGGGTACAGTGAACACAATCTTTTTGGGGTGCAGTGAACAAAATCCTTTGTGGGGTGCAGTGAACACAATCTTTGTGGGGTGCAGTGAACACAATCTTTTTGGGGTGCAGTGAACAACATCCTTTTTGGAGTGCAGTGAACACAATCTTTTTGGGGTGCAGTGAACAAAATCCTTTGTGGGGTGCAGTGAACACAATCTTTGTGGGGTACAGGGAACAGAATCTTTGTGGGGTGCAGTGAACACAATCTTTGGGGGGTACAGTGAACACAATCTTTTTGGGGTGCAGTGAACAAAATCCTTTGTGGGGTGCAGTGAACACAATCTTTGGGGGGTACAGTGAACACAATCTTTTTGGGGTGCAGTGAACAAAATCCTTTGTGGGGTGCAGTGAACACAATCTTTGTGGGGTGCAGTGAACACAATCTTTTTGGGGTGCAGTGAACAACATCCTTTTTGGAGTGCAGTGAACGCAATCTTTTTGGGGTGCAGTGAACAAAATCCTTTGTGGGGTGCAGTGAACACAATCTTTGTGGGGTACAGGGAACAGAATCTTTGTGGGGTGCAATGAACACAATCTTTGGGGGGTACAGTGAACACAATCTTTTTGGGGTGCAGTGAACAAAATCCTTTGTGGGGTGCAGTGAACACAATCTTTGTGGGGTGCAGTGAACACAATCTTTTTGGGGTGGAGTGAACAAAATCCTTTTTGGGGTGCAGTGAACAACATCCTTTTTGGGGTGCAGTGAACACAATCTTTTTGGGGTGCAGTGAACAAAATCCTTTGTGGGGTGCAGTGAACACAATCTTTGTGGGGTACAGTGAACACAATCTTTGTGGGGTGCAGTGAACACAATCTTTGGGGGGTACAGTGAACACAATCTTTTTGGGGTGCAGTGAACAAAATCCTTTGTGGGGTGCAGTGAACACAATCTTTGGGGGGTACAGTGAACACAATCTTTTTGGGGTGCAGTGAACAAAATCCTTTGTGGGGTGCAGTGAACACAATCTTTGTGGGGTGCAGTGAACACAATCTTTTTGGGGTCCAGTGAACAACATCCTTTTTGGAGTGCAGTGAACACAATCTTTTTGGGGTGCAGTGAACAAAATCCTTTGTGGGGTGCAGTGAACACAATCTTTGTGGGGTACAGGGAACAGAATCTTTGTGGGGTGCAGTGAACACAATCTTTGGGGGGTACAGTGAACACAATCTTTTTGGGGTGCAGTGAACAAAATCCTTTGTGGGGTGCAGTGAACACAATCTTTGGGGGGTACAGTGAACACAATCTTTTTGGGGTGCAGTGAACAAAATCCTTTTTGGAGTGCAGTGAACACAATCTTTTTGGGGTGCAGTGAACAAAATCCTTTGTGGGGTGCAGTGAACACAATCTTTGTGGGGTACAGGGAACAGAATCTTTGTGGGGTGCAGTGAACACAATCTTTGGGGGGTACAGTGAACACAATCTTTTGTGGGGTGCAGTGAACACAATCTTTGTGGGGTGCAGTGAACACAATCTTTTTGGGGTGCAGTGAACAACATCCTTTTTGGAGTGCAGTGAACACAATCTTTTTGGGGTGCAGTGAACAAAATCCTTTGTGGGGTGCAGTGAACACAATCTTTGTGGGGTACAGGGAACAGAATCTTTGTGGGGTGCAATGAACACAATCTTTGGGGTGCAGTGAACACAATCTTTGTGGGGTGCAGTGAACAAAATCCTTTGTGGGGTGCAGTGAACACAATCTTTGTGGGGTACAGGGAACAGAATCTTTGTGGGGTGCAGTGAACACAATCTTTGGGGGGTACAGTGAACACAATCTTTGTGGGGTACAGGGAACAGAATCTTTGTGGGGTGCAATGAACACAATCTTTGGGGGGTACAGTGAACACAATCTTTTTGGGGTGCAGTGAACAAAATCCTTTGTGGGGTGCAGTGAACACAATCTTTGGGGGGTACAGTGAACACAATCTTTTTGGGGTGCAGTGAACAAAATCCTTTGTGGGGTGAAGTGAACAAAATCTTTGTGGGGTGCAGTGAACACAATCTTTTTGGGGTGCAGTGAACAAAATCCTTTTAGGGGTGCAGTGAACAACATCCTTTTTGGGGTGCAGTGAACACAATCTTTTTGGGGTGCAGTGAACAAAATCCTTTGTGGGGTGCAGTGAACACAATCTTTGTGGGGTGCAGTGAACACAATCTTTGGGGGGTGCAGTGAACACAATCTTTTTGGGGTGCAGTGAACAAAATCCTTTGTGGGGTGCAGTGAACACAATCTTTGGGGGGTACAGTGAACACAATCTTTTTGGGGTGCAGTGAACAAAATCCTTTGTGGGGTGCAGTGAACACAATCTTTGTGGGGTGCAGTGAACACAATCTTTTTGGGGTGCAGTGAACAACATCCTTTTTGGAGTGCAGTGAACACAATCTTTTTGGGGTGCAGTGAACAAAATCCTTTGTGGGGTGCAGTGAACACAATCTTTGTGGGGTACAGGGAACAGAATCTTTGTGGGGTGCAGTGAACACAATCTTTGGGGGGTACAGTGAACACAATCTTTTTGGGGTGCAGTGAACAAAATCCTTTTAGGGTGCAGTGAACACAATCTTTGTGGGGTGCAGTGAACAAAATCCTTTTTGAGGTGCAGTGAACACAATCTTTGTGGGGTGCAGTGAACACAATCTTTGTGGGGTACAGTGAACACAATCTCATACTTCTGAAGATTTGAGGGTGCTGCCTGTTCCATACTCCTCCTCCTACTGCTCAACCATCCTTTTAGGGGTACAAACAATAGTAATTGGGGCCTAGTGTGGTGGTGTACGTGTGAGATACATACACTTTCTTTTTGATCATATTTTCTATTCCGCTATTCAATTAAATCCTTTGGGGATCAATTAAATTGCGTGATAGTCTGTGTCGGTACGTGTGAGATCCACCTTTCCAAGTTTTTGGGGTTCATCTCATACTTCTGAAGATTTGAGGGTGCTGCCTGTTCCATACTCCTCCTCCTACTGCTCAACCATCCTTTTAGGGGTACAAACAATAGTAATTGGGGCCTAGTGTGGTGGTGTACGTGTGAGATACATACACTTTCTTTTTGATCATATTTTCTATTCCGCTATTCAATTAAAACCTTTGGGGATCAATTAAATTGCGTGATAGTCTGTGTCGGTACGTGTGAGATCCACCTTTCCAAGTTTTTGGGGTTCATCTCATACTTCTGAAGATTTGAGGGTGCTGCCTGTTCCATACTCCTCCTCCTACTCCTCAACCATCCTTTTAGGGGTACAAACAATAGTAATTGGGGCCTAGTGTGGTGGTGTACGTGTGAGATACATACACTTTCTTTTTGATCATATTTTCTATTCCGCTATTCAATTAAAACCTTTGGGGATCAATTAAATTGCGTGATAGTCTGTGTCGGTACGTGTGAGATCTACCTTTCCAAGTTTTTGGGGTTCATCTCATACTTCTGAAGATTTGAGGGTGCTGCCTGTTCCATACTCCTCCTCCTACTCCTCAACCATCCTTTTAGGGGTACAAACAATAGTAATTGGGGCCTAGTGTGGTGGTGTACGTGTGAGATACATACACTTTCTTTTTGATCATATTTTCTATTCCGCTATTCAATTAAAACCTTTGGGGATCAATTAAATTGCGTGATAGTCTGTGTCGGTACGTGTGAGATCCACCTTTCCAAGTTTTTGGGGTTCATCTCATACTTCTGAAGATTTGAGGGTGCTGCCTGTTCCATACTCCTCCTCCTACTCCTCAACCATCCTTTTAGGGGTACAAACAATAGTAATTGGGGCCTAGTGTGGTGGTGTACGTGTGAGATACATACACTTTCTTTTTGATCATATTTTCTATTCCGCTATTCAATTAAAACCTTTGGGCATCAATTAAATTGCGTGATAGTCTGTGCCGGTACGTGTGAGATCCACTTTTCCAAGTTTTTGGGGTTCATCTCATACCTCTGAAGATTTGAGGGTGCTGCCTGTTCCATACTCCTCCTCCTACTCCTCAACCATCCTTTTAGGGGTACAAACAATAGTAATTGGGGCCTAGTGTGGTGGTGTACGTGTGAGATACATACACTTTCTTTTTGATCATATTTTCTATTCCGCTATTCAATTAAAACCTTTGGGGATCAATTAAATTGCGTGATAGTCTGTGTCGGTACGTGTGAGATCCACCTTTCCAAGTTTTTGGGGTTCATCTCATACTTCTGAAGATTTGAGGGTGCTGCCTGTTCCATACTCCTCCTCCTACTCCTCAACCATCCTTTTAGGGGTACAAACAATAGTAATTGGGGCCTAGTGTGGTGGTGTACGTGTGAGATACATACACTTTCTTTTTGATCATATTTTCTATTCCGCTATTCAATTAAAACCTTTGGGGATCAATTAAATTGCGTGATAGTCTGTGTCGGTACGTGTGAGATCCACCTTTCCAAGTTTTTGGGGTTCATCTCATACTTCTGAAGATTTGAGGGTGCTGCCTGTTCCATACTCCTCCTCCTACTCCTCAACCATCCTTTTAGGGGTACAAACAATAGTAATTGGGGCCTAGTGTGGTGGTGTACGTGTGAGATACATACACTTTCTTTTTGATCATATTTTCTATTCCGCTATTCAATTAAAACCTTTGGGGATCAATTAAATTGCGTGATAGTCTGTGTCGGTACGTGTGAGATCCACCTTTCCAAGTTTTTGGGGTTCATCTCATACTTCTGAAGATTTGAGGGTGCTGCCTGTTCCATACTCCTCCTCCTACTCCTCAACCATCCTTTTAGGGGTACAAACAATAGTAATTGGGGCCTAGTGTGGTGGTGTACGTGTGAGATACATACACTTTCTTTTTGATCATATTTTCTATTCCGCTATTCAATTAAAACCTTTGGGGATCAATTAAATTGCGTGATAGTCTGTGTCGGTACGTGTGAGATCCACCTTTCCAAGTTTTTGGGGTTCATCTCATACTTCTGAAGATTTGAGGGTGCTGCCTGTTCCATACTCCTCCTCCTACTCCTCAACCATCCTTTTAGGGGTACAAACAATAGTAATTGGGGCCTAGTGTGGTGGTGTACGTGTGAGATACATACACTTTCTTTTTGATCATATTTTCTATTCCGCTATTCAATTAAAACCTTTGGGGATCAATTAAATTGAGTGATAGTCTGTGTCAGTACGTGTGAGATCCACCTTTCCAAGTTTTTGGGGTTCGTCTCATACTTCTGAAGATTTGAGGGTGCTGCCTGTTCCATACTCCTCCTCCTACTGCTCAACCATCCTTTTAGGGGTACAAACAATAGTAATTGGGGCCTAGTGTGGTGGTGTACGTGTGAGATACATACACTTTCTTTTTGATCATATTTTCTATTCCGCTATTCAATTAAATCCTTTGGGGATCAATTAAATTGCGTGATAGTCTGTGTCGGTACGTGTGAGATCCACCTTTCCAAGTTTTTGGGGTTCATCTCATACTTCTGAAGATTTGAGGGTGCTGCCTGTTCCATACTCCTCCTCCTACTGCTCAACCATCCTTTTAGGGGTACAAACAATAGTAATTGGGGCCTAGTGTGGTGGTGTACGTGTGAGATCCATACACTTTCTTTTTGATCATATTTTCTATTCCGCTATTCAATTAAAACCTTTGGGGATCAATTAAATTGCGTGATAGTCTGTGTCGGTACGTGTGAGATCCACATTTCCAAGTTTTTGGGGTTCATCTCATACTTCTGAAGATTTGAGGGTGCTGCCTGTTCCATACTCCTCCTCCTACTCCTCAACCATCCTTTTAGGGGTACAAACAATAGTAATTGGGGCCTAGTGTGGTGGTGTACGTGTGAGATACATACACTTTCTTTTTGATCATATTTTCTATTCCGCTATTCAATTAAAACCTTTGGGGATCAATTAAATTGAGTGATAGTCTGTGTCGGTACGTGTGAGATCCACCTTTCCAAGTTTTTGGGGTTCATCTCATACTTCTGAAGATATGAGGGTGCTGCCTGTTCCATACTCCTCCTCCTACTCCTCAACCATCCTTTTAGGGATACAAACAATAGTAATTGGGGCCTAGTGTGGTGGTGTACGTGTGAGATACATACACTTTCTTTTTGATCATATTTTCTATTCCGCTATTCAATTAAAACCTTTGGGGATCAATTAAATTGCGTGATAGTCTGTGTCGGTACGTGTGAGATCCACCTTTCCAAGTTTTTGGGGTTCATCTCATACTTCTGAAGATTTGAGGGTGCTGCCTGTTCCATACTCCTCCTCCTACTGCTCAACCATCCTTTTAGGGGTACAAACAATAGTAATTGGGGCCTAGTGTGGTGGTGTACGTGTGAGATACATACACTTTCTTTTTGATCATATTTTCTATTCCGCTATTCAATTAAAACCTTTGGGGATCAATTAAATTGCGTGATAGTCTGTGTCGGTACGTGTGAGATCCACCTTTCCAAGTTTTTGGGGTTCATCTCATACTTCTGAAGATTTGAGGGTGCTGCCTGTTCCATACTCCTCCTCCTACTGCTCAACCATCCTTTTAGGGGTACAAACAATAGTAATTGGGGCCTAGTGTGGTGGTGTATGTGCAAGATACATACACTTTTTTTGATCATATTTCCTATTCCGCTATTCAATAAAAACCTTTGAGGATCAATTGAATTGCGGGATAGTCTGTGTCGGTACGTGTGAGATCCACCTTTCCAAGTTTTTGAGGTTCATCTCATACTTCTGAAGATTTGAGGGTGCTGTCTGTTCCATACTCCTCCTACTCCTCATCCATCCTTTTAGGGGTAGAAACAATAGTAATTGGGGCCTAGTGTGGTTTTGTACGTGCGAGATACATACACTTTTTTGGATCATATTTCCTATTCCGCTATTCAATAAAAACCTTTCTAGGGCAAGATCTTAAATTACAGAAATATGAGGAGACCGTCAAATAAGGGCCGTGGCCTGGGTCGTGGTGCTGCTGGTAGAGCTCCTGTTGCAAGGAGAGGACGTGGTCGATCTGTGCCAGCTACACGCACAAGTGAAACACCTTCCTCAAGTGTGAGTAGGCGACAGAACCTGCATCAGTATTTGGTAGGGCATCATACGCCCCTAGAAGTGATGAGGCCAGAACAAGTGGAGGCGATAGTAGATTGGTTTGCTGCTGACAGTGCCTCCAGTTCCTTCACATTGTCTCCCACCCAGTCTACTGCAGAAAGGTCACAGTTGGCACCTGCAGCCGATGTCCAACCGTCTTTCACCTCACCCCCTTGCAAATCAGGCAAGCAGTCTGAGCCCCAAGCCATACAGCAGTCTCTTCTTCTTTTTGATGACTCTGTCAGCAGGGTTTCCCAGGGCCATCCACCTAGCCCTGCCCCAGAAGTGGAAGAGATTGAGTGCAGCGATGCCCAACCACTTATTTCTCAAGATGAGTACATGCAAGGATCAATGCAGCACGTCTCCGATGATGACGAAACGCAGGTGCCAACTGCTGCGGCGTTCAGCATTGTGGAGACCGACAAGGAGGGCAGGGGTGAATACTGGGTGGAAGATGATGTGGAGGACGATGAGGTCCTCGACCCCACATGGAATGAACGTCATGCAGGTGACCTGAGTAGTTTGGAGGAAGAGGCGGTGGTCGCACAGAGCCACCAGCACAGCAGAAGAGGGAGCAGGGTGCAGAAGCGGAGCGGCCGTGCCCTAGACACTACGCCCGCTACTGCCCAACGCAGCAAGGGAACGAGCGCACCAAAGTCAGCTCAAAGGAGTTCTCTAGCGTGGAAGTTCTTTAGAAAATGTGCTGATGACAGGACACGAGTGGTTTGCACCCTGTGCAATCAGAGCTTGAAGCGAGGCATAAACCTTCTCAACCTGAGCACAACCTGCATGATCAGGCATCTAAGTGCAAAGCACGAGCTGCAGTGGAGTACACACCTTCAAAACCAAGAAACGTCTCTGGCTCATCCTGCTTCCTCTTCTGCTGCAGTCTCGGCCGCTCCAGCCACATCTGTAGGGATACCGGCACCTGCCACCCCGCAAACAGACGATCTGTCAGCAACACCACCACCTGGGTCACCAACAACCATCTCCACAATGTCCCGTGGAAGCGTTCAGCTTTCCATCTCCCAAACACTTGAGAGGAAGAGGAAGTACCCCCCTACCCACCCGCGATCCCTGGCCCTGAATGCCAGCATTTCAAAATTATTGGCCTTTGAAATGCTGTCATTCCGTCTGGTGGAGACGCACAGTTTTAAAAACCTTATGTCGGTGGCTGTCTCACAGTACGTCGTGCCCAGCCGCCACTACTTTTCCAGGCAAGCCATCCCTTCCCTGCACAACCAAGTGGGGGAAAAAATCAGGTGTGCACTGCGCAACGCCATCTGTGCCAAGGTCCACCTAACTACCGATACGTGGACCAGTAAGCACGGTCAGGGGCGTTATATCTCCCTAACGGCACACTGGGTAAATGCAGTGGCGGATGGGCCTGAGGCGGATAGCAATTTGGCGCATGTCCTTCCACCACCGAGGATTGCAGGGCGCTTCAGTTTGCCTCCTGTTCCTAACTCCTCCTACTCCGCTTCCTCATCCTCTACCGCCTCCTCATCCGGACAGCGTAACACCTTCACCACCAACTTCAGCACGGCCAGGGGTAAACAACAGCAGGCAGTTTTACAACTTGCCTGTTTGGGGGACAAACCACACACCGCGCAGGAGTTGTGGAGGAGCATGGAACAGCAGACAAATGAGTGGTTGCTGCCAGCGAGCCTCAAGCCCGGCCTGGTGGTGTGCGATAACAGGAGAAATCTCATAGCAGCTCTGGGCCTAGCCGGTTTGATGCACATCCCTTGCCTGGCGCATGTGCTGAATTTGGTGGTGCAGAGGTTCCTTAAAAACTACCCCGATATGTCAGAGCTGCTGCAGAAAGTGCGGGCCGTTTGTGCGCACTTTCGGCGTTCTCACCCTGCTGCTGCTCGCCTGGCAGCGCTGCAGCGTAACTTCGGCCTTCCCGCTCACCGCCTCATATGTGACGTGCCCACAAGGTGGAACTCCACCTTGCACATGCTGGAAAGACTGTGCGAGCAGCAGCAGGCCATAGTGGAGTTTCAGCTGCAGCACGCACGCGTGAGTCGCTCTGCGGAACAGCACCACTTCACCACCAATAACTGGGCCTCCATGCGAGACCTGTGTGCCTTGTTGCGCTGTTTTGAGTACTCCACCAACATGGCCAGTGGCAATGACGCCATTCTCAGCTTAACTATCCCACTTCTATGCCTCCTTGAAAAAACAATTCGGGCGATGATGGAAGAGGATGTGGCACAGGATGAGGAGGAGGAGGAGGATGAAGAGGTAACATTTCCAAGGCTTTCAGGGCAGTCATTCGCAAGGGGCTCCGAGGGTGGGTTCCTGCACACACAAACGCCAGGGACACAATTGTCCAGCAGGGGCACAGTTCTGGAGGATGAGGAGGATGAGGAGGAGGAGGAGCTGGAGGAGGAGATGGAACCATGTTCACAGCAGGGTGGCACCCAGGCCAGCTCATGGCCATCACTGGTGCGTGGCTGGGGGGATACAGAGGACACGGACGATACACCTCCCACAGAGGACAGCCTTTCGTTGCCTCTGGGCAGCCTGGCACACATGAGCGATTACATGCTGCAGTGTCTCCACAACGACCGCCGAGTTGCCCACATTCTAACTTGTGCTGATTACTGGGTGGCCACGCTGCTGGATCCCCGTTACAAGGACAACGTACCGTCCTTAATTCACTCACTGGAGCGCGATCGCAAGATGCGCGAGTACAAGCGCACGCTGGTAGACGCCATGCTGCTGGCATTCCCATCTGACAGCGGGGCCGCAGTGGAAGCACAAGGCAGAGGAGGAGGAGGAGGAGGAGGTCGCCAACGCAACCAGGGCACCGCCAGCACCTCAGAAGGCAGGGTTAGCATGGCCGAAATGTGGAAAAGCTTTGTCAGCACGCCACAACAAACAGCAGCACCAGCAGCTCAGATGGAACGTCTTAGCAGGAGGCAGCATTTTACCAACATGGTGGAGCAGTATGTGTGCACATGCCTACATGTAGTGAATGAGGGGTCTGCCCCCTTCAACTTCTGGGTCTCCAAATTGGGCACATGGCCTGAGCTTGCCCTTTACGCCTTGGAGGTGCTGGCGTGCCCTGCAGCCAGTGTATTATCTGAACGGGTATTTAGCACGGCTGGGGGCGTTATAACAGACAAGCGCAGCCGCCTGTCCAGAGACAACGTGGACAAGCTCACGTTCATTAAAATGAACCAGGCATGGATCCCACAGGACTTTTCCGTACCTTGTGCAGAATAGCAATGGATACCGACCTTACCCACCCATTGTTCCATTTTTGCTCTTTCTCACTCTTTTGGGGTGTACCCTCATTTAAAATTTGTGAAAAGAAGCAGTGTTGGCTACCTCGTCCTCCTCCTCAGGGCCAGATTAACGTAGGGGCTATTGGAGCTGCAGCTCCAGGCCCCTACCTTTTATATAGGCCCCGGGTTGGCCATATTCACTGTTACCGCTCTTCTGTCACTTGTAAACACAGAAGTCTGGCTTCTATGCTCGCTTACCCAGGCAGCACCCTCAGAACCTCCCCACACAGCGCGAAGGCCGGACAAGGAGGGACAGTTGCCGATGCATGGATGTGTTTATGGGCTTCAGAGACAGCATCCCATATTGAATTAGGCATGCATGGCTGCACCCTTCCTCCTCTGGGTGCATTGCAAGGCACGGCCCTTAAGGCCCTTCAAAATCCTCAGCACCAAGCCCATGATGCTCTTAATCCGGCCCTGGTCCTCCTCCACCGCCGCTTCCACCTACACCACCCATAGGTGTGCGCAGCCTATTGCATTAAGGTGTGCACCCCAAAGTTGAAATACACATGCATGTGTTTGCCAGCAGGGAGAGTAATGTATCGGGGCCATGTACCTGTAGGCAAAGAGAAATAGAGCAGAGCAGGTCCGAGGGAGATCTTTCCCATCTCCTCACTGGCAATGCTATGTGCCCTAGGTGATTAGGGTGTGCCCAGGCACACCCGGCACACCCTGTGCGCATGCCTATGTCACCGCCACATCCACCACCACCTCAACCTCCCTCCTACTCCATATGGGCCTCGTCCTTCAGAGATGAAGAAGAACATTGTTTTATTTTTCTGTTTTTTTTTGTTGTTTTAAGTTATTTCCCTATCCACATTTGTTTGCAGAGCACTTGCCATGCTCTTAATTACGTTTTGCTGCCATTTGCAGCACTCTAGCCCTTTCCCTTGGTGTTTTAGAGCCATTTTAGTGCCTTAAAGTTCGGGTCCCCATTGACTTCAATGGGGTTCGGTGTCCGGGAAAAGTTCGGTAAAAGTCCGGGACACGGACCCGGACTTTTTTTTAAAGTTCGGCCGAACCCGTCGAACACGGACATCTAGGTGTCCGCTCAACCCTAGTTACCAGCTATTACATTCAGTAATTTTCTGTGGTATTGCATGCTTTGTACACTCAACCGAGTAGGCCTGAGGTGCTGAAGTTCTTATGGAGGTCGAGGCAAAAAGCAGAAGACCCATCTTGAAGGAGTTGAAGAGTCTCAAGGTTTTTCACCTTAATGCATTAAAGTGAAAAATATTTTTGTTTGCAGCTGCCCCCCAGACCCCCCCGTTATTCTTACCTGAACCCGAACGTTCCAGCGATGTGCATGAGCCCAGCAGCTCCAGCCACTGTCTTAGGTCCTCATTGGATAGATTGATAGCAGCAGGAGCCATTGGCTCCCGCTGCTGTCAATCAAATCAAGTGACACAAGAGTGGGGGGCGGGGCAGAGTCCTGCTGTCTGTGTCAATGAACACAGCAGCGTGCCCGAACAGGTGCCCCCATGGAAAGCAGCTCTCCATGGTAGCCCCCAATGAAGAGAAGAAGCCAGAAGCGCAGGAACACCCCAGAAGTGGAGGATTGGGGTTGCTCTGCGCAAAACTCTTGCACAGAGCAGGTAGATATAACATGTTTGAAAAAAAAAAAAAAAATCAAACCTTTACAATCACTTTAACCAGCAACTCCTACAGGGGTAGAGCTACATGTAGACAAGCTGATTTACATACAGAACACACACAATATACATGTTGAGTACACAGCTGTGAGAACAGTGCACACAACACAACTCAAGGCACATACAAGAAAAAAGAAAAACAGAGACACACAACATAGGTCACCGAGCGCACAAGAACACACGGCACTGAGAGCACATACAACACATAACAGATCACATAAACAGCATTGAGCACACAACAAAGCACAAAGCATGCAAACACAACACAGCACAGAAAATAAACACAAAAATCATAACAAAGAATTCACACAGCAAATAACACACAAATGCACAGAGCACAAATACAGCAAATATCTCAGAGATAACACACAGCAGATAGTATATACACATACTTGCCAACTTTCCCTTTTTTCCTGGGACAGTCCCTGCAAATAGGAGCCTGTCCCAGGTCATTTATATTGTCCCTGGAACCGTCTGTTAATAGGGCTGCCCATAAATGTTATGCAGAAGTAGTGCAGCTGAATGGGAGAATTATTCCAACTCTGCTACTGTGGCCTTAAGTTTGAAATTCCCTTTTTAATTTCCTGTAATTCTCTCTATATTGAGTAGACTCTAAAATCTGATAAATAGGTGAGATTAATTATGCAGAGTGGGCGGAGCTTCAGGGAAGTGGGTGTGGCAATTGATAGCTGTGCTGCAAAGTGTCCCTGGAAATTTTTTTAAAATGTTGGCAACTATGTATACACTCAAAACAGAGTAAACACAGAGCATGGAACATACACAACATATAGACCATATGCACCACACAACATTCACAGTGTACATACAACACAGAATGTACAAAGTGCACTACATACTGTGAGAACTAGAATTAGTAGAGATTTCAGGACTCAGCCAATCGCTTTCTTCTTCTTTATATGGGCTTTTCTTGCCCAATTTTTTTAAAACAAGGTTCAGAAAACAAGAGATTCCCTTCCAGGGGTATTCAACATTGCTCTTCCGTCAAACACACGACATTCAGCCTCCTGGTTTACACCTTCAGCGTTGCTGCTCTGGCCTTACCCTTTAGGCCCTTTGTCTCATAAAGACCATCTTCATACAGCACTCTGTGCACATACCTAGCTGCCCTGGCTCCCACCAGTCTCTCCTATGTGGAAGCCTCTAGACTCCTGGGGTTGAGCCCAGAACCATGGTCAGGTCACCACTAAACACACAGCTGATCAATTAGTGTGCTGGTGGTTTCAAAAACCTGAACTCAGGATTGGAGATTTCATCCCACCCGGATCTTTAAAAAAACAATGGGCTCCTGGTTAAAACTGATTTTTCTAAATGATGAGGAAACTGAAAAGTTACTTTCCTCTGAATTAGGCAAACCCCCTGGAGCCCCTTCACCTGCATGATTGAGAAGCCTGGGCTAATATAATACAATGGGCTAATATAATACAATACAATGTGATTAGAGGAGAAGCGTTTTTACCTCAGGCAACGTGGGGGGTTCTTTACTGTTAGGGCTACAAGATTGTGGAATTCTCTACCACAAGAGGTGGTTTCTGCGGGTAGTATGGTGGCTTTCAAAAGACTCTTAGACGTACATCTCAAGGATCAGAACATTCAGGGCTATGAGAGATGATTACAGCCACACACACCTACACAGGTTGAACTGGATGGACTATTGTCTTTATTCAACCTCACCTACTATGTAACTATGTAATATTACCCTGTTTTGGCATCACACTGCTACAATACACATGAATACTTTTTGATAGCACAGAACTCACAGTGTGTGCACATTAAACACACAACAAAATATACCATTAAAAGTCTTCACATAAAATGCACAACAAAGCGCACTCACATTGCCACACTACACACATGCAAAGCACACACAATGCAAAGGAAACCTGAACCACAGAGTGCACACACAGTTCACACACAACACGCACTATACACAGTACAGCATGTATTCAGCATGCAGCATACACAGGGTGTATATATCATGTACAGCATGAAAGTTACACAGCATACCCAGAACATATACAGCACAGGACACACTCAAATAGCAGACACTACAAGTCACCCAAATACAATACACATCACAGGACATACACAGGCTAAACACAAACCACAGATCACAAAACTAATACACAACAGGTGTGTGCAAACATCTTCCCTGTTTGTATAGCTTATTAAGAATAGTGCAACACAGCTGCATGTACATGTCAAAGACACATGTGTACCATGGTACAGTCATAGTCTTACACTACAACTCCCCGTTTTTTTAAACCATATTTAAAATATAAACAAAAAAGGGTAAACAACTGCGCTAAACCAAAAAGATTGTAAGCAGCAACTTCAAGTGTGACTATCACCTCAAAAACAATGTATAAATATAAGTTGCGCTATATAGTGAAAACATATATGATAATGTAAAAAAGTCCAGAGATAAAGTCCATATAAAGGCAAACAGCACGTCTGACGAAATTTTCTGTACAGGTACCGCTTACCAAAGGCTAATGATAAATAGGCTCAAAGTTTCAAGTGATCCACAGGAACCAGATCTCAGACGGACTCCGTATGTTGAATGGATCTCCTCAGTGTTGAGTGATCATGTGAAATGAAATAAAAAACGCCATAGCGTAAAACCACAAACAAATAGATGTAACACCCCAAGTGATGGGAATATCAGAAAGGTGCTATAGTAGTGATAGTAAAGAACATAAACACCTCCAATCCTGTGAATATACTCCTTACCAGAGTAATAGAAAAATATTGCAGAACAAATAGTGTAGAGGACCTCCCCCAATAGGACTGCAGCTTACCAAAAGGAAAGTAAATAGAGCACATAGATCCCAATCGTGTCACCGAAGAGGGCTGACATACATATGCCCTTACCAGCTCCAAAATGATAAAGGCAGAAAGGGTCCTGATTCACCTAAGCACTTCCGCTGCGAGCAAAACTCCAAATGCTGGTGTCTAGATATTCCAAACCAGGCGCCTCCAATGGGAACACTGATACAGGCTCAGCATACAGATGGTGATGGCCTGCTCTGTGCCACAGTTTTTCACAAGGCAGTCCCAATCCTCCTCTTATTGGGTCCCTTGTCAGTGCTCCTGGCTCCCCCCCGCTGAGTTCTTCTATAGCAAGCCACTTGCAATGGGGGCATTTGTGCATACTCACTCCTTCTGTGAGTATGCACAAATGCCCCCATTGCAAGTGGCTTGCTATAGAAGAACTCAGCGGGGGGGAGCCAGGAGCACTGACAAGGGACCCAATAAGAGGAGGATTGGGACTGCCTTGTGAAAAACTGTGGCACAGAGCAGGCCATCACCATCTGTATGCTGAGCCTGTATCAGTGTTCCCATTGGAGGCGCCTGGTTTGGAATATCTAGACACCAGCATTTGGAGTTTTGCTCGCAGCGGAAGTGCTTAGGTGAATCAGGACCCTTTCTGCCTTTATCATTTTGGAGCTGGTAAGGGCATATGTATGTCAGCCCTCTTCGGTGACACGATTGGGATCTATGTGCTCTATTTACTTTCCTTTTGGTAAGCTGCAGTCCTATTGGGGGAGGTCCTCTACACTATTTGTTCTGCAATATTTTTCTATTACTCTGGTAAGGAGTATATTCACAGGATTGGAGGTGTTTATGTTCTTTACTATCACTACTATAGCACCTTTCTGATATTCCCATCACTTGGGGTGTTACATCTATTTGTTTGTGGTTTTACGCTATGGCGTTTTTTATTTCATTTCACATGATCACTCAACACTGAGGAGATCCATTCAACATACGGAGTCCGTCTGAGATCTGGTTCCTGTGGATCACTTGAAACTTTGAGCCTATTTATCATTAGCCTTTGGTAAGCGGTACCTGTACAGAAAATTTCGTCAGACGTGCTGTTTGCCTTTATATGGACTTTATCTCTGGACTTTTTTACATTATCATATATGTTTTCACTATATAGCGCAACTTATATTTATACATATTTAAAATATCCCTAAATAAAGTAATAATTTAGAGCCATCTGACTCAACCATAAGAAAAACGCACATTTTTCTCCACTTATATAGAAAAGCAGATTTTGACCAAAATGACATGCTCACACTTGAGGCAGCTCTTGCAGCCCCTCTTAAAACCTATCTGTGGTGGATTGTTTTTCAGAGGACAGTTGTCAGGCAGCTGGGAGTTGATGCGTCACCTCCTGACCGCCTGTTTAAACCCTGAAAGACCCGCACCACACAAGGTTAAAGGGTGAATGTGGTGCAACATCATTCATTTAAATGTGTCACATTTGGTGGTGGTACTGCCCTGCAAACAGGACAGGGTGTATCATTTTTGCTGTGGTCACGATGCTCCATTTGGCTTGTGTACAGTCCAGAGCAGCTGTATGTTTTCATGTTCTTCTTTAGGTGGGTGGTCAAGGTGCAATAAAACCACAGCTTAAAGGATAAGTTCATCTTTGGGAAAATGTTACAATTCACCCATTTTTAGGGTGAAACATGTAACATGTTCCCACTCCTTCAGCCTCTCCCCAATACCCCTTCTAATTGTGACAGGGGGCCAGGGATCTTCTCCCCGCACCCACTGTCACAATTTTGAATAGAAGAGTTCTGTGAATGAATGAACTACAAGTACTGACAGCCACTGCAGCTGACAGCTTATAGTTCTCAATGAACTACCAGGGCACTGGTGAGCACTCTAGTAGTTTATTAATCCTTCCTGCCAGTAACTACCTGCCTGTATGAGGTGCGGGCAGACAGCTACCCAGGCAGTTTGCAGGAGCCTGAGATTGGCTGATCACAGGTGCAATGCTTTACATGCGCCCAAAAAAAAAATAAAAATAAATGCACATTTTAGAAAGGTTACATAGTTGGTAAGGTTGAAAAAAGACACCAGTCCTTCCAGTTCAACCTATGGTGTGTGTGGCAGTGTATGTGTTTATGTCAAGAGTACATTGTATATCCTTGTATGTTGTGCTCATTAACCTCCTTGGCGGTATTCCCGAGTGTGGCTCGGGGTGGAATTTCAGTGCCATTAGCGGTAACCCCGAGCCACACTCGGGGTACCAGCAGGGAGAAATTGCTGGATCCTGGAAGAGAGGTTACTTACCTTGTCCCTATGATCTCGCGATGTATTCCTGCAGCATACGGCGGCCAGATCTTCCGCCTGATGCTCTGTGCCCCGGCTTCCGTTCCCTGCGAGCGTCACGTTGCAGGGGGGGTGGAACCAGCGGCAAATTTGAAAAGTAAAACACACAAACACATTGATATATTGTAATCCTATTGGATTACATTACTAAATAAAATAAATTTACATTAGTTTGCCCCCCAGTGCCCTTGCCTGCAGTTTTACTGTACTTATATATATATATATACAGGTCCCTCTCAAAAAATTAGCATATTGTGATAAAGTTCATTATTTTCTGTAATGTAATGATAAACATTAGACTTTCATATATTTTAGATTCATTACACACAACTGAAGTAGTGCAAGCCTTTTATTGTTTTAATATTGATGATTTTGGCATACAGCTCATGAAAACCCCAAATTCCTATCTCAAAACATTAGCATATTTCATCCGACCAATAAAAAAAAAGTGTTTTTAATACAAAAAAAGTCAACCTTCAAATAATTATGTTCAGTTATGCACTCAATACTTGGTCGAGAATCCTTTTGCAGAAATGACTGCTTCAATGCGGCGTGGCATGGAGGCAATCAGCCTGTGGCACTGCTGAGGTGTTATGGAGGCCCAGGATGCTTCGATAGCGGCCTTGAGCTCATCCAGAGTGTTGGGTCTTGCGTCTCTCAACTTTCTCTTCACAACATCCCACAGATTCTCTATGGGGTTCAGGTCAGGAGAGTTGGCAGGCCAATTGAGCACAGTAATACCATGGTCAGTAAACCATTTACCAGTGGTTTTGGCACTGTGAGCAGGTGCCAGGTCGTGCTGAAAAATGAAATCTTCATCTCCATAAAGCTTTTCAGCAGATGGAAGCATGAAGTGCTCCAAAATCTCCTGATAGATAGCTGCATTGACCCTGCCCTTGATAAAACACAGTGGACCAACACCAGCAGCTGACATGGCACCCCAGACCATTACTGACTGTGGGTACTTGACACTGGACTTCAGGCATTTTGGCTTTTCCCTCTCCCCAGTCTTCCTCCAGACTCTGGCACCTTGATTTCCGAATGACATGCAAAATTTGCTTTCATCCGAAAAAAGTACTTTGGACCACTGAGCAACAGTTCAGTGCTGCTTCTCTGTAGCCCAGGTCAGGCGCTTCTGCCGCTGTTTCTGGTTCAAAAGTGGCTTGACCTGGGGAATGCGGCACCTGTAGCCCATTTTCTGCACACGCCTGTACACGGTGGCTCTAGATGTTTCTACTCCAGACTCAGTCCACTGCTTCCGCAGGTCCCCCAAGGTCTGGAATCGGTCCTTCTCCACAATCTTCCTCAGGGTCCGGTCACCTCTTCTCGTTGTGCAGCGTTTTCTGACACCCTTTTTCCTTCCCACAGACTTCCCACTGAGGTGCCTTGATACAGCACTCTGGGAACAGCCTATTCATTCAGAAATTTCTTTCTGTGTCTTACCCTCTTGCTTGAGGGTGTCAATGATGGCCTTCTGGACAGCAGTCAGGTCGGTCTTACCCATGATTGCGGTTTTGAGTAATGAACCAGGCTGGGAGTTTTTAAAAGCCTCAGGAATCTTTTGCAGGTGTTTAGAGTTAATTAGTTGATTCAGATGATTAGGTTAATAGCTCGTTTAGAGAACCTTTTCATGATATGCTAATTTTTTGAGATAGGGAGATAGGAATTTTGGTTTTTCATGAGCTGTATGCCAAAATCATCAATATTAAAACAATAAAAGGCTTGCACTACTTCAGTTGTGTGTAATGAATCTAAAATATATGAAAGTCTAATGTTTATCAGTACATTACAGAAAATAATGAACTTTATCACAATATGCTAATTTTTTGAGAGGGACCTGTGTATATATATATATATATATATATATATATATATATATATATATACACACACACACACACACACACATACATACACACACATACTTTAAACTTTTTTTTAGTTATTTATTATATTATAATTTATAATTTTGTGTTTAAAACTTTATCATACACGAGATGTTATAAGAGATGTTAAAAAGAAGAAGGCACAGTAAAAAAAAAAAAAATCATACGTAAATAGTTGGTTTGGGCTGCTCGTCCTTAAGAATTACATGCAAAATAATGGTACCGCTTTCAGCACCTAAACTCGGAAACAATCATACCGCCAGGGAGGTTAAGGTATCCATCTAATCGTTTTTTTAAACTATCGACGCTCCCTTCTGAAACCACTGCTTGTGAAAGAGAATTCCACATCCTTACTGCTCTGACAGTAAAGAACCGTCTACGTAGTTTAAGGCTAAACTGCTTCTCTTCCAGCTTCAATGAATGGCCAAGTGTCTTTTTAAATCTCCTTGCACTGAAAAGTTTTTTCCCTATCATATCCCCTCTCAAGCGTCTCCTCTCCAGAGAGAATAAGTTCAGTGTTTGTAGTCTTTCCCCATAGCCGAGATCCCCTAGTCCCTTTATTAGCCAGTGGATGCAATAGTGCCTCATCATTGATGTCAGTGGGAGTAAGAGTGTCCAATCATTGATGTCAGTGGGAGGAATAGTGTCCCATCATTGATGTCAGTGGGAGGAAGAGTACGACATCATTTATGTCACTGGGAGGAAGAGTGCCCCATCATTGATGTCACTGGGAGGAAGAGTGCCCAATCATTGATGCTAGTGGGCGGAATAGTGCCCCATTGTTTGTGTCAGTGGGAGAAGAATTAGTTCCCCATCATTGGTGTCAGTGGGAAAAATAGTGCCCAATTGTTGGTGTTAGTGGGAATATTAGTGCCCCATCGTTGGCGTCAGTGGGAGGAATAGTTCCCCATTGTTGATGTCAGCAGCAGGAATATTGCCCCATTGTTGGTGTCAGTGGGAGGAATAGTGTCTTATATCAGTGTAAGGAAAAATGCCCCAGGGGCCAGATAAAGGCACGCAAAGGGTCACATCTGGCTCCCGGCCACAGTTTGGGCCACATCATTCAGTAGCCCCATCTAGTGGTCAAAAAGTATAATTTAGTTTGCATCACAAGAAAACATTATCTGCTTTGAATATTTACATTATGGGGTTGATTTACTAAAGGCAAACAGGCTGTTCACTTTGCAAGGGAATTTTCCCCAGTGCTTAGTGAATGAGGTAAAGCTCTGCTGACTTCCATCATTCAGTCATCAAGAAAAAATGCAGTTTTTTTAAATGTATTTAGATTCGACATTGGAGACTTAATGCGGAGAGGCAGTTAACAACTAAATTATTTGGAATGGAACAGTCAGTAATGACATCTTGAGAGCTGACAGTAATCATCCAAATCACGTTCGCAATGGACTATAGGACAATATTTTAAAAGAGAAGTATGAGATTTCCTTTTTTCCCCATTTATACTTACCTAGGTGGGTGCAGCTTTGGTCCCATGCTGCATCTGTCCCCCCCCCCCCCGCTGCCTCTGCACTGAGAACCAAGCGATCGAACACCGCCAATCGCTCTGTTCTGACAGCTCTCTGCTCTGCCCTCTCCTCACTTATTGGAGCGCTGAGCTATGGAGGGGTGGGGAGCGGCCAGCCCAGGCTCTCAGCGGCTCGCGGAGAGGCTGAGCTGGGTGTCGATTCAGGCACCTGGCGAATCCCGGCTGCGTGGTCATGATGACATGGTGTCTGGACTGACTTCTGTGACTTCAGCCCGCTCTCTACTGAAAATGGGTCGCAGGAGTGCAGAGCAAACTGCTTTGGCTGTACGTCTCCTTTAAGAGTAAGGAGGTAAAGTAATTGGAAGTGAGAATAGAGAAGAGGGATACTCAAAAAAAATTGAATCAACATGCGTATGCGGGACAAAACGGAGGATAAGGAAAGACTTGTTTGAAACTTAAACAAGAAAAAAGTAAACTTTTTTGAACTTTCTATTTTAGAATTTGATAGAAAATTAAAATCATTTGTGGGCAAGAGACCCTATGAACCTTTAGAAGGGCCAAATCTTTGCAGAATATTAGTACTTTAAGTCCTTTGGTCAGTCAATGATCAGTCCAGGGGATGTTGTTTTTGTGTTTTTATTGAGAACTTGGATAGGAGAAGGGATGAGTTGGATACTCCAACTGACAGCTATTCACAATATTGAGGAAAACTGACTTTAGAGTGCAGCAAGGCCACTGCTTCACCCTGCCACTAAGGTGAAGGTATTTTATATGTTCCTGCTTGAAATTCTCTTCAGGGCAGGGCAGGGCAGGGCAAATTCTCTTCACCCCCTTTCACTCTCTCTCTGTGTGCTGACACCCGTCCATTGACTCTCCACAGAGTGGTACCCTTCCAGGGCAGACCCCTGGGCAAGTTCCTCTGTACTCACAGGCACTGTTTTTCCAGATTTACTTCAGCCCCAACTCCTTCAGTCAGCATCTCCAGGACCTCTGGGTTCAGCCACATTATCTGGTTCACCAGGCTGACTGCCTGTGACAACCATCCATAACTACAGAAGGAGAGACAGCCGTCATCCTCCTTCCGGGACTTGGCTTCCGGCCCAAAGACATCTTGCCTCATGTGCTCTTGGGTTTTTTACCCTATCCCATGATGCACCTCTCTGTGTGCCAACCCACTGGGATGGTTATATAAGCTTGTGTATCATTGGACAGGTTTCCCACAGCATCCAACGTGCCTCCCCATTGGATCTGCTGGGGACACTCCCTGAGACTAGATGAATACACCCTGAGCACAATGAGCAGGCCTAACTATCGATCAGGCTCCCCTGATAAGCAGAGAGAGCAGAGTATGTTTTACCTGCTGCTCACCTGTTAAGCAGGCATAGCAAACAATTCTCCATGCCTAGCACCTATCTAGGAGGGTGCTACAGATATATTTGTGTAGCAGGTTTTCCAGGCATTGGGCCTGATGTGGGTCTGCCATTGTTACCGGGGATACCTTCAGCCCATTTAAACTGAATACCCAAGTATGAGATTGGAGACAATGACCATTCTGGCATCTTTGGTTTGTATGGTTTATTTGATAAGGGGAGAAGGGAATGAGTGGGATTCTCCTCTGGCTCTACTAGGTACAAATGGGACACTTTGCAGGAAAAATGCCTTTCAGCGCTGTCTTACATCGGCTAGATGCCGATCAACGGTTGTTGGCACTTGAAAAATGCTGACTTGCTGAACTGTACTTGAACTTGACTTTTGACACTCTGGTTAGCTCAATTAGTCCTGGACTATACTGCAAACTGACTCTTGACACTCTGGTTAGCTCAAAAGTCCTGTATACAGCTCCCTCCAGTCCTTCCTGACTGAGGTAGCTCTCTGTAATTGCTTGTGCTGCTGCAACTCTCAACACTGTACACTGCACGCTGTACACTTTAGCTCTTCAGGGCCCAACCGCTGGCGCCCCCTTTACACTTCAGGGTCCTCTCACTAGGCACCCCCTCTATAATTCAGGGTCCTCTCACTAGGCACCCCCTTTATACTTCAGGGTCCTCTCACTAGGCATCCCCTTTACACTTCAGGGTCCTCTCACTAGGCACCCCCTCTGAACTTCAGGGTCAACACTGGCACCCACTTTACCGCTAGCTAGTTCCTGGATCCCTTGGACCTTCACCGGAGTGGTCCCCTCTCAGCTAGGCAGACCCCGAGGGGTAGTTTGCAGTACTCACAAACTGGGAATGCTTTCCTGAAACCGGACCCCCTCTACTCCGCTGGTCCTCGGCACACCGGATCCTCTCTGCAGCTCAGCTCAGGTCTGTGTCTCCTCAGGCAAGCCGCCAGGGACAACCGATCCTTCTGACAAGAGGAGAGACAGCCGTACTCTCTCTCCTGGGACTCTGCTTCACACCAAAGACACTGCGTCATGCACTCCCCTCAAACTTATACCCACTCCCAAAATCCTGTGCGGCAGAATCTGCCTTTCTGGGGTAGATACAGGTCTGAATGTGCCATTGATTGGGTTTCCTCCACTGCCCAATGAGAGCCCTCTCAGGAGCACAGTGGGGAGACTCCTCAGTCTCAACAGCCACACCTGGGAGACATGACAGCCCAGCTGAAATTCATGGCCCTGCTGTTAGGCAGCTAGGGCCCACTATAATTTGCCCAGCACCTACCTTGTAGGGTGCTATATCTGTAAAAAGTAAATTTAAAAAAAAGGAAGATCCTCATGAAACAAGATGCACCTTTAGATTTAACATGTGTATGTTCTGTAAATATAATAGAGAAGGGGATAGAACAGATGTTCTAGATGGAAGGGAGATAAGGCTATTTCACGACATATGCAGACATATACAGTTAGAGTAGACACATGCAGTCAAAGTATGGGGGCTCGCAGCATAGCAATCAGTGGTGAGCCTTGTCCCACAGACACAGCGTTTTACCAATCAGAGTAAAGAGCCAATAACATTGGGTTTTTACCATGTGATCAGCTGTGTCCAATCAAATGCCTGAACAATGACCAATGACCAATCCTGTTTAATTTATTCATAAATGATCTAGAGGAGGGGATATCTAGTACAATCTCAGTATTTGCGGATGATACTAAACTAAGCTTGCCAATGTCTTCTATGCGGGATGTGGAAACCTTACAAGCGGACCTGAACAAAATAACGGGGTGGGCAACTACATGGCAGATGAGATTTAATGTTGAAAAATGTAAAGTAATGCACTTGGGGGCCAGAAACCAGAAAGCAAGCTACTCACTAGGGGGGGAACCTCTGGGTGAGTCTAGGATGGAAAAAGACTTGGGGGTACTGGTAGACAACAGGCTTGGCAGTGGCATGCAATGCCAAGCCACTGCAAGCAAAGCCAACAGAATACTGGGATGTATAAAAAAGGGGATTCACTCCAGAAATAAAGAGATTATTCTCCCGCTCTACAAGACTCTGGTCTGGCCACATCTGGAGTATGCTGTCCAGTTCTGGGCACCGGTCCTCAGGAAGGATGTGCTGGAACTGGAGAAAGTCCAGAGAAGGGCAACAAAAATAATTAGGGGAATGGAGGACATCAGCTATGAGGAAAGACTACAAGCACTGAACCTATTCTCTCTGGAGAAGAGACGATTGAGGGGGGATATGATATCAATGTACAAATACTGTACTGGCGACCCTAGCATAAGGAACAAACTATTCAGAGTAAGGAAATACAATAAGACACGTGGCCACTCATTAAAACTAAAGGAAAGGCGGTTTAACCTTAAAATGCGTAAGGGGTTCTTCACTGTAAGAGCGGTAAGGATGTGGAATTCTCTTCCACAAGCAGTCGTATCAGCAGGAAGCATTGATAGTTTAAAAAAACTATTAGATGGGCATCTTAGAGACCACAACATACAGGGGTATACAATGTACGGTTAAAAGCAAACACACACACACATCATAGGTTGAACTGGATGGACTGATGTCTTTTTTCAACCTCACTAACTATGTAACTATATGTAACTATGCCGGTTATCAGAATTTCCTTTCCTCAGCGCTTTCACTGTGTGAGGAAAGTGAGCCGATAACCAGTTTTTCTGTGACAGCACACATTTACACTGATAATCAGAGCACCGATTAGCAGCGCCCTAAAATTCAGTTCAGCCCCTTCAGTGCCAATCAGTGTCCATCAGTGCATCATATCAGTGCAGCATAACAGTGCCGATCAGTGCCCATCTGTGCTGCCTATCAGTGCTACCATGTCAGTGCCTCTTCATCAGTGCTCATCAATGCAGCCCCATCAGTGCCGCTTCATCAGTACCCATCAATGCAGCCTCTTTAGTGCCCATCAATGCAGCCTCATCAGTGCCCATCAATGCAGCCTCATCAGTGCCCATCAATGCAGTCTCATTAGTGCAGCCTCATCAATGTCCATCAGAGCAGCCTCATCAGGGTCCATCAATGCAGCCTATCAGTACCCATCAGTGCAGCCTATCAGAGCCCATCAGTGCAGCCTATCAGAGCCCATCAGTGCAGCCTCAGCAGTGCCCAGCAGTGAAGGAGCAAAATTCATTATTTGCAATATTTTATAACAGAAGCAAAAACCCAGTGGTGATTAAATACCACCAAATTAAAGCTATATCTGTCTTAAAAAATTATAAAAATTTCATTTGGGTACAGTGTTGCATGACCACACAATTGTCATTCAAAGTGCGAGAGCACTGCATGATGAAAATTGGCCTGGGCAGGGAGGGGGTGAAAGTGCCCAACAGGCAATTGGTTAAGTGGATGCATAACCCCCAAAAATGGTGTCAATGGATGCAATAAGAACCCTAAACACTAGTATCAGTGAACACAATAATAGCCCCCAGCACTTGTATTAGTACTAATACAGTCAGGTCCATAAATATTGGGACATCGACACAATTCTAATCTTTTTGGCTCTATACACCACCACAATGGATTTGAAATGAAACAAACAAGAGGTGCTTTAACTTCAGACTTTCAGCTTTAATTTGAGGGTATTTATATCCAAATCAGGTGAAAGGTGTAGGAATTACAACAGTTTGTATATGTGCCTCCCACTTTTTGAAGGGACCAAAAGTAATGGGACAATTGGCTGCTCAGCTGTTCCATGGCCAGGTGTGTGTTATTCCCTCATTATCCCATTTACAAGGAGCAGATAAAAGGTCCAGAGTTAATTTCAAGTGTGCTATTTGCATTTGGAATCTGTTGCTGTCAACTATCAATATGAGATCCAAAGAGCTGTCACTATTAGTGAAGCAAGCCATCATTAGGCTGAAAAAACAAAAACAAACCCATCAGAGAGATAGAAAAAACATTAGGTGTGGCCAAATCAACAGTTTGGAACATCCTTAAAAAGAAAGAACGCACCAGCAACACCAAAAGACCCGGAAGACCACGGAAAACAACAGTGGTGGATGACCGAAGAATTCTTTCCCTGGTAAAGAAAACACCCTTCACAACAGTTGCCAGATCAAGAACACTCTCTCCAGGAGGTAGGTGTATGTGTGTCAAAGTCAACAATCAAGAGAAGACTTCATAGTGAATACAGAGGGTTCACCACAAGATGTAAACCATTGGTGAGCCTCAAAAACAGGAAGGCCAGATTAGAGTTTGCCAAACAACATCTGAAAAAGCCTTCACAGTTCTGGAACAACATCCTATGGACAGATGAGATCAAGATCAACTTGTACCAGAGTGATGGGAAGAGAAGAGTATGGAACTGGTTCTCTTGTATTTATTGATGATGTGACTGCTGACAAAAGCAGCAGGATGAATTCTGAAGTGTTTCGGGCAATATTATCTGCTCATATTCAGCCAAATGCTTCAGAACTCATTGGACGGCGCTTCACAGTGCAGATGGACAATGGCCCAAGGCATACTGCGAAAGCAACCAAAGCGTTTTTTAAGGGAAAGAAGTGGAATGTTATGCAATGGCCAAGTCAATCACCTGACCTGAATCCGATTGAGCATGCATTTCACTTGCTGAAGACAAAACTGAAGGGAAAATGCCCCAAGAACAAGCAGGAACTGAAGACAGTTGCAGTAGAGGCCTGGCAGAGCATTACCAGTGATGAAACCCAGCATCTGGTGATGTCTATGCATTCCAGACTTCAGGCTGTAATTGACTGCAAAGAATTTGCAACCAAGCAGTAAAAAGTGAAAGTTTGATTTATGATTGTTAATCTGTCCATTACTTATGGTCCCTTAAAAAGTGGGAGGCACATATACAAGCTGTTGTAATTCCTATACCGTTCACCTGATTTGGATGTAAATACCCTCAAATAAAGTAAGGGAAAATATAAATCAAACTGCGCTAACACAAAAAGGTGAATGGGTACTGGGAAAGTGAAAAATAGCTGCTAGCACTCCAACCGCCACAAATGGTAACAAATAAATACATATATATAGTGCAGCGCTAAAAAACTGGTGAATAAATGTGCATAAATAAATACTGTAACACATGTATAAAAGCATCAATCAGAAATAGAATGAAAACTCATAAATTAATGGAAAAAGAAAGTCCAAAAAAAAAGAGAAAAAGAAAAATTGTGACTTGAAGAGATGATAAGTCCTACATAGAAAATGGTGACTTGAAGAGGTGATAAATCCCACACCAAGAGAATACAGATATGCTCACCAGATGGTAAGGACCCAGAATACTATACAGCAAATGGGTCATAAAAGCTGAATATAAAGATGTCCACAGCACCGAATGATGGGAACCTCTGTAGTGTCTTTGGATCACAGGTTTGGTGTGGGTAGGTATCCTCAAATCGCTCCACAAATGCCCAGGAATCCCCACTTATAGATATGTGAAAAGGGATAAACCAAAAGACACCATAGCGTAATACCGTATGGGCAATTTATTAAAGGATAAAGAAATACACTTACAATTTATCCAATGGTAAGAAGCATTTAGTTAAAGACTGGCACTCATGATACTCTTCATTTTGCTCTTTTTTTTTGCACCCTCAAATTAAAGCTGAAAGTCTGCAGTTAACCACTTTACCACCGGAGGATTTTGCTGTCTTACGTCCAGGCCACTTTTTGCGATTCGGCACTGTGCGACTTTAACTGACAATTGCGTGGTCATGCAACGCCGTACCCAAACAAAATTTACGTCCTTTTTTTTCCACAAACAGAGCTTTCTTTTGGTGGTATTTGATAACCTCTGCGCTTTTCATTTTTTGCGATATTAATAAAAAAATTCGACAATTTTGAAAAAATAACAATATTTTTCTACTTTGAAAGTTAAAAAATATCCAATATATTCAATTTTTGTCATATATTTAGGCCAAAATGTATTTAGCTACATGTCTTTGACAAAAAAATCCTCAATGAGCGTATTTTTAACCGCTTTAAGACCGGAAGATTTTACCCCATTCCTGACCAGGCCATATTTTGCGATTCGGCACTGCGTTACTTTAATTGCGCGGTCGTTGCGATGCTGTACCCAAATTAAATTTATCTCCTTTTTTCCCCCACAAATAGAGCTTTCTTTTGGTGGTATTTGATCACCTGTGCGATTTTTACTTTTTGGGTTATATACAAAAAAAGAGCGACAATTTTGAAAAAATAACAATAAATAACAATTTATGAAATTCCCCCAAAAAAATGTAAAAATCTAAATTTTTTAACTTTTTTTGCCAATTTGTTTTCTGATACATATTTTTGGTGAAAAAAATCACAATAAGCGTATTTTGATTGCTTTGCGCAAAAATTATCGCAGCTAGTAACTAAGGGAAATTTATGTCATTTTTATTGTTTTTTTTTTTAACTAGTAATGGCGGCGATCTGGCGGCGATCTGCGATTTCTTTTGCGGGACTGCGACATTGCGGCGGACAGATCGGACCCTTGACTGACATTTTTGACACTTTTGAGGGTACCAGTGACATTACTGCAGTAATCAGTGCTATAAATATGCACCGTTACTGTAAAAATGACACTGGAAGGAAGGGGTTCATTTTTATTTGTGATCAAGGGGTTAATGTATGCCTGGTGCTTACTGACGTGTGTGGGGGGAGGGGACTGTGTGACACAGGGACAGATCGCAGGTTCAGCTATGCTGAATCCTGCAATCTGACCCTGCCTGTCACTTAGGAGATCCGCCCGCTTTGTTTACTCAAGCGGGCGGATCTCCACACTCGATCCCCGACGATCGGGGAAGAGCAGCGGTGATCACCGCCGCTCCTCCCCTGGCCCGACTCCCGCTGTAACAGAATACAGCGTGAGCGAGCCTCCAGCGGCGCGCGCGCCACCCACAAGGAGAGGAGTCCAGCGACGTAGGCCTACGTCGCTGGACGGAATCGAGCCACTTTGCCACAGTAGTACCCATGTGAGCGGTCGGCAAGTGGTTAAAGCACATCTTGTTTGTTTAATTTCAAATCTACTGTGGTGGTGTATAGAGCCAAAAAGATTAGAATTGTGTCGATGTCCCAATATTTATGGACCTGACTGTAAATAGTGATTGACCGATATCGGTTTTTCGTTGCCGATACCGATATTGTAGCCAATGCATATTGGTATCGGCCAATATTGGCTGATATTTTTGTACATTTAAAAAAAATTTTTTTTTTAACCTTTTATTTTGACAGGTACTTTTGTAGAACGATCTGGGGGTCTAAAAGACACCAAACCCCTCCTCTGCACTTAAAAGCATTCAAAACGCCAAGTTTAGCGGTTTTGAATGCTGTCATTTTTTAAAATCTGGTGCCAGATGATACCCGGAAGTGATGTCACTCATGACATCACTTCTGGGTTTTTGCATGGAGACCCGATCAGAGCCGAATGCGTCTTTGATCGGGTCTTTGGCAGCCATGTAGGCTGGTTGCCCGGGTCTCCCGGTGGGACGGGAGACCCGGGCGAGCCACAGAAGGCGACGGGGGGTGGAGGGACATCCCCTCCCGATCCTTGTAATGACAGCCAAGCGGCTTCTCAGCCGCATTGGTTGTCATTAAATGACAGCCGACCGTCGGCTATGGATGTCGGCAAGGGGGTGATGCCTCTAGCTGCAGGCATCACTCCGGTACAAGCACTTTCCTGAAATATCGGCAATATCGGTCACCTTGGTGGCCAACTCCGATATATGGGGGAAAGTGCATATCGGCCCTTGATATATCGGCTTTGCTGATATTCGGTCGATCCCTACTATTAACCCCCCCCCCCCCCACATTGATGGTCACTAGTAGTGCAATTTAACCCCCAACTCCACATTGGAGGTCACTGGTCCACAGTAAAGTCTCGTATTCTGGGCCTCATACTGGAACACAGAGAGTGTTCCAGCGATCGGCACACCATTGCCACTCTGCTTATTATGCCAAATTGTCCATGGTCCCTTGATGAGTAACTTATGTGCTCCCAAAAGGGCAAAGGGCTATAATGTGCAAAAAAGAGGGAGATGTGCTAGAGAGTTGACTCCTTCTAGGGTAGTCAAGTTTTCCAGCAAGTTCCAGCACATTGTAACTGAATTTAAAAAAATATATAAAAATCCACTGTAAATAAGCATTTGAAATACTTGATTTTTGTGTGATTTTCCCTGCAATTGTTTGAATTGTTTACAGTGTCTATTTAGTATATATTTACCTAAATGTGATATAAAATGAACATTTTTTATGTTCCACAAAAAACCTTGATCTCAAAAAAGCAATTTAATGAGAAACCAGTACTTGTCCAGAAAAAGGAAATTGCACTGGGCGTTCAGGAAACTTTGGACGCAAGTTGTTTAAGGAAGTCATTAACTATTATGTGATACCTGATAAGAATTCACTTTATAAATGAAGAACATCATGTGCAGCTATTTAAAACTTCACACAGAGAAGCAAGTCATATTGTATATTCACTGCAAGGCTGGGACTTTTTATAAACTGCTGTTTACTTGGTAAGAATGGCAACATGTCACGGAGAAAACCTTTTTTGTACTCTTTGCTGCAATGTATTTTCAGACCCTGTTATGCTGAACTGTGGACATATATTCTGCAGATCTTGCATTGAAACTGTGCTGAATGCTGTCAAGGGAAATGAAGGTTACACCTGCCCGGACTGTAGGACTCAATTCAAAAGACGACCTGTCCTTTATACAGACAGAAAACTGCAGGATCTTAAGAAACAATGTGCTTCTCTGAAATCAACTGGAAATCCGGAGACTGCTTCTTATGATACCATACTCAATGGTAGCAAACTCAGTAACCAAGAATTACCAAAAAAAGCTGCTTCTCTAAGTGAAGTGTGCAGTATTCACCACGGAACACTGTATCGGTGGATGGCTGACTATTCTGTCTGTATGCCTTGCTATTTAAGCAGATTTACTGAGGATCATGGAATGTATAAACTACCTGAGCAAGAGAAGTTGAAACTACAAAACATCCTCAGGGAGATTGAGATAAAAACAAAGGAAATATACCTGAATGTTAACACAGCTTCAAAAAATATTGATGTACATGAAGGTCAGAAAATGGCTGCATACACTGACATTGAAATAACTCAATCTTCTTCATCAGAAAAATTCACTATTTCTCAGGTACTCACCCAGACTTGCTTCTCTACTGGACTCCATTTCTTTGAAGTGGAGGTTGAAAGCAGTGGAACTTGGGCTGTGGGTCTGGCCTATTACAGTATACCAAGAACAGGGGAGAAGTCTTACATAGGCTATAATGAAAAGTCATGGAGCCTGGAATGGGACAATGAGTACTTGTCAGTGTCCCATAACTCAGAATCAGTACTCATTTCTACCGATCGTATTGTGAGAAGAGTTGGTATATATTTGAATTACAGCGCTGGGCAGATAACTTTCTTTGAAATGTCTGACAGCATAAGGCACCTGTACACATTTTCTGCCACCTTCACTGAGCCGTTGCATGCTGCTTTTTCCGTGTTTGAGAAAAGCTGGATCAGAATAAGAAACTAAGACCTGTTATGTGTTTATAGGGAAAGCTACAGTATCTGTTGCCAAGGGAGCAGTGAAGTTGAGAGGTCCATTGTACTAGGCATGTGTTTATAGTGACATGGTATTATAGGAAAAAATGATGGGGTAGCAAATTTGTCATTCTGTAGGATAGCTATAGCTTTGGCTGTATCTTTCTCCCATGCAGTTGATCAGTGTTGTATCAGCTAAGCCTGTGCATTGTTTAAGGTCAATTTTTTTTTTTTTTTTTTACAGAAGCTGGAGTGACTTGGGCAGTTGTTAATACACTTTAAAAATGTTGAGCCACAAATATCACAAATATCATCAAAAATGGGATTTAAAAACTCCATCTTCTGAAAATGGTTTACTACTGATCTGTTTTCATTTCATTGCAATGCACAGATATATGGGAAGTTTTATGGCTACTTTTGACTCTACAATTTTACGATTTCAACAATTTCTACATGATCCACTACACTGTTAGAGTAGTAAAATGGCTGTAAATTGTACAGTAAATCATAAGACTAGCAACTAGTGGAAAACTGGTAAGAAAACAAATTTTAATGTTATCCTATAAATATTAGATCTGTCACTTTACAGAATGTCATATATTGTATTATGAGAAAACAAGTTCTACAAGAAAACAAAAGGAAATTCAGTGGTCATTGATACAACATGTACCTTTTTTTCGATGCGGTTCATACCTGAACTCTAGAATTCCTGAAGTGAGTGAGCAAGATGTGTATAATTATGTCAATATTCTGCACCCTTCAATGTCATTTCATTAAGTTGTTGGGAGCTGCATACTTTTTTTTTTTTTGCATATGGAGATTTCCAATGAGGGCTGTTACCAATCAGAGGCACTAAAAGCTTTGGCAAGCTCAATGTGATTAAATTCACCACCATAGGCATGGATCTGTCTTTACTAGTAGGCTCCTGCTCTCCATATTAGCAGATACTATACTACTCCCTGTCAGTTTTCCTATAGTTGCCAACTTATTCTAGAGAACTTTTCAAAAGGGTTTTCACTTTGGATAAAGGTCTGAAAAATCTCAATCTGTACGACTGGTAATATACAGTATGTGCACCTGAAAATGTTTATTAATTAGGTTAAAGAACAATATGCAGTAACAAATATTAAAAAGTCATAACTGTTTTCCAGTATGACTTTATAAAGTACATTACATTTACAGATGTAAGCAGTACTTGGGAATTGTACATTTTCAATATTAATCTTTATATGTGTATTTTTTTATCATAAGATCTGTTTTTTTCAGATGAAAAAAAGGGAATATGGTCAAAATACATTCTTACTTGGCTTTCTAAATGCAATGCTATCCCATTCTCTTGGTTCCCAAGACATAGAAAATGTTTATTTTCACCTGATGTATTAGCAAATAAAGAATGAAATATGGGTACTGAAGGCTTTGATCCCTAATTAGGGAGGTCCTGGGAGCAGGATAAAATGTTGGTTATACTTAATCTCAGAGAATTCCAAAATAATACATACTCATAGAGGACTTAGTAAACTGATTTAGTATAGGTAATGCATTAGCAAAGGAATATAGGGTGCTCACATAACAGAAATAGAATGTTCATTTTGCAAGGTAGATGTTAGTGAATAGGGTGAAGGTGTTTTTACTTTGCATATCCAATTGTTTGATACCAAATTCCATTTTTTTTAAATTCCCTCAAACAGGATAATATACTTTCTAAAATGAATCTTCACAGCCTCTGTTCTCTTTGTAAAACAACCCTAAAATGTAGAAAATCTGCAAATTACTGATGATATTACAACCTTTCAATGCAATATTAGGTACAAGTGAATCAGTCGAGTTGGGGCGCCAAGGGTTCAGTTAATCCTGAACCGGAAAGCTAGCGGCGAACCCCACTAAAATTTATGGGAGGCAAATCTTGTTTGTAAATTCTACCCATGTTTAGGGCTAATAGGCAACCTAATGTCAAAAAAAAAAAAAAGAAGGCAAAATAATCTGGGCACTGCCATTGGTGGTTTGAACCAACGCAAAAAAAATATTAAACACTTTCCGGCAGGGAGAACACAAACAAATTCTTTATATCATTCTTGTGTAATGGAAGCTCTGAAGAAGGGGGCTTGACTCCCGAAACGCGTTAGCATCTTAAGGGACATGTTCCAGCACACGTGTGACGGGAATTTGTAACACGATTTTATTTCTGCATGTTTGTGAGTATGCATTTGGCATTTTTTATTAAAAATTTTATACAGTACCACGGGTAATGCACTAGGTGGTTGCGCCTCCTTTCCTTTCATTCATGTACCCGATTTGGAGTTCCCTGCCTGAGGAGAGCAGCACGCCAGTCTTCCCCTTTGAAGTGAGCGCTAGGTTGAAATATTTATTCTTGTGCAATGCCTTAAAGCTGTACTTGGTGTTACAGAACATTTTGATTTTCACAGACAGTCTCAGCAACAGAGCATACTGGCAATGCATATTTGGCTGTGCATAGATAAAGAGGAGGGAATCCCTGTCAGTATAATTGATTGGCTGCAGCCTACCTCCTAAATATAACCCT
This sequence comes from Pelophylax lessonae, assembly GCF_965119305.1. Lineage (NCBI taxonomy): Eukaryota > Metazoa > Chordata > Amphibia > Anura > Ranidae > Pelophylax > Pelophylax lessonae. The sequence goes on from NC_138773.1 coordinate 159,097,426, forward strand.
AGAAAGGGTATATGTGGTGTTTATAAAAGGGGGAGGGAAGGTAAATGGTGCTGCCTCTAGGCAGTGCCATTTAACTTCCCTCCCCCTTTTATATTTGGCTATGCAATTGATTTTCTTTTTCTTTTAGCTTGGCTTACATACATCAGCACCCCAGTCTGATTCATTGCAACTTAGATATAGTAATTTAAAAAAACAGCCTCCAAGCTGTAGATTGTGACCCATCTTCTTATTAACCACCTTCCCTGGCTTAACCCAAGTGAGAGGTAAAATTTTAATAAATAAATCTTGAAACATACAGTACAATTCTGGAACAATATTAAAGTAACACATTTTGCTTAGTTTCAAAAATGATCTTTCTTACTTTTTTTTTACAAGGTGAAAAGTTCTGTCATGTGATCATGCATCTCTTCTTCCTGATAGTGGGGTTACAGAACACTGTGTAGACAGACACACAGTATGCCTGTATTTCATAGGCCCTAATCTCACGGCCATTCCAATCAGGTCTACCCATCAGTTTTACAAGTGGACCTGATGGGAGGGTCCATGAGGCCCTACAGACAGGCGATCGTAAACAGACTTGTGTCTGTTTACATCCACCAACCTCAGGTCTAATGAGATCTAGGGATAGACCAATATGGTTTTTTTCAGGGCCGATACCGATATTTTGGTCACAACGTATCGGTATCGGCCGATATGGGCCAATAATTTGTACATTTAAAGTTTTGAAAAATAAAGAAAATTTTTGACACAAATCTGGTACTAAACATGTTAATTTTTGTTTCATGCTTAATGGCTGGCTTGCTGGCACCCTGTGGTGGGTGGCTGGCTGGCACCCTGTGGTGGGTGGCTGGCTGACACCCTGTGGTGGGTGGCTGGCTGTCTGGCATCCTGTGGTGGGTGGCTGGCTTGCTGGCACCCTGTGGTGGGTGGCTGGCTTGCTGGCATTCTGTGGTGGGTGGCTGTCTTGCTGGCATCCTGTGGTGGCTGGCTGGCTGGCACCCTGTGGTGGATGGCTAGCTGGCACCCTGTGGTGGGTGGGTGGCTATCACAGGGGCTGTGGGTGGCTGGCTGGTACAGGGCCTGTGGGTGGCTGGCTGGCTGGTACAGTGCCTGTGGCTGGCAGGTGCAGGGCCTGAGGGTGGCTGGCTGGCTGGTACAGTGCCTGTCGCTGGCAGGTGCAGGGCCTGAGGGTGGCTGGCTGGCTGGTACAGGGCCTTTGAGTGGCTGGCTCGCTGGTACAGTGCCTGTGGCTGGCTGGCTGGTACAGGGCCTGTGTATGTGGATGGCTGGCTGGCACCGGGCTGCTATGGGTGGGTGTATGGCTGTGATACACACTCACTAGACTACTCTAGACAAGGCTGTCTAAGGTGAGGGAGGCAGCCTAAGAAGGCAGAATGACGTCACACAAATATCGGCAATATCAGCCAGTTCTGAGGCCGATACCGATATATCGGGTAAAGTGCATATCGGCCCCCGATATATCGGCCTTGCTGATAATCGGTCTATCCCTAATGAGATCTGCTAAAAAAAAAATGGCAAAGGACATGCATCCTTTTCTGTTTTGGGGGAATCGTTCGGAGGTAGCCTGATGTAAATGGACAGCAGAGTCTGTTTACACCTGGCCACCCATAGAGCTGACAGGTAACCACTCATGTCCACTCTACTGAAACAGAGCAGGCAAAGATGTGACATCTATCAGTCAGCAGGGGATCAACATACAGATTCCCTGCTAATCAGAGCAGAATTCACCTTGTATGAAAGGGGGGCCATAGTCTGTTCAGCCTGAGGCAAGATGCAGATTCCCTGCTAATCGGAGCAGAATTTGCCTCGTGTGAAAGAGGGGTCATAGTCTGTTCAGCCTGAGGCAAGATGCAGATTCCCTGCTAATCAGGGCAGAATGTGCCTCCTGTGAAAGGGGGGGCCATAGTCTGTTCAGCCTGAGGCAAGATGCAGGATGTGCTTGATCAGGGAGCGTGTTCAAGAGGCAAACTGTGTTTGGGAGAGGGTGTGTGCCAGAGGCAAGCTTTGATTGGTCAGGGGGTGTGGTGACTGAACAGACTACCTAATACAAACATGCTATGTGTCTGCACAGTGTCCTGTACCTGAGTGGCCAGCCAAGAGATGAAAACTGACCACACTAACACAGATCAGCTTCTGTGCTTTGTGCGGTCATTTTAGAACAATGTGGAAAGGTGACTGACAGGATCAACCAGATAATACAGATAGAAGAAGTACATGGAGGAGATTTACTGAAACTGGAGTGTGGAAAATCTGGTGCAGCCCAGTAAAGAAACCAATCAGCTTCCAGATTTTTTTTGTCAAAGCTTAATTGAACAAGCTGAAGTTAGAAGCTAATTGGTTAACGCTGAACCAGCTTTAGTACAACTCTCCCTAAACATATGTAAACACACACACATAGACAACAAATAAAAATTGAAGGTAAAACTCAGTACTCAGGAGGATTACTTTCTAAACTTCATACCAGGCCTTTAATTCCTTCTGGCTTTTTGGGAATGGATCATATCAGACACCATACGAGTATTCAGATTGCCTAACAAGGACATGTTGGAACCTTTGCAAGTACTTCAAAATGAACTGGAACTTCCAAATACTGAAATATTATGTTACCTCCAAATTAAACACTTTATCATAAGCAATATCAAAATACCTTTCACATTACCTCTAAAAGCAAAATTTGTCTTCTTTAACCTAAAACCCTAAGATCTACAGAAATCACGATTCTTATTCAAATTCATGCTGCACATTTTTACAGCAACAAAGTAAACTATAGGCAAAGCCTAGAAAACTACAAATCTGTACATAACTGAAACCATATCCAGAATCAACCAGGCAAAGGTATCAGGACAATATCCCCCCGGACAATATCCCTCCGGAAAACATCCCCCTGGACATAATCCCCCCTGGACAACATCCCCCCAAATAATATCCCCCCGGGACAACATCTCCCGGGCAATATCCCCCGGGACAATATCCCCCCGGAAAACATCCCCCTGGACATAGGGTTAGGGTTAGAGGGGGATATTGTCCGGGGGGATATTGTCCAGGGAGGATATTGTCCGGGGGGATGTTGTCCAGGGGGGATATTGTCCGGGGGGATAATGTCCGGGGGGATATTGTCCTAGAATCCAGGCAATGCTCCATTAAAAGACTGAGGGCAAAATATTTGATTGCATGCCTAAATGCCCAGCCACATGACAACCCTGGATTTCACACTTTCTCCCTTGAGTTTTCTTTTTAATTCAGATCCCCTCGATTTGTAAACTGGTGGTTACCTGTGGTCTCCTTTCCTCACCTACCCCCTTGTGCTCCCCTTCTTCCCACCCCCCTCTATCCTATCCTAGCCCCCCCCCCCTGCCCTTTAATTGACTGGCTTTCACTGCAGGAATCAAAAGAAAAGAGAATCAATTTCTAAAATTGTTTAATTTTTCTTTAAAGGTCATTTAGTGTTTCTTTACTCTCCGTTATGAAAATAACCAATTGATGTACACATTGTTGATCCCTACCTTTTGGAAATTGTTAATTGCATTAATGTTTTAATTGCTTGAAAAATAACAACTATTGGGAAAGCAAAAAAAAAAGAAGAAAAACAACGTGGGGTTCCCCTTCAAATTCCACCCTGACCTTCATCCATGCATACAGCCTGTTTGGCCAGAAAAAGGAGGGCAGTGTGCACCTCCTCTTCCTGTACTAGAGTAGACCAAATGCCTTTACCAATGTGGGGGGGGGGGGAGTAACTGTGCAGGGGGATGTAAAGCCCCTCACAAAGCATAATTTTCCTTGTGTTAAGGGACAGGGGTCTCTTCTCCACCTCTGATGCTCCCGAAACAAGGTAGGGATAATAAGGGGGGAATTATGGTGAAACATGTAAAGCCCCTTTTTATTAAGGGCACCCTCAGATGTACCTGCATATGCACCCTCCAAGGGAAATGAGTACAAGGGTTAACAGTAAATAGACACACACACACCTTAAACACCTTATTAAAAAGAACACAGTAATACAATTTTACGAATGATCCCAGATGTAATCCACATCAATTCTGGTGTTCAGAGTTGTAATCCTCATCATTCACAATGACCACCTGCCAATGTTTACTCACTGCACTCACTTTATTGAATGACAGATTCCTTAGCCATGGCAATATAAATAGACAGCTGGGCATCCTGGGTGCTGTTATTGACGAGTTGTTTTTTTATTGCTACTGTATATGGTTACAACTCTAGAGGAGTTTCTATCAAACTCTCATTAAAAATTAAGACACTGCAGACAATGTAGAAGTGTAAAATTGGCAAGCAGCAGGACATGGTTAATGGACTGGCCATAATGTGATAAAGAGTACAGATACAGGTTTTACAACAAGAGACTGCAAATGCCACAGCAGTGTAAAATTGGCCAGCAGCAGGAAATTTTTAAAAAAGCAAAATAAGGCCTAAATTTTCTAGAGAGAAGAGCACATGCTGGGGATTTACCACAAGAATTAAGATACTGCAGAAAATACAGCAGTTTAAACTTGTTGAGTGTTGTGGTGCCTATAGTTAAAAAGGGATAAAACTCTTTACCAAGTAACTATAGACCTGTTAGTTTAACTTCTATAGTCAGGAAGACACTGGAGAGTTTAATAAAAGACCACATAGAAGAGTTCTTGCTGGAAATTTTTTTTTTTTTTTTTATAAATTCTTTATTTAGTGAAACAGGAAGGCATACAATAAGACAACATTAGGTACAAAGAAGAAACAGCAGTCTAATACCAAAGTACAAACAGAGAACCCAAAATTAAGCGTTGATCAAAAACATGACCGCATAAGAGATCAGGGAGAGGAAGTAGACCACCATTGGACCACCATGGTTGTAGGAAGAATGACTCATAGGATACAAGGAAGCCCATAGGACATATCCAGGGAGATCCCCCCACCCACCGGCATCCATATCATTGCCGGCTACAGGGAATTGGGAGAGACATCCGTAGAGTCCCAGTTCATTGTATTAGTCACCGAGGGGTCTAGCGTGTGTATGCCCCCTGGGGGGGAGAGCAGGATGCATGCCCAGGAAACAGGCTAATCGTTGTGTAAAGGAGCAAGTAAACAAGTCCCAATCTCCCGGGTCAAGCAGAAGAGGGGAATGGGATGAAAAGAAGGAAATAGATATAGAGCTTAAAGGAGGAAAAAGATGGTGGAGGAAAGGCAGTAGAAGGGGAAGGGGGAGGAAAAAGGGAGGAGGACCTACCCCAAAGCCACGGTCACCGTCAGGCAATTAAATCTTTGTATTCTGTCGTAAATGTGAATTCATGCCAGTAATACCAGCGTTTCATAAACTTGTCCCTGGTACCGTGCTCAGTGGCAACTAGGTCTTCCATTTCATTGAGGCAGGCAACCTTACGGAGCCACATAGCTACCGTAGGGGGCTGAGTCTGTTTTCAAAGCGGGGGGGATGCAGCTCTTTGCCGCTGGAAAAAAAAATATTTTAAGCAACAGACAGCATGGATTCATGAAAGACTGAAGTTGTCAAACAAACCTGATTTCTTTTTATGAGGAGGTAAGTAAAACCTTGGACAGAGGGGTGGCTGTGGACGTAGTGTACTTAGGTTTTGCAAAAGCATTTGAAACAGTTCCCCACACACGGCTAATGTGTAAGGTAAAGTCTACTGGCTTGGACATATCAGTTTGTAAATGAATAGAAAACTGTCTAAAAGATAGAATATAGAGAGTAGTGGTTAATAATTCTTACTCTGAATGGCTAAGGTTAACAGTGGTGTACCCCAAGGTTCAGTGTTGAGACCCTTATTTTTTAATATATTTAAAAATGATATAGGATCTGGGATTAAAAGTAGCATTTCAGTCTTTGCAGATGACGCCATGCTATGCAGTGGAATAACTTCCTTACTGGATGTCTCCAATTTACAAGCCAACCTCAATGCCCTGTTTCTACAACTGCAACTATGTGGCAAATGAGGCTTATTGTTTATAAATGTAACGTTATGCACTTGGGGGAGTACAACTGGGGGAATCCATAGTGGAGAAGGATCTGCTTGTTCTGGTAGATCATAAGCTTACTAATAGCTAAAAGCAAGCAAAGTCCTTTCTTGTATTAGGAGAGGCATGAAATCCAGAGAGAGAGATATCATTTGACCCCTGTACAAATCATTAGTAAGATCTCATCTCATCTGGAATATGCAGTTTAGTTTTGGGCACCAGTTCTCAAAAAGGATATCGGGGAACTGGAGAAAGTGCAGAGAAGGGAAACCAAACTAATAGGAGGCATGGAGGAGCTCAGCTATGAGGAAAGATTAGAGGAACTGAATTTATTCTCTCTTGAGAAGAGGAGATTAAGGGGGCATATGCTCAACATGTATGAATATAGTAGGGGTCCATGTAGTGAACTTGGTGTTGTTACTCACTTTAAGGTCATCATAGAGGACAAGGGGGCACTCTTTAAGTTCAGAGGAAAATAGATTTGTCTCCAAATAAGGAAAGGTTACTTCACTGTAAGAGCTGTGAAAATGTGAAATAGACTCCCCCCCAGAGGTGGTTATGGCCAGCTCAGTAGATTGGTTCAAAAAGGGCCTTGATTCTTTCCTGGGTGTACATAATATAAATGGGTACTGATATTTATAGGTAAAGTTGATCCAGGGAATATCCAATTGCCTCACGGGGATCAGGAAGATTTTTTCCCCTGTTGTAGCAAATTGGATCATGCTTTGCTGGGGTTTTGCACCTTTTTCTAGATCAACTGTGGGTATAGGATTGTGTATATGGGATTGTATGGTCGTGTTTTTTTTTTTTTTATTGGTTGAGCTAGATGGACGTGTGTCTTTTTTCAACCTGACTAACTATGTAAAATTTACCAGCAGCAGGAAAGCTTTAATTAGGTATAATAAGCCTAACTGTGGTGTGCCTAAATTTTTTGTTATCTGAGGAGATAGGGGTTGCAATAATTGTAAATTATATTGTGTGAGGTGTTTTAGGCACACACTGTTCTTACACTTAAAGAATACATTTACTTTTAAAATAAATAAATAAATAAACAAATGCACATTTTGTTGCAGGTCTCCTGCACACTGTCAGTGCATCTGCTTGCCTGAACATCCCGTACGGGTAAGCCAATACTCCCTTTCAGGTAGAGTCAGTGCCATGGTAGTTGATTAAGAACTACAAGCCAACGCCCGCTAAGGATGTCTGGGTTTGTAGCTCATTCAGATACACAGAGTTGTGTGTATGAATGATGCGGCTATGTGGGCGAAGCCCTGCACGGCTAACCAGTTTTCAAACAGTGACAGCTAGTATGGGGAACTTCTCCCCAAACTGCTGCCACAAGAAGGGGGGCTGCAGCACTGAGAGTTTTTTCTTTTTCTTTCAAATAGTCCCACCTCTAGCATACTGTTTTTATCTGTTGATCCTGCTGTTATTTTTCAACTTCCTCTAACCAACCAAGTTGTACAGCAAAAGTGGAAGTTAGAGGGTTGAGACACACCTTTTAACCCTAAGAGGGGTACGTTTCTGTACTTACTTACCTGAAGTTAAGCTTTAAAGCAGTAGTAAAGTGCCCCTTTTCCCTGCAAGTTAATGTCATAATGTGCTAGTATGCATCGCATACTAGTACATTGTGAGAGACATGCCTTATGAGAGACATGCATTACAACAAAACCCCACAGTGGTTCAAATGAAAAGAATATGCCTTCAGATAGCAGCACTCTGAGCATATATACTGTGTGCAAGTGGTGCCAAATCCTCAAAACATTATTAGAAAAGGAAGGATTGGGAGACAAGGATTTTTTGGCACAACATAATCATTAAAATTGAATTTTTATTTATGAATCCATATAAAATCAGGGGAGAAAAAAACATACTGGATATAAAAAAGACCTGGAAAGAGGTCCAAAAACAATATACAGATATGTAGCAGTTTGTTAGAATAACAATTCCATACAGAATGTATAATTGATATTGCAATTTTAGCAATAAAATACTTGACATCAGGAGAGTCCTGCCGACGGATGCCAAAAGACATGAGGTGTCGTCCAACCGGGTCAACTGATGTCGTATTCAAACATTCATGTTAGTACATTCAATATTGCTCAACATGTTTCGCCTTTTTCAAAGCTTCATCTGGCGCATTTACTGGAATACTCTGTACAGTATTATAGAGTGAGACATATGCCTCAGCATCATATGTGGATAAGGGGGGGGGGGATTTATCGTGGATTATGGGAGACTCATGTAGTCAATAAGTAGTGAGAGACCTTGTGGTTGTAAATACCATGGACTGATGAAGGCTTGCCTGTCATCAACAGCCCTGGTAATAAGCAATTATTGTAGTTTGAGTCCAAGGTAAAGACCCATCAGAATAGGTACTAAACATGAGCTCCTGGATGTGTCCACATAATTCTCCCCGGATGGGGAACCGCCACCAACGAACAAACGCCAGCTTGGTGTCAATATGTACAAACTATTAGTATATCTTTTCTTGTGACATTTAAAAATATGTGCTGTTCATAAAGCAGACCTTGCAGTATATAACACCCAAACTCTATTTACTCCTTCCTTCCCCCATTTAAAGTAACAGGCTAAAAATATAAAAATTATACTAGAATATACTTGCAGCAGACCCTAGCTTTTAGCCCATTCCTAGGCACCCGATGGTGAACTCAGCCTGCCATAGGAAACCTGAGGATCCACAATCTAGTGAGAATTTGTGCCTGTTATTACCCACAAGTATCCTATATTTACTTACTACTGCATTGTTCATTATGTTAGATAAAAAATAAATCGAATAAAAACATGTAAAATAAGGAGAACCTAATGAGGGGTCCTGAAGGTGAACCGACTTATGAAAGCCTCGGACATCAAAACAGAATAGATAAAATCCTGGTCAGTGATCTGCTGGCATCTACCCATCATCAGCATGTTGTATGAAAATGTGTATGATCAATAAAATTTTCAAAATCATCTACAAACAGACATTGTGTAATTTGTACTATGTGTACATATAGCTAGTGTGTGCTACATCAAAAAAGCTATTACATGAAATGTACCTACATCCTGGAGATATATTGCAATTACAGAACTGAATTTGAGGCACTGAGGAGTTTAAAGGTACGATAAAGTACTTACAAAACACAAGGTATATGTAAAAAACTACAAAAATTTATTGAAATTATTTAAAAGCCGGGACTGCCCAATTAGGGAGGTAAATATGCAACATATATTACATTGAGGTTGTCTATAAAAGACTAATACACATCTAGAACCATTATAACTCTTAAATATATAATTGTACTTGACTAGTCCAGTAAAAGGGTGGGACTAGGGCCACTAGAAGTGACTCTTGCCAATTATACTCGACATGTGTCGCGGGACTTCCGCTTCTTCAGGAGTTTTGAGGAATTATTTAGTAGAGATGGCCTTGCGGTTCGCCCGCCGTTCGGTTCGCGGCAAATTTTGCTTGTTCGCTACCCGCCAAATTTTCGGACACATGGCGTCGGTCGCGGCGGCCATATTTGTTTACATTGGGGAGAACTTTGACCCGTGACACAGCCGTCAGCTGGAACGGGACAGCCAATTGAAACATTCCAGCACATGGACAGTCCCCCTACCCTATAAATAGACCCGATCTGGCGGCCATTTCACATTCCGCTTTCTGCCAGTGTAGGGAGAGGTCTAGTTTTCCTAAATGGAAAAGGATTTAGGAAAACTAGAAGAATGGTCAGAACTCTGGCAACTGAAATTTAATGTGGATAAGTGCAAGATAATGCACCTGGGGCGTAAAAACCCAAGGGCAGAATATAGAATATTTGACACAGTCCTGACCTCAGTATCTGAGGAAAGGGATTTAGGAGTAATTATTTCAGAAGACTTAAAGGTGGGAAGACAATGTAATAGAGCAGCACGAAATGCCAGCAGAATGCTTGGATGTATAGGGAGAGGTATAAGCAGTAGAAAGAGAGAAGTGCTTATGCCGCTGTACAGAACACTGGTGAGACCTCACTTGGAGTATTGTGCGCAGTACTGGAGGCCATATCTCCAGAAGGATATAGATACTCTAGAGAGAGTCCAGAGAAGAGCTACTAAACTAGTACATGGATTGCAGGAAAAAACTTACCAGGAAAGGTTAAAGGACCTTAACATGTATAGCTTGGAAGAAAGAAGAGACAGAGGGGATATGATAGAAACTTTTAAATACATAAAGGGAATCAACTCGGTAAAGGAGGAGAGCATATTTAAAAGAAGAAAAACTACCACAAGAGGACACTGTTTTAAATTAGAGGGGCAAAGGTTTAAAAGTAATATGAGGAAGTATTACTTTACTGAGAGAGTAGTGGATGCATGGAATAACCTTCCTGCAGAAGTGGTAGCTGCAAATACAGTGAAGGAGTTTAAGCATGCATGGGATAGGCATAAGGCTATCCTTCATACAAGATAGGGCCAGGGACTATTCATAGGATTCAGATATATTGGGCAGACTAGATGGGCCAAATGGTTCTTATCTGCCGACACATTCTATGTTTCTATGTTTCTATGTTTCTGTGCTCATTAGGTAGAGTTTGCTAGACACACATAGCACTGTGAAGATCCACAAAAGCACTTTTCAGGGCTGGTATTTCGGTATAGGCCTTCTACAGTCTCTTTTCAGGTTAGGGACAGGTATCCAGTGGTTGCTTTAGGGGCAGTTAGAGATGGGCTGCAGTCACAAATCGCTCTGTCAATGTCCACAAAAGTCCTTTTCAGGGCTGGTATTTCGGTATAGGTCTAGTATCTTTAGAGCTTAGGGGCAGGTATCCTGTGGTTGCTGTAGGGGCAGTTAGAGATCGGCTGCAGTCACACACAAATTGCTTTGTCAATGACCACCAAAGTCATTTAAAATGCTCCAATGTCGTTTTAGGGTCTATTACAGTCTCTTTACTATAGGGCCAGGTATGCTGTGGTTGCTGTAGGGGCAGTTAGAGATCGGCTGCAGTCACACAGAAATCGCTTTGTCAATGTCCACAAAAGTAATTTAAAATGCTCCAATGTCATTTTAGGGTCTATTACAGTCTCTTTACTATAGGGGCAGGTATCCTGTGGTTGCTGTAGGGGCAGTTAGAGATCGGCTGCAGTCACACAGAAATTGCTCTGTTAATGTCCACAAAAGTCATGTAAAGGGCTGCATATTTTTTGGTATTGCTGTGCAGTGCGCTAAAAAAGGGTGGGGTGGGGTGGGGGAGGGGGGTAATCCACAGTATAATATACTTTGTAGAAAGCATATTATAGTTTATTAGTACTATTATTGTGCACTGTGCAGCATTGTGACAGGTGTGGTGGTGAGACTAAGCGTTTCTGCAGCAACACTACACACAGTGACAAAAGCACTTATAATGTATTATAACTGGTGTGATCAATTGCGCCCCCCCCCCCCCCCCCAATGCCCCATATTGAAGTGGGGTGTTATCCGAGTAAACTTTTTCAAGTGTATTTGTGTCATGCAACAATATTGCCTAGTTTGCTGAGTGAAGTCTGGTACACACAGCGCCTAACTCACTGGCCAATTTTTTGAACACCAATGCCACATACTGAAGTGGGGTGTTATTTAACAGTATAATTTTCTAAGAGTGTATTTTAGTCCTGCAAAAATTTGGCCTCCCGCTGTGTAAACAGTGCTACACACAGTGACAACAGTTACTGGCCAATTATTTGTAGAACTGGTGTAATAAACCTGTGGGCCCCCCCAATGCCACATATTGAAGTGGGGTGTTATTTAACAGTATAATTTTCTAAGAGTGTATTTTAGTCCTGCAAAAATTTGGCCTCTCGCTGTGTAAACAGTGCTACACACAGTGACAACAGTTACTGGCCAATTATTTGTAGAACTGGTGTAATAAACCTGTGGGCCCCCCCAATGCCACATATTGAAGTGGGGTGTTATTTGAGTAAACTTTTTCAAGTGTATTTGTGTCATGCAACAATATTGCCTATTTTGCTGAGTGAAGTCTGGTACACACAGCGCCTAACTCACTGGCCAATATTTTGAACTGGTGTGCTACACCAATGCTCCCCCCCAATGCCACATATTGAAGTGGGGTGTTATTTAACAGTATAAATTTCTTGCAAAAATTTGGCCTCTCGCTGTGTAAACAGTGCTACACACAGTGACAATAGTTAGAGGTAGAAAGCAGACTGCAAATGTATCAGGAGCGAGCCATCAACCATGTACAGTCACATATGGCGCTCCCAGGACGCCGGCACATGGCTCCGCAGTGTGGGCTTTTATTAATGTGTCTGTTGCTGACACCAGTGTTGCCATCTGCAGCCTTTGCAGTCAACGCATAAGTCGCGGTAAGCCCAACACTCACCAAGGGACAATGTAAGATCCTGGTACCTGCGGTACCCTTCCAGCCTATTATTTGTACATTACGTTCCACCATATAGATAGGTGGAACGCATCTAGTACCTGTCCCTTTAAATTCCATGACCTCATCAGTGAGTGCCGCTCTGAGCGGCTATTTCAACCGCCGGCATTCACTCACATGTGTTCGTGCAAACCGCTTGCTACAGCATTACCTAACGCTGCCGAATCCTCCAGCTATTCCCTAATACCTGGATTGACCGAAGACTTGCTACAACATCTTGTATCTTGCTACAAGATCATTACCTCACCGCCGGAACCCTCTCCTTACAAACCTACCAGTGATAAGTACCCCACAGGGGAATACCTTCCTAATCTACTTTCACTACTACTCTGCTTACTAAAGACTATTGCTACTCTAAGAACTATACTGTTACATCTAACATCTGCACCGCTACTTAGATTGCAAGCTCTTGAGCCTATTACCATCTTGTCACTGCACTAGCCTAGCATCTCCTGTACACTTCATCTGCTCTTCACTACCACCTGTTACCTGTACATGATTGCTATCCTAAGTGCTTACTATCACCATCTGTTACCTCTTACCATTGCTATCACTATCCACGCCTGTCCCCTCAGTATCACCTCTATACTTTCACATATAAACATATCACTCCAGGAACATCTTTAATGAGTGTCTGTGTTTGTGAATGTGCTTACTGAGACAGGCTGATGCACAATGATGAGTCTTGAGAGTTGGATATGGTAGTTCAACACATCTCTACATGACTTCTGAGTGTAACTTCCGCAGCTGCAAATCCACACCACACAAATAAACGCCGGAGCGTTACAGATTGCACGAACCCGAAAAATGGATTCAGTGGAAATAGCTACACATGTGATACAACTATCACAAAAGGTAGATTCATTAATTATTTCACTTACTGAAGTGAAAAATGAAAACCAGACCTTGAGACAGCAGATAGCCCGTGTTTCACAGCTCACTGCTGCCCAACCCCGTGAGCCCAAAATAAACCCTCCACAAGTGTTTACGGGTGATCGGAAAAAATTCAATGAATTTAAAAACGCATGTCAATTGCTTTTTAATCTAAAACCTCGTACTTACACTACAGACCAATTAAAAGTCTGCACCACTATATCATATATGTCAGGTGATCCACGGGCTTGGGCAGACTCTCTTATTGAGAAAAATGACCCTCTTCTCAACTCCTATCCTACGTTTTTAGCAGAGCTCTCTAGCCTATATGAAGACTCTAATAGGCAGAGTACTGCTGACAGCCAATTAACGGGGTTTAAAACAAGGAAGGAGAACTGTTGAAGATTTTGTAGCAGAGTTCAAGAGATGGACCCTTGATTCAGGGTGGAATGATGCATCTCTGCGAACCCAGTTCAGGCTTGGGTTATCTGAAGCCATAAAAGACGAGCTCGCCCGAGCGGATTTACCTGGCACCTTGGATGCCTTGATACAACTTAGTATCAAAATAGACAGACGATTGCGAGAGAGGAAGGCTGAGAAAATGGGAATCCCATTACCCAACCCTTCTCGGGAGTCGTCCTTCGATCCTACTCCTATGGAGGTAGGAACCATCCGCCCACCAATATCGTCTACTGAAAAGGCCAGGAGAAGAACAGAAAATCTCTGTATGTACTGCGCCTCCGCCGAACATTTGATAAGCGTTTGTCCCCTTGTCCACAAGAAAAAGGGTGAGTGTTCACAGGTCTTGCTGGGGGGATTAACGACTTCTTTTACTAATCCCTATCTCTTTATTCGTTTGATCCTACAGTGGGACCAAATTAGGATCACCACCAAGGCCATGATCGACACAGGATCTTGTGGGAACTACATTGACACTAGTTTTGTTGCTTTAAATAAAATACCTATTAATTCAAAACCCAAACCTGTCTCTGTTAGTTTGATTAACGGTATTCCGTTATCTTCTGGTCCAATTACCACTCAGACACAAGCACTCCTTGCTACTGCTAACGAGTCTCATGTTGAGACCACCACGTTTGATGTGTTACCCTCACCACATTTTCCCATTATTTTGGGACTTCCCTGGTTACATATACATCAACCAACTATTGATTGGATGACACGGTCCCTAACCTTTCCTTTTCACTATTGCGAGACCACGTGTAACCTCCAATCTCAAAAGAAAATCCTGTCCATGGTGTCATAGGAAATTACACCACCACCATGCTATCAGGATTTATCAGAAGTCTTCCTTGAGAAAAATGCTCAAGTGTTGCCTCCCCATAGGGACTACGATTGTTCTATTGACCTACTCCCTAATAGTAAGCTACCTTTCGGTCATGTTTATCCTCTTTCTCAGGATGAACTTTCTCATCTCAAGGAATACTTGGATGAGAACTTAGCGAAAGGGTTCATTAGACCCTCTACTTCCTCTACAGCTGCAGGACTTTTCTTTGTCCGCAATAAGGATTTAAGCCTTCGGCCTATTATTGACTATAGGCAATTAAATATTATTACGATAAAGGATCGCTATCCCTTACCTCTCATCCCGGAACTGATTGAACAAGTACGTGGAGCCACTTACTTCTCAAAGTTAGACCTTAAAGGGGCTTACAATCTCATCCGCATCCGTAGTGGGGATGAGTGGAAGACGGCATTCAGAACTAGATACGGACTATTCGAATATCTAGTGATGCCGTTTGGGTTGTGTAATGCTCCCGCAGCATTTCAGCGGTTCATAAACGACATCTTCCGAGATCTACTCAATGTATGTGTCGTAGTATATCTGGACGATATACTCATTTACTCTCAATCCTTGTCTGAACATAAAAGACATGTAAGACTTGTGTTGTCCAGATTGCTCGCACACAACTTGTACGTAAAACTGAAGAAATGCCTATTCCATAAGGAAGAGGTGTTATTCTTAGGATACATCATATCCAAGAACAGCATCAAGATGGATATGAGCAAGATATCCTGTATTCTGGATTGGCCTGTACCAACAACTCGTAAGGCCTTACAACAATTTCTTGGATTCTCAAACTTCTATAGGAAGTTCATCAAGAACTTCTCGTCTATTGTGAGACCACTCACACAACTTACAAGTGTTAAGCAAACATTTAAATGGTCTGAAGAAGCAAATAAAGCGTTCAGCTTGTTGAAATCAAGCTTCATTACCGCTCCCATACTACGCCATCCAGACCCATCCCTCCAATACATCCTGGAGGTAGATGCGTCAAATATGGCTGTAGGAGCAGTTCTTTCCCAACGACCTACGAATACTTCACCACTTCATCCAGTTGCCTTCTTCTCTAAATCACTAAGTAACCCAGAGGTGAACTACCCAGTGGGTGAAAAAGAGTTACTTGCCATGAAGTTGGCACTGGAGAATTGGCGACATCTACTTGAGGGCACCCGGTTGCCAATACTCATATATACAGACCATAAAAACCTCCAATATCTCCAGACCAACAAGACCCTTTCCCACCGACAGGTACGTTGGTCGCTATTCTTCCTAAGATTCAATTTCTTAGTGACCTATACACCTGCAGACAAAAACAAGAAGGCAGATGCGGTTAACCGAAGATAACTGTGCCGAAATTCCTTCATTACCTATAATACTCCATGACCGTATTATTGGTGTTGTTCGTCCCTTAAAGGAAGAGATTCTGCACAGTCTAAGACTGGATTCACCACCACCTCAACTAAGTACTGATGCAGAAGGCTTCCGCTACTTTAACGACAAACTCTACATACCTCCCGGTATGCGTACCAAAATCTTGGAGTTATCCCATGACGTACCTATGGCAGGACATATGGGTATGACTAAGACATTTAATTTGCTCACTAGGCAATTTTGGTGGCCTGGGATGAAGACGTCTGTACAAAAATTAATTTCTTCATGTGACATCTGTGCAAGGTCCAAAATTGACACTACAAAACCTTCTGGTTTACTTTGCAGTCTACCAATACCCAAAGTTCCATGGGAAGTTGTTTCTTTAGACTTCATAGTGGAATTACCACCGTCCAAGGGATTCACTACCATCCTAGTGTCAGTGGACCATCTGACAAAAATGGCACATTTTATTCCCATTCGCAGACTACCTTCATCTAAGGAAACAGCGGAATTGCTAGTAAAATATGTGTTCAAACTACATGGAATTCCAAAGACTCTTTTATCTGACCGGGGCTCGCAGTTCATCTCTAAGTTTTGGCAAGCTCTATGTCACATACTGCGCATTGAGCGAAAACTTACTTCCCCCTATCACCCGCAGACCAACGGACAAACTGAAAGAGTCAACCAGTGTATTGAACAATATTTGCGTTGCTACACCTCATACCTACAGGATGATTGGGTGGACCTCCTCCCTCTGGCAGAATTTGCTTATAACAATGCAACCCACAGTACTACTAAGCAAAGTCCGTTCTACCTGAACTATGGGTTCCATCCCACAATTCTTCCACCACGCATCCTACCATCAAGTAACCCAGTAGCCTCTGACTATCTCACCCAAATAAAAGACTCTTTGGGCTTACTTAACACCACCATCTCACATGCTCATAGCCAACAAAAGAGGTACTATGACCTCCGCAGAAGACCTTCACCTCAATATGCTATTGGGGATCTTGTTTGGCTATCTACGAGGAACTTGAGGTTGAAAATTCCTAGTAAAAAGCTTGGACCTCTATTCCTGGGACCTTTCCCAATTGAGAAGCTCATTGGGGAATCTGCAGTTCGACTCACTTTACCGGCAGATCTTAAAATACACCCCACGTTCCATGTATCTCTATTGAAGCCACATATACCCAACCAAGGGATTAGACCTACCATCGCGCCTCCACCTCCAATACAAGTTGAAGGTGGAGAAGAATTTGAGATTAAAGAAATTTTGGATTCTAGTATCCACAGAGGAAAGCTCCAATATTTCATAAGATGGAAAAATGATGGTCCCCAAGATGACACCTGGTTGGATGCTTCTGACGTCCACGCACCCAGGCTTATACGAAGGTTCCACTCCAAATACCTGGAGAGACCAGTGTTATAGGCCTTCCGGAGCCGGCCTTAGGGGGGGGGGTACTGTAAGATCCTGGTACCTGCGGTACCCTTCCAGCCTATTATTTGTACATTACGTTCCACCATATATATAGGTGGAACGCATCTAGTACCTGTCCCTTTAAATTCAATGACCTCATCAGTGAGTGCCGCTCTGAGCGGCTATTTCAACCGCCGGCATTCACTCATGCACTTCGTGCAAACCGCTTGCTACAGCATTACCTAACGCTGCCGAATCCTCCAGCTATTCCCTAATACCTGGATTGACCGAAGACTTGCTACAACATCTTGTATCTCGCTACAAGATCATTACCTCACCGCCGGAACCCTCTCCTTACAAACCTACCAGTGATAAGTACCCCACAGGGGAATACCTTCCTAATCTACTTTCACTACTACTCTGCTTACTAAAGACTATTGCTACTCTAAGAACTATACTGTTACATCTAACATCTGCACCGCTACTTAGATTGCAAGCTCTTGAGCCTATTACCATCTTGTCACTGCACTAGCCTAGCATCTCCTGTACACTTCATCTGCTCTTCACTACCACCTGTTACCTGTACATGATTGCTATCCTAAGTGCTTACTATCACCATCTGTTACCTCTTACCATTGCTATCACTATCCACGCCTGTCCCCTCAGTATCACCTCTATACTTTCACATATAAACATATCACTCCAGGAACATCTTTAATGAGTGTCTGTGTTTGTGTATGTGCTTGCTGAGACAGGCTGATGCACAATGATGAGTCTTGAGAGTTGGATATGGTAGTTCAACACATCTCTACATGACTACTGAGTGTAACTTCCGCAGCTGCAAATCCACACCACACAAATAAACGCCGGAGCGTTACAGACAACCGCCTTAAGAAGGCACCTGAAATCCCATCACCAAGCCCAGTGGGAGCAAAACTGTCAGAACCCACAAAGCAAAACTCCATGCTCTCACCGTCCAGCCTCTTCTCCTTCTCCTCCCCCTTCTCTTTCTCCTGTCTCCTCACAGTTGTCCAACACTCCACCTTCCATGATGCCGTCGTCACGTTGTTCTGGAAAAAGGCAGGCTTCTGTGGCTCAAATGTTGGAGCGTAAAAAAAGGTGTCAGTTCAACCAATGTGAGCTCATGTTTGCGGCCTAAACAGCCCGCCACCAACTTGTGTATACTGTGAATGCCTACTGTACCTCTAGCCATCATATACTATGTTCTTTGCTGTCAGTTCAACCCATGTGAGCTAATTTTTGCGGCCTAAACAGCCCGCCACCAACTTGTGTGTACTGTGAACGCCTACTGTACCTCTAGCAATCATATACTACGTTCTTTGCTGTCAGTTCAACCCATGTGAGCTCATTTTTGCGGCCTATACAGCCCGCCACCAACTTGTGTATACTGTGAATGCCTACTTTACCTCTAGAAATCATATACTACGTTCTTTGCAGTCAGTTCAACCCATGTGAGCTAATTTTTGCAGCCTATACAGCCCGCCACCAACTTGTGTATACTGTGAACGCCTACTGTACCTCTAGCCATCATATACTATGTTCTTTGCTGTCAGCTCAACCCATGTGAGCTCATTTTTGGGGCCTATAGAGGCCACCACCTACTTGTGTATACTGTGAACGCCTACTGTACCTCTAGCCATCATATACTACGTTCTTTGCTGTCAGTTCAACTCATGTGAGCTCATGTTTGCTGCCTAAACAGCCCGCCACCAACTTGTGTATACTGTGAACGCCTACCGTACCTCTAGCCATCATATACTACGTTCTTTGCTGTCAGTTCAACCCATGTGAGATCATGTTTGCGGCCTAAACAGCCCGCCACCAACTTGTGTATACTGTGAACGCCTACTGTACCTCTAGCAATCATATACTACTTTCTTTGCTGTCAGTTCAAACCATGTGAGCTAATCAATCTGAGTATACTTTCATAAGTGTATTTGTGTCCTGCAACAATATTGCATCCTCTGCTGAGTTAAGTCTGGTACACACAGTGCCAAACTCACTGGCCAATTTTTTGAACAACTGGTGTGATAAACCAGTGGCCCCCCAATACCACATATTGACGTGGGGTGTAATCTGAGTATACTTTCATAAGTGTATTTGTGTCCTGCAACAATTTTGCCTCCTCTGCTGAGTTAAGTCTGGTACACACAGTGCCAAACTCACTGGCCAATTTTTTGAACAACTGGTGTGATAAACCAGTGGCCCCCCAATACCACATATTGAAGTGGGGTGTTATCTGAGTGTACTTTTACAAGTGTCACAAAATGAGGTTGAAGGATTGTAAGAGGTGCATGAAAGTCAGCCAGCCCCCAGTTTGATGTACTCACCTTCCAGTCTGTCACCAACCAAATAAGACCTGTCTCTTGGTACAAAGAACAGGGGTTTAGTTGACACACATTTGCAAACGCATGTGAAAGCTGCAGAGCCACGTCACGGCACCCTGTTTAAATCTGCAGTCCTACACTCTTAATTTAGTGTCCTTTAAACAGGGTGCCGTGACGTGGCTCTGCAGCTTTCACATGCGTTTGCAAATGTGTGTCAACTAAACCCCTGTTCTTTGTACCAAGAGACAGGTCTTATTTGGTTGGTGACAGACTGGAAGGTGAGTACATCAAACTGGGGGCTGGCTGACTTTCATGCACCTCTTACAATCCTTCAACCTCATTTTGTGTTTTGTTATAGGGATGGAGACGCCGGGCAACACCAGCTTGGGTCTCATCTAAAGTCCCACCTAGTCCAATATGTTTAAAGCAACCAGGGATGGAGACGCCTTGCTTACAGCTTGGTGCCTCATCTAAAGTCCCACCGTGCGATTTTCGTGCGTTTTTGGTGGATGCAGTTTTTGATTTGACCCTAGTGTTTTCCGTATACAGGGATGGAGACCAATAGCATGACCTGCTTGTCTCATATAAAGTCCCAAAGGAAATAAGGGATTTCAAAGGCAGTGTGCTTTACAGGCCATGCCCCATATATAAAATCCCTTCCTATCCATATACTGCATCCACCAAGGGGATGGAGGTGTAATGCTTTTCAGCTGGTCTTCTCCAGTTTGCACCATGGTTATAGTTTAACCTAATTATTTGAACTTTTTGAGACAATAGCCAGTCGTGCATGGGGATGGGTTGGGGGAGGTTGGGCTGTCTCCCTCTCACCTGTTCCCCATCCACCCATTAGCGGCCATGTGCCTCCAGCGTGAGGACACTAAATTAAGAGTGTAGGACTGCAGATTTAAACAGGGTGCCGTGACGTGGCTCTGCAGCTTTCACATGCGTTTGCAAATGTGTGTCAACTAAACCCCTGTTCTTTGTACCAAGAGACAGGTCTTATTTGGTTGGTGACAGACTGGAAGGTGAGTACATCAAACTGGGGGCTGGCTGACTTTCATGCACCTCTTACAATCCTTCAACCTCATTTTGTGTTTTGTTATAGGGATGGAGACGCCGGGCAACACCAGCTTGGGTCTCATCTAAAGTCCCACCTAGTCCAATATGTTTAAAGCAACCAGGGATGGAGACGCCTTGCTTACAGCTTGGTGCCTCATCTAAAGTCCCACCGTGCGATTTTCGTGCGTTTTTGGTGGATGCAGTTTTTGATTTGACCCTAGTGTTTTCCGTATACAGGGATGGAGACCAATAGCATGACCTGCTTGTCTCAT